>NC_052152.1:166425941-166762162 GCF_902713615.1 Scyliorhinus canicula | reverse complement strand
GTTGGGTTACGGGTATACGGGTTACGTGGGTTTAAGTAGGGTGATCATTGCTCGGCACAACATCGAGGGCCGAAGGGCCTGTTCTGTGCTGTACTGTTCTATGTTCTATGAAGTGAGCGAAAGCAGAAGATGTGACAACATCCTTGGGTTCTGGTATGAAATTAAAACAAGTTTGAAAATGAGGGTCAGGCTGAAGCCTGATGCTACTGGAATTAACTTTAAGACATAAGGCTGCACAGTTCCTAAGAGAAAGATGAGATGTTTCCCCTGAAGCTTGCATTGCTTGTATATTGAAACTAATTTCACTAAAATTCAAGTATTGCTACAGATGGGGCACATTCTTTTGTGATTTCACATGGGCGCGAATCACCATTGCTTTTTAAAAACATGAACCGGCCACCATTACCTCCGAGAGGTGGGAAGTAGGAGAGAACCCCTCTCCACCTTGTACCAGGGTTTACAAGAAGACAGTATCTGCTGGGCAACTGTAGAGGGCGGCTGGTTCAAGTGTGTTGGGGCGGAAGGGAGGTGGGGGCTGTGGGCAAGCATTTAGAGTGGCTGCCCAGGAGCCTTAAGTGTAAGGCATGACAGCGAAGAGATCTGGGGATGACACAGCCTGATTATGAATGGTACCTATTAGTATTACCTCTCTCCACTACAGAGAGCAATTGTACCCTCTAATTAATATTCCTGAGAGTCATGTTCGTCAAACTAATTGTCCATCATGAGATAAGCCTTAACAGTATCAGCTTCCCACATTCTCAAAGTCAAGGAGAAGGGGCAAACTCATGTATCAAGGATTAACGGCTGGATGCAGGGGATAGAGAGAGAATGTATGTGCTTAATAGCCAGAACCCAGCGCCTGACATAGAGGGATCACTAGCTGTCAAAGAATACATAGGCATCAAGTTGACCCTGCCTGTGAGAGACGTGTGACCACTGAAACAGACTATCAGAACACCCTGTCATGTACATATTAAGGGAGGGAACAATCAGATGGGAGGCCACAGGTGACTTTGAAGGGGCGAGCGCATTGATCGGGAAGGGTCAAGCAATGAAGTTCAAAGGGCAGCAGACATGTGAGTGAGCGCTGGCCGTTGGAGAAGGTGAAGGAATGACAGCTTTCAGGATCAGGAGGACAAGGGATGTTGGGACGGTCTGGAGGCAACCGGCTGGAACATCAACATAACTGTCTCTCTCTCTCTCTCTCTCTCTCTTATCCCTCGCAGAGATCCAAGAAATCTAATAATGGAGCCAGTGGAGCTGGCGATTCTACTAATAACTGCGTTGGAGGAGCACAGACTCCAGCAGCTATGAGAGGCCGCATCCAGGGAGAACACAAGTACCAGGAGGCCAGAGGGCACAGGAAAGACTCAAGGGGTGGCCACAGTTCAGGACGAACAAGGGCTCGAAGGTGAAGACGAAGGAGACCGCAGGAGACTTTACCACACAAGGAAGACAGTGTGGCGCCTGTGCAACATTCTTTCAAACCTGGTGCCATGTGGAGGTGGAGGACACCCACTCCCTGTGGTCAGGTTGGTCACAGAAGGCGTGACTTTTATGCTATGGGATAATTTCAAGGCTCAACGATGGACCTTTGAGACAACTTTCAGTCATGCCCACACAAATGCATCTGGCACATCACAGGTGTACTCTGTAATGAATGCTTAAATTTCAGATATATATTGAATTCTATGTATTTGGTGCAGTTAGGGTTAAAAGCTTGGATCAGTTTGTGTATGACTGCTGCAGTAATGGTATTTTTTAAAATACTGGTTTACATGACCAGCTACAGAGGTGCAATTAAAGCATCGTAAAAATGAAATCATAATTCATTCCAACCATGTATGTCATTTACCTGAAGTAGGGCTAATGGAATTTTGTATATTTAAAGAAGGTTCCCTGGGGAGTAGACAATTAGAGACATTGTTTAGTTTTAGTAAGATGATGAAGTTGATGGAAGGAGCCAAGGGCTGAAATAGTCAGGTGTTGAATTTTGTTTTTCAGTTTTGATCTGTCTGTGAACAGGCAAGCAGTTTCTCACAAAGCAGTTTAATTAAAAAGATTTTGCCTGTGAACAGAACAGCTAGTTTGACACAGGCAAGAACGTGCAAGGTGGCTTCCTGACGGATCTCTCTCTTAAAGCCATTTTCCAAGCATCTCCTTACAGGAAGTATTCCTTGGTCGGCTAACTATATTTAAAAGTGGACTTTGACCTGTGATGGGTTTTGCTTGAGTGGAGATAAAAGATAACAGTTAGGATTCCGTGTTTCAATTCATTGTAAAGAATTGTTTTACTGCCAATTATAAAGTATGTTCTTTATGATGCTAAAGTTAGTTCTAATGTGTTGATGATAAAGTTTGTTTCAATATACCATATCCTTATTTGTGTGTGGAATCACTCCTGCAGCAAAGTGCCCTATCCTTACAGTTTTACAAATTAAATAAAATATTGGGGTTTCTGTCCGATATCCTAGCAACTGTTGAGGTCTGGTCCAGGATCGTAATAACTCTATGCCAGAGCATCAGACCAGATTAATTTCAACCTGTACCAGGCTCATCAGGGTGAGAGGGTGTTTTGATCATTGGTCATGCACCTCCGTGCACTTTTTCCAGGGAGCGTGCATGATAGCTGCGTCCTTGTATAGCCTCAAGTGCTCGGATGCTCATCAGCTATTGCGTATGTCTGACCCCTGTCGGCCTGCTGCCAGCACGCTGACTTCTTGGCTGATGTGTGAGTGAGGATTGGGACAACATCCCTTTGTACTGTTGCTCTCGAAAAGGGGAAGGGGCTGAGGTTTAGGGTTCACCGAATAATGCAGAGTCCTACCATGATGTATGTTACTTTCCGTTTGAGGCCTTACCAATGCAAATGCCTTACATTGAGGGCCTGTGAGAAACGCTGTGTCCAGGTTTGGCATGGACCTATCCCAGTGGGGGGAAGATCAAAGAGGGTGAGGCCTTTAGGTTGTGCACAACAAGAGTTTTATAAAGGTGCTTTTGTGACAAATTAGTTTGACCCACAAATATCAGTGCCTAACCTCACACGTGCCCACCCTGGGTCCCTAAAACTCTTTCATCATGCGAACCCTCCCTCTATGTCCAGATGTATTCCCAAAATGCATATCAGAAGTGGAGGCAAGCTGCTTCCTTCTATGCCCTGTTGCCTGAGATGCGCTTGGCGTCTGGAGGGCTTGGACCTGGAGGACCCTGGCTGAGTTTCGGGTGGCGCTGATGTTGATGAGTCATGTTCTTCTGCCCGCTGTCCCTGAGAAGTGCCGGTATCATGAAAGGGGGGGATTGAGAAGGCCTAGTCACTCCCTGGGTCTCCTGGGTGGAAACTCCGGGATGTGCCCCAACTCTTCATCCTCCTTCCAGATGCTCGTGAGCCCCTGGGTTACCCCATGGGATGGAGAGGCAGCTGGAGTGAGCTCCTGAAGCTGCAATGACACCTGGCACTGCCAGTCTCGGAGTGTCTAACCCCTCAGCAATGGTCCTCTGTGACTGCACCATTGTCTTGAAACCCCCAGGCACGGTTCTCTGTCTCTGTCTTGGCTTTGACGTCTTGCCCCAGGCTTTCCACTGTGGACGTCACCCTTGCAGTTTTGGCCTGGATGCTACGCAATGCCGGCAACATCTCCTTCGATTCCTCATGGTATTCCAGGTTCTGCTTTTGCATCTCAAGCATCTGAGGGACGAATGTGTCCAGAAGCATGGCGCCTTGCTGGGACACAGCTGTGATCTAGTATCTAGCAGACCTCTGACTGTCCAATCCCTGGAATGCTGCTGTCTCCATCTGATGTGCATCAGAGACTGTGTGGTGCTCACCAGATAGTGACCCAGAAGTCTACCTGCTAAGATTGCCCACCTAGGTTCTTGTCGTTGGGATCGTGGATGGTGCGGGTGGTCGCAGTGACCCATCACCCATGTCCTCCTCAGAGATCTTCTCTGTGGTGTTGTCAAGGATGGAAGGGGGGGCACTATTTTTGGAGGAAGAGGAGGTTAATGTTCCTGCCGGCCAAGGGAAATTATTTTAATACATGGCCTGTTCTAAGGTTTGAACAATAATTATCGCGCTTGAGACTGCTCATCTGGATGAGGGCACAGTGGCTCCTCACTTTCTCTGTCGGAGATATCCCTCTCTCTCTCTCTCTCTCTCTCTCTGTGCAGACCCACTACAGGTTTCCCTGCAAGCTCCATGTCCCTCTCTTTGAAAGGTGTCAGGATCCTTATTTCGGACATCCCAACACCCATTTTCTGTCTCTCTCGGTGGTTATGGACTAACGTCTCCCGCAGGGGCACAAAGGGGTATATTGTGAGCTGGACACCTGCCGGGTTGGACGTCGATTCTGGAAAATTCTGGATAAACTCGGCAGGTCTGTCAGCATCTATGAAGAGAAACAGAGTTAACATTTCAAACTAAATGATCCTTTCCTGAACATAATAGGTGAGCATGTGCCACTTGATAGCACTGAATGATTGCATTACTTTGCTGATAATCAAGAGTAGACTGCTGGGTGTTATAATATGGCAGGTAGTAATTGCCAGGCTGACTAAAGCCCAAAGCTATCATAACAATTTGCAATTTGTATTCTGAGTAGGTGCTGAACTCAGGAGTCAAAAATTCCAATACTACTTTTGGAGATTTTAAATATCTCAGATGCTGCCAGACCTGTTGAGTTTTTCCCCAGCAGCTTCTATTTTTCTTTCAGATTTTCAAGATCTGCAGGATTTCGCTTTAAAGGAAGAAAATTGGTTAGTTATTTGTGCAGCCATTTGAACCATCAGCCTTGGCTCATAGGTAACAGGAGATTACGGGTTCAAGACCCACTGCGGGATCTGAGCACAAAAATCAAAGCTTGTCATTCCAGTGTTGCATTGATGGATTGTACTGTTAGAAGTGCGCCTTTCTGATGAAATAGCAAACCGAGACTCTGTATGTCATTGTCAGGGAGTTGTCAAGGAGTCCGTGTCACTATTTTGAACAAGAGCAGGGGAGTTATCGCCAGTGTTTCGATGAATATTTATCCCTAATTCAACATCACAAAATAACTCAGATTATCTGGTCGCTATCACATTGCTTTGTGTGGGAGCTTGCTGAGCACAAATTGGTTGCCTTGTTTCCTACATTACAACTGTGCCCATACTTCAAAATTATTTTATTAGCTGTAAAGTGCTTTAGAATATCCTGTTGTTATGAAAGGCACTATTACCAATGCAAGTCTTTCTTTCCTTTGTTCCCGAATTTCTTCCTTTCCTCATCAACAGACATTTCAAATATAAAGTTTGTGATACAAATGTTACGTGTTTCTGATACTTCCATGGAAATTAATGAGTTTCACACATTTTCCACTTTACTTAGTTGTCGGCGATGTGAAGAATGAGGGGCGGTATGGGGAGGTGGGGGATCCACCTTTCCTGAGACTAAGTGTTGACACAGGGGCAGGATTCGTGGACTTCTATGACAGCAAAACTGGCGCCACGTCTGGCCCGATTCAGCAACTGTGGAGGGGTTAGCACCAGCGCAACATGGAACACAACTGATTCCAATGAAAAACAGTGTCTGATTCCCTGGGTCCATGATTGACATTCGTGGACCCAGGGCTGACAAGCTGTAGCCGCATAAACACACTTCACTCACCACACTCATCCCGGCCAAGGTGATGGCACTGGTTGTGCTGGAGCGCGGCCATCCCATTGATGGGTCAGCACTGCGTGAGTGGGTTTCTGGGGTGGGTGGAAAGTACCACTAAAGTTGTCATTTGTGGTGAGATAACCACTGTAGTTATGTGTACTGCAGTAGGGGGATGTATGCCTGTACCTGTAATACAGGTTCCTCCGGTCAGCCCCTGCCGGCTAGCTCCGCCCACAGGGAGCTTATGTATAAATGTATGAGAGCTGCTCAGACCCTTAGTCTACTGTTGCAGATGGAGGGACAACATCGTACAGCAATAAAGCCTCTATTGTACTAGTCTCTCGGCTTTGAGTATAATTGTTAGCGCCACAATTTATTGCTGTACGATTTCCCAGTCACCATGGACATCAGAGTCAAGCCTGACCGTCTGCAGCTGGATCCGCATTCGCCTCACGCCAGAAAAGACTTTGATCACTGGCTCGCAGTCTTCGAGGCCTACATCCCTTCAGCAGACCCTCCCCCGACGGAGGCTCAGAAAAAGCAACTCCTGTACTCCAGACTTAGCTCCAGCGTCTTTCCGCTCATTCGAGATGCGACCGACTACACCGCAGCTATGGAACTGCTCAAGGAGAACTATGCACCATCGGCGAACACCCTGTTTGCGAGGCATCAACTTTCTACTCGCGTCCAGCAGCCGGGTGAGTCGATTGAGGACTTCTGGAGGGCCCTTATACCTCTGGTACGAGACTGCGACTGCCGGGCCCTCACAGCCACGGAACATTCTGATTTACTCATGCGCGATGCCTTCGTTACAGGCATTGCATCGGACCCCATCCGGCAACGACTGCTGGAAGGGGTCGCCCCCGACCTCGCGGCCGCAAAGGCCCTGGCGCTCTCCATGACGGCCGCCTCCCGTAGTGCGCACACTTACTCCGCTAGCCACTCGGCCCACCCGTCCTACCCCTCGTGGACCCCGCAAAATGCTCCCCAGGCCCATCCGTCCTACCCCTCGTGGACCCCGCAAACGGCCCCCCCAGCAGCCGCCCCCGCGCACTATGCCTGCGCTGCCTGCCGCACCGCACCCCCTGGGGGTCCCCACTGTTACTTCTGCGGCCAACAGAAGCACCCTCGCCAACGCTGCCCGGCCCGCACAGCGACCTGCAAAGCTTGTGGCAAGAAAGGCCACTTTGCAGCGGTGTGTCAGTCCCGGACGGTCGCCGCTATCGCGCCGCCGGTCCCCACGCCTCAGCCGCTCCCTCAATGGGCCCCGCCGTCCGCTTCCCCCGACCCCACGTGCGATCAGTGGGCGCCGCCATCTTTTGCCGCCCCCGCCACGTGCGCCCCATGGGCGCCGCCATCTTCATCCACCACAGCCATGTGCGTTCCATGGGCGCCGCCATTTTGTTCCGACCCCATAACGTGCGCTCCATGGACGCTGCCATTTTACCCACAGGTACTGCGGATGCCGCCATCTCGTCTCCAGGGGCCGCCATCACGAGACACGGGTCGCTATCGCTCCTCGTCGGACTCATCTGACTCAACCGCCGACCAACCACTGCTCGCCTCCGTTACGCTCGACCAGTCCCGTCCTCGCAACCTGGCACCCTCTTCCACATCGGTGCTGGTCAACGGCCATGTGACCTCTTGCCTCATCGACTCCGGGAGCACCGAGAGCTTCGTCCACCCGGACACGGTAAGGCGCTATTCCCTTGCGATCCATCCCGCCGACCGGCAGATCTCCCTTGCCTCCGGTTCCCACTCTGTCCCGATCCGGGGTTTCTGCCTGGTTAAACTCACTGTACAGGGTGTGGAATTCGACCGTTTCCATCTGTACATTCTCCCCGACCTCTGCACTTCACTCTTACTAGGCCTGGATTTCCAGTGCAATCTCCAGAGCCTCACCCTCAAATTCGGTGGACCCCTACCTCCCCTCACCGTTTGCGGCCTCGCGACCCTCAAGGTCGAGCCCCCCTCCCTCTTTGCTAATCTGACTGTGGATTGCAAGCCCGTCGCCACCAGGAGCAGACGGTACAGCACCCAGGACAAGGCCTTCATCAGGTCCGAAGTCCAGCGGCTGCTTCGGGAGGGTATCATCGAGGTCAGCAACAGCCCTTGGAGAGCCCAGGTGGTAGTGGTTAAGACCGGGGAGAAGCACAGGATGGTCGTGGACTACAGTCAGACCATCAACCGGTACACGCAGCTCGACGCGTACCCCCTCCCCCACATTTCTGATATGGTCAATCAGATTGCACAGTACCGGGTCTTCTCCACTATTGACCTGAAATCCGCCTACCACCAGCTCCCTATCCGTAAATCGGACCGTCCCTACACTGCCTTCGAGGCGGACAGTCGTCTGTACCAATTTCTGAGGGTTCCCTTCGGCGTCACGAATGGGGTCTCGGTCTTTCAGCGAGAAATGGACCGAATGGTTGACCGGTACGGATTGCAGGCCACCTTCCCGTACCTCGACAATGTCACCATCTGCGGCCATGACCAGCAGGACCATGATGCCAACCTTTATAAATTCCTCCACACCGCATCTCTCCTTAATCTCACGTACAACAAGGAGAAATGCGTGTTCCGCACAGACCGCTTAGCCATCCTTGGCTACGTAGTCCAAAACAGACTACTGGGACCCGATCCCGACCGCATGCGCCCCCTCATGGAGCTCCCAATTCCCCACTGCCCCAAGGCCCTCAAACGCTGCCTTGGGTTTTTCTCTTATTACGCCCAGTGGGTCCCGCAATACGCAGACAAGGCCCGGCCACTTATCCAGTCCACACATTTTCCCCCCTCGGCCGAGGCACAACAGGCCTTCGCCTGCATTCGATCTGACATAGCCAGGGCGGGGATGCACGCCGTAGACGAGACTCTGCCTTTCCAAGTAGAGAGCGACGCTTCAGATGTCGCCCTTGCCGCCACGCTGAATCAGGCCGGCAGACCCGTGGCATTCTTTTCACGCACCCTCCACGCCTCCGAAATTCGGCATTCCTCTGTCGAAAAGGAAGCCCAGGCAATCGTTGAAGCGGTGCGGCACTGGAGGCATTACCTGGCCGGCAGGAGATTCACTCTCCTCACTGACCAACGGTCGGTAGCCTTCATGTTCAACAACACGCAGCGGGGCAAGATCAAGAATGACAAAATCTTGCGGTGGAGAATCGAGCTCTCCACCTTTAACTACGAGATCTTGTATCGCCCCGGCAAGCTCAACGAGCCCCCAGACGCCCTCTCCCGAGGTACATGTGCCAGTGCACAAGTGAACCAGCTCCGTGCCTTGCACGACAGCCTTTGCCATCTGTGGGTCACTCGCTTCTACCATCTGATCAAAGCCCGCAAATGCCCTACTCCGTCGAGGAAGTACGGACAGTCACCAGAGACTGCCAGATCTGTGCGGAGTGCAAGCCGCACTTCTACCGGCCAGACCACGCGCGCCTGGTGAAAGAGTCCCGCCCCTTTGAACGCCTCAGCGTGGATTTCAAAGGGCCCCTCCCGTCCACCGACCGCAACACATATATCCTTAGTGTGGTCGATGAATTCTCCAGGTTCCCATTCGCCATCCCATGCCATGATATGACGTCTGCCACCGTCATCAAGGCCCTCGACTCCATATTCGCTCTGTTCGGTTTCCCCGACTACATCCACAGCGACAGGGGATCCTCATTCATGAGCGATGAGCTGCGTCAATTCCTGCTCAGCAGGGGTATCGCCTCCAGCAGGACGACCAGCTACAACCCCCGGGGTAACGGGCAGGTAGAGAGGGAGAACGGGACGGTATGGAGGGCCGTCCAGCTGGCCCTACGGTCCAGAAACCTCCCAGCCGCTCGCTGGCAGCAGGTCCTCCCTGACGCGCTCCATTCCATTCGATCACTACTGTGCACCGCAACTAACAGTACACCCCATGAACGTGTTTTTGCCTTCCCTAGGAACTCCACATCCGGAGTGTCGCTCCCGACTTGGCTCACGACTCCGGGCCCAGTCCTTCTCCGTAGGCATGTACGGCACCACAAGGCGGAACCCCTGGTGGACAAAGTACGCCTTCTCCACGCCAACCCTCAGTATGCCTACGTGGAGTTCCCCGACGGCCGCCAGGACACAGTCTCGCTCCGGGACCTGGCTCCCTCAGGTGCCGATCCCATGCCCACACCCCTTCCTGCGCCAACCCCAGCGCCCCCCTATTCATCCCCATCAGGTCCATCCCTCATCCCCCTGCCCACCCTGGAGGACACGGAAGATTTCGGCTTGCTCTCGGAGTCATCCCGCCAGCAGCCAGCACCAACACCGCTAGCACCTGCACCATCGGGGCCATCACCGCCTGTGCCGACGTCACCACCACAGCTACGCCGATCACAGCGGAACGTCCGACCACCGATTCGGCTCAACCTGTAACCTGCTAACCGGATGGACTCTTGATTTTCCTTGTTGGACCCTCTTGTAAATAGCATCCTTTGTATTAGAGTTACATGTCACCCCCGCCGGACTCATTTTTTACAGGGGGTGAATGTGGTGAGATAACCACTGTAGTTATGTGTATTGCAGCAGGGGGATGTATGCCTGTACCTGTAATACAGGTTTCTCCGGTCAGCCCCTTCCGGCTAGCTCCGCCCATAGGGAGCTTATGTATAAATGTATGAGAGCTGCTCAGACCCTTAGTCTACTGTTGCAGATGGAGGGACAACATCGTACAGCAATAAAGCCTCTATTGTACTAGTCTCTCGGCTTTGAGTATAATTGTTAGCGCCACATCATTTTATTGTGAAAGTTTGACTGATGGTGTCATGGACGTCTACCTGGTCTGGTCTACAAGAGACTCCGGTCCCATGTTACATTACAAATGTTCTCAGGGCAGCTAGGAAAGGTTACATTGCCCACAGTTCGAGAACAAATTGTGTTTGAAATTTTAGATTCAGTTGGTGAAGCAAATTCTCCATTTATCGTTGCAGTTGGGCCAAAATATGTGAGACCAAGATTATAAGGAGCTCACCATGACTAAAATGGTACAAGTAATGAACACGTTTCCTGGATATCAAAATCTAGTTGAAAAGCAATATTTGATTGTGAAAGAGTATAATCATTTTAGATTACTGTATCAAATAAAAAGGGTTGGGTGTAGGACAATTACTGTTGTAAACACCCACACGCAAATAACCATAAAATCTTTGATAAAGTAAAGGGAGACGTCACATTGCTGAGGCGGATATTTTATGTGCCAGCGTGTATCGATCCTTGAAGGCAAAGTTTACAAATTGAACAGCACTTTCCATAATAAATTGAATCATAACAGTATTACAGAACAGAAAGAGGCCATTCAGCTCTACATGCCTGTGCTGGATTATTGCTTCCAATCAAACTGCTACACAGCTCTGCTTTTAAAGGCATTAGATGTGGTAGTGTGATTATTGACACTGAAAATATTCCCAGAGTTATTTTGCTTCATAATATTGTCTCAGTCTGCCATCTCAATCTAGAGATTGTGCAGGGTTGCTTTGATTTTATTATTGCAAGCTCCCAGCAAAGCAGCATCATGAGTGGATGTTATTTTTGTGCATAACCTGCATAATCTTTCACTACCTGTTCTGTTTCCACCAGGAGTCTGGCTTCACATTGCTTTGCAGTCGCTCATAGTTACCTCCCATGTCAAATACAACGCGACCGGAGTACTGAGTGCAGTTTTGGTCTCCTTATCTAAGAAGGGATATACTTGCCTTAGAGGGAGTGCAGCGAAGGTTCCCCAGACTGATTCCTGGGATGACAGGATTGTTGTATGAGGCGAGATTACGTCGCCTGGGCTTGTATTCACTGGAATCTAGAAGAATGAGAGGGGATCTAATTGATACATAAAATTCGGACAGGGCTGGACAGACTGGATACAAGGATGTTGTTTCCTCTGTCTGGGGATTCGAGAACTGGGGGTCACAGTCTCAGGTTACGAGGTAGGCCATTTGGGACTGAGATGAGACTTCCTAGGGAAGGCAAAAACACGTTCATGGGGTGAGCAAAATTACTGAATGGCGATTGTGAGGTAAGGAGAGTGAGGGAGTTTGTTCCAGAATCCAGGAAGTTCAGCAGGTCAGCCAGATGAAGGGAGATGTTGAAGCAAAGTTTCTTAATAAGCTTGTGAATTGGTTGTCCAAATTATGTTTAAGCTCATTATGGTATAAGATTACTGTTCTGGGACATGTGGGGAAGCGTCCGTCCAAAGGTCCTGAGTGAAAATAAAGGGCATGGTCTTTCCACATTAAAGGAAGGATATAAGTGCACTGGACGGGGTGCAGAGAAGATTCGCCAGGATGTTGCCTGGGATGGAACATTTAAGTTAAAAAAAGTTGGATAGGCTTGGGTTGTTTTCTCTGCAGCAGAGAAGACTGAGGGGTGACCTGATTGAGGTGTACAAGATTATGAGGGACATGGACAAGGTGGATAGAAGCAGCTGTTTCCATTAGTAGAAGGGTCAGTTATGAGGGGTATTTGAGGAAAAACGTTTAACCCAGAGAGTGGTGACAGTCTGGAATGCGCTGCCTGGGAGAGTGGTAGAGGTGGGATGAGTACTTGGCGCGCCATAACATTCAAGGCTATGGGCCAAGTGCTGGCAAGTGGGATTAGGTGAACAGGTCAGGGCCCTTCATGCATCGGTGCAGACTTGATGGGCTGAAGAGCCTCTTCTGCACCATAGTATTCTGTGATTCTGTGACTTAATGCAAACAGTTACGGTGGAAACCATGGTGGCTGCATCCACTAAATTTCAGGATAGGCATCAGTCCCCCAGTCGCAGCATACCTCGCTCAATTAAGAGAGAAGTAAGGGGCCAACATAACAGTACCAGCGAGCAGGGATGTGTCCATTAGGCTCATTGATTCAGTGTTGGCTCAGGAATTAATTAAGAGTCACACAGCTTTCCTATTCTGAAGTTTTCCCAACAAGTCTTGACTGATTTGCCAACGTGTTCCCTGAGGAAGTCCCAAAGTGCATCGAGAGGCTGGTCATGAGTGCAGATCAACTCCATACTCCCAAGATTCCTAGATCCACCGTAATTCACATACCGCCAGAACCTGTTCACAGCAGATGACACCTCCCTGGCCCTAGACTCATCCCTGGAGCATCTCGGCAACAAGGACTCAGACTCCTATTTATTGACTGCAGCTCCGCCTTCAACACCTAAATCCCAACCAAGCTCATATTTAAGCTCCAAAACCTAGGACTTGGCTCCTCACTCTGCAACTGGATCCTCAACGTTCTGACCCATAGACCACAATCAGTAAGGATAAACAACAACACCTCCTCCTCCTCAGTACCAGGCCCCGCAAGGCTGCGTACTTAGTCCCTACTATACTCCCTAAACACACACGACTTTGTGGCAAAATTTGGCTCCAACTCCATCTACATGTTTGCTGACGACACGACCGTAGTGGGTCGGATCTTGAACAATGATGAGTTAGAACTCAGGAGGGAGATAGAGAACCTAGTGGAGTGGTGTAACAACAATAATCTCTCCCTCAATGTCAGCGAAACTAAAAAGCTGGTCATTGACTTCAGGTAGCAAAGTATCATACACACCTCTGTCTGCATCAATGGAGCTGAGGTGGAGATAGTTGACACCTTCAAATTCCTAGGCGTGCACATCACCAACAATCTGTCCTGGTCCACCCACGTCGACACTACCACCAAGAAAACACGACAGCACCTACACTTCCTCAGGAAACAAAAGAAATTTGGCACATCCACATTGACTCTTACCAATTTTTACAGCATCCTATCTGGTTACATCAGCCAGGTATGGCAGCTGCTCAGCCCAAGACCGTAAGAAACTACAGAGAGTCGTGAATACCGCCCAGTCCTAAACACGAACCCGCCTCCCATCCATTGACTCTCTCTACACCTCCCGCTGCCTTGAGAAAGCGGGAAACATACTAAAAGACTCTCTCACCCGGTTTATTCACTCTTCAATCTTCTTCCATCGGGCAGGATATACAAAAGTCTGAGAACATGCACCAACAGATTCAAAAACAGCTTCTTCCCCGCTGTTACCAGACTCCTAAATGATCCTCTTACAGACTGATCCGATCTCTTCACACATCTTAAAGAATCATAGAATTTACAGTGCAGAAGGAGGTTATTCAGCCCATCGAGTCTGCACCGGCCCTTGGAAAGAGCACCCTACATAAGTCCACACATCTACCCTATCCCTCCACCTAACCATTTTGGCAATTTAGCATGGCCAATCCACCTAACCTGCACATCTTTGGACTGTGGGAGGAAACCGAAGCACCCAGAAGAAACCCACGCAGACGTGGGGAGAACTTGCAGTCTCCACACAGACAGTGACCCAAGCCGGGAATCGAACCTGGGATCCTGGAGCTGTGAAGCAACATTGCTAACCACTGTGCTACTACAATCCGGTGTGGTTCACCCGATACCTATGTCCATGTATTTACATTGCGTATTTTATGTTTGCCCTATGTATTTTCTTTTCATATATGGAATGGTCTGTCTGAACTGTGCACAGAACAATACTTTTCACTGTACCTTGGTACATGTGACAATAAAGAAATCCAATCCAATCGTTATCAGGCACTCAGTTGCCAATCAAGGGACCTGGCACCGGAATGGGTGGGGTGGGGAGGGGGGGGGGATGCTGGAAGCCACCCTCCCTGCCGTTGTCTCTGACCACCTCTGCAAGCCCCTCCCTCCATCCCACCCCACAACCCCAATCCCACCAACACTCACATTTAGCCTGAGTGTCTCGCGATGATGCTAAGTGCTAGTAAGCAATGGGGAACTGCCAGTCTCTAATTGGCTGACAGGTCTCAGCAGGCAAGGCTTCCACTGCCAGGGTCCTGAATCCAGGGAAGACCGCTTGGTGGCCACTTAACTTAATGCTGTCGGGCCACTCTGTTGGAGGTTATGGGGTGTTGTAGCCAGTTCTCCAACTGGAAGGCG
Organism: Scyliorhinus canicula; assembly: GCF_902713615.1. Lineage (NCBI taxonomy): Eukaryota > Metazoa > Chordata > Chondrichthyes > Carcharhiniformes > Scyliorhinidae > Scyliorhinus > Scyliorhinus canicula. Next base: position 166,747,593 of record NC_052152.1, on the reverse strand, counting down.
GGGCCCCCATCAAACTGACTAAATCCAGCCCAAAATCAGGATTTGCTTTTATCGAGGTTTCTTGTTGTCCATTAGTGAAGGAAAAATAATGAGAGTAAAGAAATAATTTTACACATAGACACTCGGGGAGTGACTGAATGGAAAAGAAAGAGTCCTCTGTCGAGCACGTTTAGCTGGGTGTTTCCTAGCACTGGAGGTGCTGAGAACGACCCCGCTATTAAATGGGACGCTGCTTCATTCCTCAGCGAGGAATGCCCCACCGAGGCCGCACTTAGTCCCATTTTCTGTTCGCCAGTGCAAGAAGAGATTTAAAATGGTGCCCCAATCTCTTAACACCCACCCCCCCTCCCCCCAAACCACAACTCTGGACCCCCCCAATGCCTAACTTACCAATGAGAGGGGCCTCAACACCCCCGTACCCTATTTCATAAGGGCTGGGCACCCCCAGTCCCAATCCCCAGCACAGGCAAGATGCCACCCAGGCATCTTGGCACTGCCAGCACAGCACCCTGGCAATGCCACTGCCAGCTTCTTGTCATCTGGGCACCCTGGCAGTGCCAAGGTGGTACCTAGGGGGTTGGCAGTGCCACAGTGCCTGGGTGGCATCAGGGTTGCCAGTGTAAAACCGTGTCCAGAACTCAACCACCCAGGAGTCCCCCCCCCCCCCCCCCCCATCCCCCGTGCGCGCACGGAGTGCCATTATGCCTGGTCCACATTAGTGGAGACCAGTGCTAAGCGCAGGTATTAGACGCTGCGCCTGGGGTAACTCGAGGACAAACATATGCAAGTGAGCCTGACTATACTTGACACCTCACGCAATCTCGTGAGACCTCACGAGGTATAACAAGGCTGTTAAATCTCACCAGAATTGAATCAATTCACATGATTCATCCTCCATGGGCATGTTGAAATGTTCTCCACCCCAGATTGTTCAATACCTAGCAGATATTCGCAAGTTATTAATTGCAGGTTGGTAAATTTATTAGGGCTCACTAAATGCTTGTGCATCAGATCACTGTTTAGTGTATGATCTATTAGATTGGCTCACAGTGCCAATATATAATAAATAACCTATTAACTGTAATAAACGCATAATATTTATTCTTTCAAAATAGTGATATAAAATGAACTTCTCACTGCTCTTCAGAAGTAGGTCTCTCGATAACATTACCCTTGAAACTTTCTAGCATAACTCTCAATGCATTATTAGTGAATAAAGCTCATCTTACATTGTGACAGGGGCAGCAATAGTAATATCATTAGAAAAAGAAATAACTTTAAGCAGTGGATTTGCAAATACTTTTTAGAGTACATAACTTTTATATTTTCTTTCTCTTCCGACAAATATTCCGAGGCATTGTAGAGAAATATATCACTCCTCATCTTGGCGATCTTGTGCTGCAAATGTGTTACAAAACCCTCGCAAAAAAGTTTTTCAAAAATGTTAGGATCTATACTCAAAGTGAGTCTGAGTGTTACACAGTTTGTACACCATCCTACTTATACCTCTATTAAACTGAAGATGGAGCCTTTTCACACTGCGACTTCGCATCAATATATTTTTTCTTTGTGTGTTTACTCACCCCGTCTTTCAAAGTATTTCTGCCCAATACTGTGAAACACCATCAATAACCAGGGCAGCTGAACCATAATCATCAAATCAAGTTTCATTAGGTATAATGCTTGGATAATCTTGTTGGTTACATTTTGCTGAAGTTATCTGATGGGTACATGTGGAAATGACTTGTAGTCATCAAGCGATGGATTTTTTGCTAGCGGTAAAATGTGTTTTTGTTGTAAATACTTCAAATGGTCCTTGATTACAAACATTGGGTGGAGTTTTCCTCCCAAACAGCTGCGTGTTCCGTGGCAGCCCGTCATTGGCCGGCAGCGGGATCTTCTGGTCCCACATTGTCAATGGGATTTTGCGCTGAATGCTCCCCTCGCCGCTGTGAAACCCATGGCGGGGGTGCGCCATCGGCGGGGCCGGAAGATCCTACCGTGTGAACAGCCAGAAAGTTCCATCCATTGTTGACAGAAGATTGTCATATACAATGGGGCGGCATGGTGTCACAGTGGTTAGCACTGCTACCTCACAGCACTAGAGACCCGGGTTTCCACCGGATGCTCCAGCTTCCTCCCACAGTTCAATGGCATCCAGGTTAGGTAGATTGGACATGCTAAATTGCCCCTAAGTGAAGTTATGGGGATAGGGTGGGGATTGATCGTAGGTAGGGTGCTCTTTCAGAGGGTCTGTGCAGCCTAGATGGGCCCAATAGCCTCCTTTTGCACTGAAGGGATTCCATGATTCTATGAACAGTGCCAAAGTCCTGCTGCGCAGGATCACAATTAAAAATGGATACACCCCTGTAGATAGATAGGCTGTTGAGGTCAGTTCCGACGTGGTTGGTGTATCAAGATTATCAGAAACTAAGTGATGACAGGTTTGCTCAAAGATCACAATTGTATAATGTGACATGAACTCACACGCCATCCGGAAAATCAGGTGAGAATTGTCAAAAGTGTTAGCCACTGAGGCCAAAGCAGCTAATTTAGGATACACCACATCATCACAGTTAAACTTGTGAAGGTACAATCTGAAACCTGGATCAGGATTTCAAGGGTTCTCCATATATGATTCACTCTCCACACACACACACACACACACCACACACACACACACAATTATTTCAATACCACTGGCCACCACACGTCATAAAAGAGTTGTTTCCTTTGCTTTACCAGTTTGACACAACTGAAGCCGAGTTTTCTGGGGTTTTATAAGTTCAATATGAAAAATGAAAAAATGAAAATCGCTTATTGGCACGAGTAGGCTTCAATGAAGTTACTGTGAAAAGCCCCTAGTCGCCACATTCCAGCACCTGTCCGGGGAGGCTGGTACGGGAATCGAACCGTGCTGCTAGCCTTCTTGGTCTGCTTTAAAAGCCAGCGATTTAGCTCAGTGAGCTAAACCAGCCCCATAGCTAAACCAGCCCCATATATGGTCAACATGTTCCATCTGCTGGAGGAACATAAATGTGAAAACTGTCATGTTATTCTGCTACTTCACCCTCATAAACAAAATGTGATTTAAGGGCCGCTCCCTGTTGGAGACCAGTGAGAACGCCCAGGATACAAGGTACACGAAACGTGCTTTATTGCGTTGCTGCAGTTTTGGCACAGATTTTGTTTTTCAGGTGTTTACCTGGTGGCCAGCTCAGAAAATACCCCAAAAGCATACTTTCTACTTTTATTTCTTCAATAACGTTACAAGATCATTTATTCTGTTACTTTTCAGATGATGCTGCCTTTAGTCTCTTTAAATAATTCAGAACAAGAAAAGGACAGAATGGTCTCCGAGCACCTCCTTCAGGATAATCATCTCAATTGTTATAGCTGACAATCCCCTCCAATAACTTTAATGATTTACATAGAGGCACAGCCAAGTGTTCTCACAATGTATTGATTATTTTTTTGAAAATTGAAATAAATTGAATTAATGTTGCACATAGTTCCACCAGCGCAAAGCAAACATCAACCACACATCTTACATTGTACGCAAAAGTTTAACCTCTCTTAGGGCAGCACGGTGGCGCAGTGGGTTAGCCCTACTGCCTCACGGCGCGAAGGTCCAAGTTTTAATCCCGGCTCTGGGTCATTGTCTGTGTGAAGTTTGCACATTCTCCCCGTGTTTGCGTGGGTTTCGCCCCCACAACCCAAAGATGTGCAGGGTAGGTGGATTGGCCACACTAAACTGCTCCTTAATTGGAAAAATGAATTGGGTACTCTAAATTTATTTTTTAAAAGTTTAACCTCTCTTCACCCCACCAATGGAGATCCTCCCACAGCTGACCTGGTGTCACGCTCTGCAATTCCCTCCCTCAGATGGATTGGTCTCTTCACCAACCTCTTTCAAAAACACTTAATTGGCAAATCAGCCCAATTTATAGCTCCTTTTTTGACTCAGATGGCCATTTTTGATCACATTTCTCTATGTCAACAGCTATATAAATATTAGCTGTTGTTGTAATATAATGTACTGTCTAGCATTGTTCTGAGTTTAGTACATAAAGCATGCAACACAATTAACAAGCGTCGATTGCGTCTGTTTCTACAAGTAGTAAAACATGATATGGGGGTGGATTCTTCATTGCCCGACGTCAGTATCGGATTTCCTGATTGGGCAGAGAATGGAGCGCCGCTGACAAACGTGATCGCGCAGGGTGGCAAACCCATTCCAATATATGGATTCCCCAGCAGCAGTGGTGGGATGTTACACGCTCTGCACCATCTAATTCAGTGATTTCCAAACTTTTTTCTGGGGACCCATTTTTACCAACCAGCCAACCTTGGGGACCCACGACATCCGACCTCCACGACCCACCATTTTCTCTTACCTTTAATGCGACAGGTGAGCCCGCTTGGTCCTCACAATCTCACTCCAATCAGGTTCATAGTAGGAGAGGGCTATGCACATATCGGGTGCAGGATTCAGCCGGTTCCTTTCTGCCGTCTTCACCTTTGTGAGGACGGAAAATCGAACCTCGCTCATGTAGGTCGTTGTGCAGGACAAAAGCAACAAAATGCTTGGTTTTACTCAGCTCCGGATACTCCTCGGAGATGTTACTCCAGAATACCCACAGTGTCATTGACTTGTGCCGTGTTTTTAATGTGCTGTCAAAGCTGAGGTGCAGAATCAGTTTCATTTAGAGTCAGGCTTGCCAGTCCATTTACAGTTTCCTTACTAATGCTGTTTTCTTCGATGTGTCGTAACAGTGTGGGAAACATGTAGTAATTTGGCTTTCCACGTGCAATTTTTGAACTTTCAATGACTTTTGGAAAGCTGCGATTTCTTCACAGTACCGAAAGCAATCATCATCCTTCCTTTGCAATTTGAGGTTCAGTTCATTTAGAATTGAAAAGATGTCTGCAAGGTAAGACATAGTTAGCATCCAAGTTTCATCAGCAAACAAATCAGCCAGAGAGGACAATTTCTCGAGAACGAAAGCGTGGATTTCGTACCTCAGTTCGTAAACCCCGAGTAGCTCCCCTGTTGACTGATCATTACAGTAACTCTTCAAGCCGATGAAGTCCACCGTCATAGGGATTGACTGGTCATTGTTCCAATTCAATGCTTTAATGTAGTCTAAAAGGTCAGCAAAAACCTTACAGCCACCCTTTCAGTACATTATAACCCTTGCCAAACGTTCGGTTCTATCCATGATCAAACCATGAGGAATGTATACTCTCTCCAGATCATTTGAGTAATGTTTAGGGGTGCTGTGGTGAATGTGATTCACACCGGATTATAATCTGTATACATGTGTCTATATTGTAAGTGCAGTTGCACTACCTGACCACCAGGGGGAGTAGCTCGAGAATTGTACTGGGCATCTCCCTTGGCTCTGCCTAGGACTCCTCCCCCCGGAGCTGCTGTATAAAGATCAATGCCACATGGTCAGCCGGCCAGTTCACCGAAAGTTTAATGGCTAACAGGCTGGCTCAGTTGTTAGTATATTAAAACCGCTATTCTAATCCTACAAGCACGTGTCCGTAGAATTGTTGGTTCCAACAATTTAATATACTCAGGAAACAGTCGAAGAAATCATGGAAGCAGCCCTCATGCCTGGACACCTAGAACTCGACCCACAGGATGCAGAGGCTAAGGAAATTTTTTCCCACTGGCTGAGATGTTTTAAAGCCTACCTGACAGAAGCCAGCACCGCTGGAACAATGGAGGAACAAAAACTCAGCCTACTGCACGCGAGGGTAAGCCACAGAATCTCCACACACCTGAATCTGGCCGGTTCTTACACCGCAGCACTGGCTATATTGGACAAAATGTACGTTAGGCCCATTAATGAGGTTTATGCACGCCACGTGTTTACGACTCGCCGTCAGCGGCCTACAGAAACGCTAGCCGAGTTTGTAAGGGAATTGAACAATCTTTCCAATTACTGTAATTATCAAGCCGTTACCACGGCTGAACATAGGGAGCTTGCTGTGCGGAACATTTTCGTGGTGGGCCTTAGGTCTAACTATGTGCGCCAAAGACTGCTAGAAAAGGGGGCCCAGGACTTAGACACTACTGTGGAGGTTGCTACCACTATGGAAGTTTCCTTCTGCAGCCTCACCTCGTTTCCCGCGGACCCAGCGACCTCATCGTGGACCCCCGACCAACAGTCCCCCCAAGCCTGTGCAGCACGGCCCCCCAGCTACCGCGCTGCCAAAGCCAGTTACTCTGCTGCCCCAGCCAGCTACTCAGCTGCTCCAGCCAGCTACTCGGCTACTCCAGCCTGCCATTTCTGTGGCCAAAGCCAGCACCCGCGGCAGCACTGCCTGGCCCGTAACGCGACATGCAGCAGCTGCGGGCGAAAAGGACACTATGCCAGAGTGTGTCTGGCGAAGAAAGCCCCAGCCTCTAACTCTCCCATGGCTCAAAGCACTTGTTCCGCCCCAGCCTCTAACCCTCCCATGGCTCAAAGCACTCGTTCCCTGAATTCACAGGCCTGCAGGCCCCGAAATGCTGCAGCCTGTATGCCGACTCCGCCCCCACCCGACATGTGCGACTCATGGGGGCGGCCATCTTGGCAATCCTCCTCCATGCAGCCGGCCATGTGCGACTCATGGGGGCAGCCATCTTGGCAATCCTCCTCCATGCGGTCGGCCATGTGCGACTCATGGGGGCGGCCATCTTGGGATCCATCCCCTTCAAACTCTGAAACTCACCTCGACGACTACGATCTCAGAGGGCAGTCATCACGGGGCCACTCCAGCACAGCTGATCGAGCCGCTGACTACCCGCAACTCAGCGCAGTCACCCTGGATCAATCCCGCCCCAAGAACCTACGAAGTTCGATGGCAGAGGTCCAGATCAACGGGTACAGCACGCCATGCCTCTTTGACTCCGGGAGCACCAAGAGCTTTATACGTCCAGAGCTGGTAAAACGCTGTTCGCTTTCTATTTTCCGGTGAGCCAAACTATCGCCCTCGCTTCGGGCTCCCACTCAGTCCAAATCCAAGGATGCACCGTTGCTACGCTCACAATTCGAGGCGCTAGTTATTCAAAATTTAAACTTTATGTCCTGCCCAACCTCTGCGCGCCACTCTTATTAGGCCTGGATTTCCAGTCCAACCTCAAGAGCCTCACCCTCAGCTTCGGAGGGCCCCTGCCCCCACTCACTATCTGCAGCCTAGCCACGCTGCGCATCTCCCCCCTCCTCTCTTCGCCAATCTCACTCCAGGTTGCAAACCAGTAGCTACTCGCAGCAGGCGATACAGCCTACAGGATAGGGTCTTTATCCGATAGGAGGTCCGAAGGTTGCTCAGTGAGGGGATCATAGAGGCCAGTAATAGTCCCTGGAGAACTCAGGTGGTGGTCGTCAAGACCGGGGAAAAATTTTGCATGGTCGTCGACTATAGCCAGACCATAAACCGCTTTAAGCTCCTAGACGCATATCCCCTCCCCAAAATTGCAGACATGGTTAATCAGATCGCCCAATATCGGCTATTTTCCACGGTGGATCTGAAGTCTGCATACCACCAGCTCCCAATCCACCCGGAGGACCGCCACTACACGGCGTTCGAGGCCGATGGCCGCCTCTTCCATTTCCTCCGGGTTCCTTTCGGCGTCACTAATGGGGTTTCGGTGTTCCAACAAGCAATGGGCCGAATGGTAGACCAGTACGGGCTGCGGGCCACGTTTCCGTATCTGGACAATGTTACCATCTGCGGCTATGACCAGCAGGACCACAACGCCAACCTCCACCGTTTTCTCCAAACGGCACAGAAATTAAATCTCACTTATAACAAGGAGAAATGCGTTTTCCGCACAAACAGACTGGCCATCCTCGGCTACGTCATGGAGAACGGAGTCCTGGGCCCAGACCCGGAGCGCATGCACCCCCTCTTAGAACTCCCCCTCCCTCATTGCCCCAAGGCCCTCAAACGGTGTTTGGGGTTCTTCTCCTACTACGCCCAGTGGGTCCCTCAATATGAGGACAAAGCCCGCCCACTCTTTAAGGCCACACGATTTCCCCTGTCAGCTGAGGCGCACCAGGCCTTCAGCTGCATCAAGGAGGACATCGCCAAAGTGGCCATGCGGGCGGTGGATGAATCCACTCCCTTTCAGGTTGAAAGCGACGCCTCAGAGGTAGCTCTAGCAGCCACTTTAAATCAGGCAGGGAGGCCCATTGCATTTTTCTCCTGTACCCTATCCGCTTCAGAACTCCGACACTCCTCAGTCGAGAAGGAAGCCATCGTGGAGGCTGTTCGTCACTGGAGGCACTACCTCGCAGGTAGGAGGTTCACCCTCATCACCGACCAACGATTGGTTGCCTTTATGTTTGACAACTCGCCCTCGGATGCCCTATCCCGCGGGACATGCGCCAGCGCGCAGATCAGCCGTCTGAAAGCCATCCACGTTGACCTCTACCATCCAGGGGTTACCCGGCTCGCCCTCTACATCAGAGCCCGAAACCTGCCTTTCTCCAACGAGGAGGTAAAAGCGGTCACCAGGGACTGCCCGATCTGTGCAGAGTGCAAACAAACCTTCTGTAGACCAGACAGGGCCCACCTGGCCAAGGCTTCTAGGCCCTTTGAACGCCTCGCGATTGATTTCAAAGGGCCACTCCCCTCCACTAACAAGAACATTTATTTCCTCAACATCATCGACGAGTTCTCCCGATTCCCTTTTGCCATTCCATGCCCTGATATGACCTCTCACACAGTCATTAGGGCCCTGCATAGTGTCTTCACCCTGTTCGGTTTCCCCAGCTTCGTGCACAGCGACCGGGGTTCATCCTTTATGAGCGACGAGCTGCGTCAGTACCTGCTCGACAAGGGCATCGCCTCGAGCAGGACTACCAGCTACAACCCCAGGGGGAATGGACAGGTGGAGAGGGAGAACGCGACGGTCTGGAAGACCGTCCTACTGACCCTCCGGTCTAGAAAACTCCAAGTCTCCCAATGGCAAGAAATCCTCCCAGACGCGCTCCACGCAATCAGATCCCTCCTCTGTACAGCTACAAATCAAACCCCTCACGAGCGACTCTTCGTTTTCTCTAGGGGCACTACCACGGGAGTCTCACTTCCGGCGTGGCTGAGGACACCAGGCCCGGTCCTCCTGAGGAAGCACGTCAGGGAGCACAAACTGACCCCCTAGTTGAAAAGGTGTGCCTCCTCCATTCCAACCCCCAGTACGCATTTGTGGAGTTCCCGGAGGGTCGCCAGGACACAATATCCCTTCGGGACCTGGCACCCGCTGGATCCAGCCCCCCCCCCCACCCCCGCTGAGGAACCCCTTACCCCGTTCCCTATGCTGCCGCCCCCTCGTGCCCCCGATTCCGCAAGCTCACCAGAACTAGCCCGCCCCCCCAGCGCTCCCAGTCTCCGGTCAGCCAGAGGTGTATAAAGTTCGGATGAGACCCGCCCCGGAGTCTGCCATCTTACCCCAGCTCTCAACACCCACCCAGCCACCGCAAGAGGCTGCAACCCCGGTGCTCCGCAGATCGAAAAGAACAATTCATCCACCAGACTGACTAAATCTGTGAACCACCACCCCCACTGGACTCCATTTTTTTCACAGGGGGTGAATGTGGTGAATGTGATTCACACCGGATTATAATCTGTATATACATGTGTCTATATTGTAAGTGCAGTTGCACTACCTGACCACCGGGGGGAGTAGCTCTGGGAATGCTCGAGAATTGTACTGGGCTTTCCCCTTGACTCCGCCCAGGACTCTTCCCCCCTGGAGCTGCTGTATAAAGATCAGTGCCACATGGTCAGCCAGCCATTTCACTGAAAGTTCAATGGCTAACAGGCTGGCTCTGTTGTGAGTATATTAAAACCGCTATTCTAATCCTACAAGCACGTGTCCGTAGAATTGTTGGTTCCAACAGGTGCAAAACAGATCGCGATCTTCGCCTTCTTCAGCATCGATGATCACCACGCAGTCAGCCGCCGCGAGTGCACTATGACCCCTGGTTCAGGTCCCAACACTTCCGGGCCGCATGCGCACTGATGAGTGGGCACATGTGAACAGTGCGGCTGTATTTGTTTAGCTGGTCACAGCCAGCCATGTTTAAAGCAGCTTGCAGCTGGCATTGTTAAAAGCCAGCTGCTGCGGCTGCTACAGTTGTTGCGTGTGAATTCCCGCGATCGGAAACGCTGCAATGGCTGGCTGTGCGACCCTTCTGACACCCGTCCGCGATCCCCACTATGAAAATGCCTGATCTAATTAATGAAGCTGGAAGGCCGAGTCTCCACCGCATCCCTACCCGACCACCCTGGTTTGCCCCGACCCCCACAGCGGGAGATCCTCCTGGCAGGATGTGTGCGAGTTTTCACAAGCGCCGGCGTGACACAGTGGACCCTCAGTGGGTAAAAGGGGTCAATGCAATGCTATGGTGCCCTGCAAAGTACATCAAAAGGCCCCCTCCCTCTCTGCCACGAGTAGGAGCATCCACCCTCCCCAACATGGTGAGGGTGGGGGGGGTCGGGCCACCTTCATGTATGCGTGCTGTGGGTATTGACCCAACCACTACTGACACTCCCAGCCCCCCATCAGTCCCACTCAGCAGAGATCCTCCATCAGAAACTCCCAGAGAGACTCCCTCTCCTCCCCACCAATAGCGATCACGGTCAGAGACCCCTACCCGAGTGTTGCAGAGCAGTCCAGGCAGTAGAGTGAAAATTCACTGCATTTTCACTAACCCTTCCCTAGCATCTCCTACTTCAGACAAAAGTGTTTCAAGCACTTACATCTCTTTGACGTGGTTGATGTTTGCAAATGTTGGTTTTTCAGCACTTAAGAGTCACTCCAGGGGGGGCACCCAGTCAATCTGGGGGTGGGGACTGCTTTGTGGAACGGGGGAGGGGAGGGGGGTATGATTTGTGGCGCAGGGAGGGGTGGCCGGCCATGGAACATAGTTATCGGGCTGCCCACTCAAAATGGCGTCCCGATAGAATTCCCTCGGGAATCCCTCATATTCCTTGCCATGCATAAACTTGAATGGCAAGAGATACTGAAATGCTTTCCAATTTGCGCACCCAGGGGGGGGAATGTAAATCATTAGCAATCTCCTTCCAATGGGAAAACATGGGGCGGCATCTCCATTTCCCAGCGTCAATTTTGTAATCGGCGATCAGGTGGAGAATCACTTTTGATGCTAAAATCGGGGCGGCACCTGTTCGATGCAGGTTTCATATGCTCCACCACCTCCTAAACGGCATCATCGCAGTGCATGCCGCACACCGTTGGGACGGCCTCAATGTGTCACCTGACCGCCCTCCCCGATACTTTTCATATACTCCAATTCCCTTGCAAAAAGACCAACAAGTCACTTGCCTTCCTAATTGGTTGCTGTACCTGCGTGCTAACTTAATGTATTCCTTCCACAAGCACACCCAAATCTCTCTGAACATTAACAGTTACAAGTTTTAAGTTTTTTTTTAAAGTTGTGTTTTTTTCCATTCTGACCACTGCAGTTTCAGTCTCTTTTTCTGAGGAAGGTTTCGGGGGATGAGGATTGATTCCGGGGATGTCGGGACTGTCAAATGAAGAGAGATTGACTCAGTCAATCACCAAGAAAACACAACAGCGCCTTTACTTCCTCAGGAAACTAAGGAAATTCGGCATGTCCACATTAACCCTTACCAACTTTTACAGATGCACTATAGAGAGCATCCTATCGGGCTGCATCACAGCCTGGTATGGCAACTGCTCGGCCCAGGACCGCAAGGAACTTCAGAGAGTCGTGAATACCGCCCAGTCCATCACACGAACCTGCCTCCCATCCATTGATTCCATCTACACCTCCCGCTGCCGGGGGAAAGCAGGCAGCATAATCAAGGATCCCTCCCACCCGGCTTACTCACTTTTCCAACTTCTTCCATCGGGCAGGAGATTCAGAAGTCTGAGAACATGGACGAGCAGACTCAAAAACAGCTTCTTCCCCACTGTCACCAGACTCCTAAATGACCCTCTTATGGACTGACCTCATTAACACTACACCCATGTCTGCTTCATCCGATGCCAATGCTTATGTAGTACATTGTATATATTGTGGTGCCCTATTATGTATTCTCATGTATTTTCTTGAATTCTGTTTAATTCCCTTTTCTTCCCATGTACTGAATGATCTGTTGAGCTGCTTGCAGAAAAATACTTTTCACTGTACCTCGGTACACGTGACAATAAACAAATCCAATCCAATCCAATCCAGTTAGGGTTTTTTCACTGGAGTTCAGACGAATGAGGGGGGGATCTCTTTGAAACTGATAAAATTCTTACAGGTCTAGACAGGGTGGATGCAGGATGTTCCCGATGAAGGGTTATACTTCTTCTGCCACCTCGTTGCCTATTCACTTAATCTGTTTTATCTCATTGCAGCCCCTCCATGTCCTCACACCTTACATTCCCACCCAGCTTTGTATCATCAGAAAACTTGGATATATTTCAGTTCACGCAGTAAATTTTTGTTTTACGGAAGCTTCTTGCGGACAAAATGTTGTCCATTGTGAATTGCATTTTGGGAGCTAGCAATAGCTAATTCAGACTTGCTTTCTTTGCGGAAAATTAGTGTGGTTGACAAGGGCAGAATTTTGCCCATCCCTAAACACCATAGAGTAAGTTGTGGTGAGGCACCTTGAAATGGTATAGTACATGTAACAGTTGCAGTACAACAGTGCTGTTGGAGTCATACCTGGCACAAAGGAAGATGGTTGTGCTGGCTGTAGGTCAATCATCTTAGTTCCAGGACATCACTGCAGGACATCACTCAGGATAGTGTCTGAGGCCTAACCATCTTCAGCTGCTTCATCAATGACCTTCCTTCCATCATAAAGTCAGAAGTGGGGATATTTGCTGATGACTGTACAATGTTCAACATCATTCTATCCCGAATCCTCAGACTGTGACCCCTGATTCTGGACACACATCATCGGGAACAAACTCCTTGCATCCATCCTATCTAGACTTGTAAGAATTTTATAAGTTCCTATGAGATCCCCCCCCCCCCCCCCCTCATTTGTCTGGACTCCAGCAAAAACAATCCTTTTTTGGGAAAATTTAGAGCACCCAATTCATTTTTTCCAATTAAGGTGCAATTTAGCATGGCCAAACCACTATCCTGCACATCTTTGTGTTGTGGGGGTGAAACCCATGCAAACACGGGGAGAATGTGCAAACTCCACACGGACAGTCACCCAGAGCCAGAAACGAACCTGGGACCTCGGTGCCATGAGACAGCACTGCGCCACTGTGCTGTCCTGAAAACAATCTTAACCTAGTCAATCTCTCCTCATATGACAGTCCCGCCAACCCTGGAATCAGCCTGGTAAACCTTCGCTGCACTCCCTCGAGAGCAAGAACACCCTTCCTCAGAGGAGACCAAAACTGCACACAGTACTCCAAGTGTGGCCTCACCAAGGCCCTGTACAATTACAGCAACACATCCCTCCTTCTATACTCGAAACCTCTTGCAATGAAGGCCAACATACCATTAGCCTTCTTTACCACCTGCTGCACCTGCATGCTTACCTTCAGCGAATGGTTCACAAGGACACCCAGGTCCCGTTGAACACTCCCTTCTCCCAATTTACAACCATTCAGGTAGTAATCTGTCTTCCTGTTTTTGCTTCTAAAATGAATAACCTCACTCTTATCCAAATTATACTGCATCTGCCATTGGTTTTCCCACTCGCCTACTCGATTTCCCGACGGCACGGTTAACTTGTGGTCTCAGCTGTGCGGGAACCCGGCGTGGCTGCTGCGGACTGAGTCCAGTGCCACCCCACAGTTGGGCGGGGGCTGTGCTGCTGGCCGGGAGGGCTTCCTGGTGGGGGGTAGCCAGGGGGTGCCGAGGGGTTGTCCGGGGGGGGCACTATCTAGCAGGTCGGGTCCGCGCATGGCCGGCGCGACCGCTGCAGGTCGTCGCTGTGTGCATGCGCGACCATGGACCCGGCCATTCGCTGGCCATTTATTTAGTGAAGGCTTGGAGTTTTATGTGGCGTGGCTGCTAGCTCCTCACTGGCGCCGATTTTTTCCACGCAAAATGCTACAGATTTTTCGCACTTAGTCTCAGAAACTGAGAATCTGTTTCCTGTCTGTCAACCAATTCTCAATCCATGCCAATACCGCTGAGACCATGTGCTTTAATTTTGCCCACTCACCTCTTATCGGGGATTTTATCAAAAGCCGTCTGAAAGTAGAAATACACCACATCCACTGGCTCTCCCTTACCTATTCTACTAAATACATCTTCAAAAAACCCCAGTAGATTTTCTAAGCCATCTGATTTGCCTTTCCTAAACTCATGTTGGCTTTGTTCAGTCCCATTAACACTTTCCAAATGTTCTGTTATCACATCTTTTCTATTAGGCTCGATGCATTTCCCCACTACTGATGTCAGGTTAACTGGACTGGAATTCTCTCTTTCTTGTTTCTATGCTCCCTGTAATTTTATTTGCATACATTGGGGCGAATTCTCCGTGCTGATACCAGGACTGAATTGCAAGTGTTCTACCTGGACGAAAGCGATGCCAGTCCTGGAGTGATTAAGGTCCCATTAATGGGCTAGCACTGGTATCACATAGAACTCATGCAATTCCAATGCAAGCCAACCCTCCCAACAGGATGATGGCACTGGTTGGGCTGGAGCACGCCCATCCCATTGATGGGTCGGCTAGGGCCAGAGGGTACCTAAGAGCTAACCTAGGTGGAGCTAACATCCCAGTGGGCAGTCAGCGGTGTGCGCAGCCGCATGGCTGCCTTGCCGGCTGCTGCAATGGTGGTCCATGCCCGGCCACACTGACCTCACAGCCCACCTCCTAGCTGCTCCCCGCAATTACCTCCGGCTCTGGCAGACACCCCCTTCAGCCAGCGGCACAACTGTCAGCACACTATAGTGATGTTGGACACTATTTGTACCCCCTTCCGCCTCCTCAGTAGCTACGGCACCCGTGTCCCGATTTGAAATACCACAAGTGAACCTCGCGATTGGTAATTCCTCCTGGTGGAGGCGGAGCATCACAGAAGGCCCAGAAAATGCCATGTTGGGCCCGTTAATGATACGCCAATGGGCTTTACTGTACAATTTACATGCCCATACTGGCATGCGCCGTAGAACACATTCATACTGCTGTCGAGGGACCAGAGCATGGCGTTCCATTTGCTGCCTGGCGCCAACTTCGATTTACACTTGACAGCGAATTCTCTGCCCTCTTTCCCAATTCCGGTGTCGGCCGACAGAGAATATGGGAGGAAACCAGAGCACGCAGAGGAAACCCACAGACATGGGAAGAACATACAAACTCCACACAGACAGTCACCCATGGCTGGAATTGAACCCAGGTCCTTGGCACTGTGAGGCAGCAGTGCTAACCACTGTGCCAGTTCCAAGTCTGTATGACTCTCCTTCAGAGATTAAATTTGCACCTTCTGGTTCTTGATACTTTTACCAGTGGGAGCAGTTTCTCCCTATCTACTCTGTCCAGACTCCTCATGATTTCTGAACAGTTCTATGAAATCTCCTCTTGGACCTTTCTTCTCCAAGCTAAACAGTCTCAACTTCGCCAATCAGTCTATGATATATTTCCAAGTTAGAATTGTCAGTGACCTGAAAGTTCCCCTCCACGTCACTCATCATCCTGACTTGGAACTGCATCACCAGTCTTTCACTGTCGCTGGGTCAACATCCAGGAACTCCCTTCCTAATACCACAGTGGGTGTACCCAGGCCCTGTTCCAACAGCTGGCTTCAGTCTGCAGCCCAACCTGGGGAAGAGGGTGTCCCTTTTCTCTTCGAGAGCGCCAGCATCTTGTCTGGATCACTTTCCAGAAAGCAGGGGGCAGGTATCCTGGAGCCATCTTCTTGGCTGGAATGAGAATGTGTGGTGAGTAGCTTATAAGCAGCACCAGCTCGTCAGGCTCTCTAGCGTTAATTCTGGCCTTGGCGAACCAGAGGCCAACGGCAATGGGAATTGATCTCAATTCATGTGGGCAGAGTGCTGGCCCATTTGCATGTCCTGACTCGCTTATCGAATAGCGCCTCCAACGGGAATGTGAATCACACGCTATTCAATCCCGGCGACAACATTTAGTCTCCCAAACGGAGAATCTTGGCCCAGAGGCCTTGCCAACAGGTTTGGCCTTGCACGGATAGCTTCTGCTATGTCAGATCTTTCAAGCTATTGATATGGGCCCTGAAGACATCTGGGGCTGGATTCACCAACGGCGGGATCCTCCGCTTCGCTGACAACTCACTTGCGGCTGTAGAATTTCCCGTGGGTGTGGCCACAATAGGAAACCCCACTGGGCGGCTGCCAAGACGGAGGATCCCACTGCCGGCGGGGGGGCACCGCGCCAGGAAACGGGTCTGGCGGGATGGAGAATCCCACCCCTGAGGTTTATTGACACTAGCTGGCTGTTTAAACACATAAGCATCCAACGAGCAGTGCCTTTGTGTCCTGGCATCATCAAAATGTTAGCTGGATGATGTCTTGTGCCCTGAATGTGGAATTTTACTAAACCTTTCCTCATACAATTATATAGTTTTAAATCCCTCTATCCCTCTAAATGTCCCTTTAGTACATTACATAGATTCACTAGTCCCTTTTTGATGTATTTATTTAATCCCTATAAAGATGCATTAATCAACCATATTCATTATCTGCCTTAATAAATTGTTGCAACAAACCATATTCATTATTTTCCTCTTACACACAACATCCTCAATAATACGGCATTCAGTGTCTGACAAAGTCAGGAGCAGCAAGGACACCATTTCTCACCTTAAATTAAAGGCACCCAATCAGCGCCTATAACAATGTAAGTGTGGTGAACCACTGTGTGCACCTGTATTAGGGGATGTAAGGTAGGACCTGCACTACAGGTTCGCCGGTAGCCCCTGCCGACTGGCTCAGCCCACAAGGAGCCGTATAAATATGCATGTCCTCCTCTGAGCTGCCATTTTGTCAGCTGCAGTAGGAGGCCACGCATCTGACTACTATAAAGCCACAGTTGTACCAATCTGAGTCTTTTGTGCAATTGATCATGCATCAATTTATTGCAGTCAGATTTTCTACGAAATGGATATCAGAATCAAACCAGATCGCCTGCAGCTTGATCCACACTCGCCCGACGCCAGAAAGGACTTTAATCACTGGCTAGCTTGTTTTGAGGCTTATATCAAAGCTGCGACCCCCGCGCCGACGGAAGCTCAGAAGATACAGGTCTTGTACTCCAGGTTGAGCTCCAGCGTGTTCCCGTTGATCCAGGACGCCCCTGAATTACGCGGAAGCGATGGCACTCCTAAAAGAAAACTATGTGCAGAAAGCAAACACGACTTGGCTCGCAGCTCCAGGACCGGTCCTTCTCTGTATGCACGTCCGACTCCACAAGGCAGACCCCTTGGTCGATAGGGTACACTTGCTCCACGCCAACCCCCAGTATGCCTACGTGGAGTTACCCGACAGCCGCCAAGATACTGTCTCCCTCAGGGACCTGGCTCCATCAGGTTCCAATCCAACACACTTCCCCACCCACGTGCCACCCTCCCCTCCCCCGGCGCTACCAACACCAACCCCACCAGGTCCATCTCTCCTTCCCCTACCCACGCAAGAGGACGATGAAGATTTCGGCACGTTCCCGGGGTCATCCAACTACTGGCCAGCACCAACACCGCCAGCACCGACGTCGCGACACCAGCACCTCCATCGCCGCCACCGTTACGTTGCTCCAAGCGAATCGTCAAAGAACTGGATAGACTGAACCTCTGACGGGCACCGGACAGTCAAAATGGACATTTTTTTCCCTCCCCATTGTAAATAACTTGCAACATTGTATATAGTTCCACACCACCCCCGCCGGACTCATTTGTAACAGGGGGTGAATGTGGTGAACCACTGTGTGCACTTGTATTAGGGGATGTAAGGTAGAACCCGCACTACACGTTCGCCAGTAGCCCCTGCCAGCTGGCTCCGCCTACAAGGAGCCGTATAAATATGCGTGTCCTCCTCTGAGCTGCCATTTCACCAGCTGCAGTAGGCGGCCATGCATCTGACTGCAATAAAGCCACAGTTGTACCAATCGGAGTCTTTTATGCAATTGATCGTGCATCAGTAAGTAGGTCCTACATTTCTTGAACCAAGAAATGTAGTCTTCAAATTCCTTTAATATCCACTAAATAGACAGACAGGGCGTCACATTAATGTCGCATCCAAAAGACAGCATCTGAAATCAATGTCACCCTCCCTCCTTTACTATTGCATCCAAATGGAACGGCACGATGGCACAGTGGTTAGCACTGCTGCCTCACACCTCCAGGGTCCTGGGTTCAATTCCAGCCTCGGGTGACTGGCTGTGTGGAGTTTGCACTTTCTCCCCGCGTCTGTGTGGATTTTCTCCGGGAGCTCCGGTTTCCTCTTACAGTTCAAAGATGTGCAGGTTAGGTGGATTGGCCATGCGAAATTGCCCCATGGGGGAAAAATAAAAAAGGTTAGGTGGGGTTACGGGGCTAGGGCAGTGGTGCAGGCTGAAGTAGGGTGCTCTTTCCAAGGGCTGGTGCAAACTCAATGAGCTGAATGGCCTCCTTCTGCACTGTACATTCTATGATCTGTTTCTGTGCTGTAAATTCTATATAATATTAATGAAATTGCTCCTATGGCAGCCTTTATAAACATCACAGCCAACAAATTTCAATGCCTTTTGAGGGAACTTCAGAAGGAAAGCCCCAGATATATTGAACACCCACTGACAAGCAAAGAGAATACGGCAGGTAAAAGTGAAATCACAAAAAAAACTAACTGCAGCCTGTTTCTGTGCCTATTCTGCACCGATCTCTTCCCATATCACTCCATCGAGCCCAAACAATTTTTCTAACAACTTCTATTTATATAGCAGCTTTAATAAAGTATAACCAAGCGTCTCACAGGAATATTAAAGAACACAATAGGGCACCAAGCCATGGAGGGTATATTAGTTTAGATGACAAAAAGGTTTGGTCAAAGATGCAACTTTTAAAGTAGCAAATCAAAGATGGAGAGGTTTAGAGAGGGAATTCCAGAACATAGCATCTCGGTCATTGAATATATTTTATGGACACCAACGATGGAACAATTAAAATCGGTACTGTTCAAGTGGGCGGAATTAGAGAAGCACAGACACCTTCAGAGGGTTGTGAGGCTGAAGGAGATGACAGGCCCTGCCTTCTCAATTTTTCCCCTCAATGGAGGTGTGGTGATCCTCAGGTTAAATCACCATCAGTCAGCTATCCGCCCTCAAAGGGGAAAACAGCCGATGGCGACCTTACACTTTACAGAGACCCTACAGTGCCATTCAGCCCATCAAATCTGCATCATCCCTTTGAAAAACCACACTACCTAAGTCGAAGCCTCCACTCTATCCCCATAATACAGTAACCCTTCCTACCGTTTTGGACACTGAGGGGCAATTTATCATGGCCAACCCACCCACCCGGCACATCTTTAGTCTGTGGGAGGAAACCCATGCAGATACGGGGATAAAGTGCAAACTCCACAATTGAACCCAGATCCCTGGAGCTGTGAAGCAGCAGTGCTAACCACTGTGCCACCCCATGAGTGGCAAAACCATGGAGGGATGTGAAAACAAGGATGAGAATTTTAAAATCAATATGTCTCTCCCTCCTTTTAAATGCATCCCTGCTCTTCGCCTCGATGACTCCATGTCACCTGAATTCTTTATTAGCTGCAAGATGGTCACCAATAAATCTGTGTAAAAACAGAAAATTCTGGTTAACCGCAGCAGGTCTGGTAGCATCTGAGAACAGAAAGAGTTAATGTTTCAGATGTAAATGATCCTTCTGCAGAACTGTGTCTAGTTTCTGATCCTCCCCAAATAGAAACATGTCCTCTACATCTATCCCAGCGAAGCTGGGTTACCTTCAGCCTTCTCCTTTCCAGATAAAACAGCTGTAATCTGTTTATTATTTCCGGGCAATTGTTGCCTCTCAGTTCCACTTAACTAGATTGTGGCACCCAACACAAACAGGGCCAACATGGAAGTAGAATGTCAAATCTAGCTCCTTGGCACTTTGATGGTAACACCTCACTGGTCAGCACTTTCCTGCCAATCACACTTGTGAAAATATGTCACATATTAACATAATCCATTTTAAAGCTACAAGAGCAAATATATCGACCGATGGGATACAATCTGGGGGGCGGGGGGACAGCTGTTAGGTGTGACAGTTTGGTTTCGGTTTAGAATGTAGCCCTTTGAAGCATTTCAATCTAAAGGCAAACCCAGCTTCTCCTGTTTCAAATGGCCTTCATCCTTTGGAATGATGAAGCTCGTCCCCGGTGTTTCCAGAGGACATTTCCAGAGCGGACAAGTCAGTGACAGTCCTGTCTGGCTGGACCGATATATTTTACGTCCTCACGCGCTCATTATTAGGTTTGTGTGCTGAGGGTTTGACGCCCACTAAGTGAGCTGCTTTCTCAATCTGGGCTGCTCGGGCTGGTTAATGTCTGTCTCCTGATGAGCTGTTGGCGGCGCCGGTGCCCGCGGAGCTGCGGCTGGAGGTGAAGCGCGACCAGTGCAGCCCCTCTTCCCGTCTTAAAGCCTTCCTGCTCCGGCCCGGTCTTTGGACAGTTCCTGCTGACCTTCATCCCCGGCACCGCGGACCGGGCAGGTTAGTGACGCGCTTGTCCTTCACTTGTAGCTATTTCCCCTTCCGCAAGCGGGCACTGTAAATAGGGAGACCGGCTCTCCAAGCGTTGGGGGGGGGTCACCTTTGTTACGTTGTTAACATCTTGTGCCCTCTTCCCAGCCCCCGAATATAACAGCAGGACTGAATCTGTATCATTCAGCTAACTTGGTGTTTTATTGTTAAATGCCCTGTGTGCAGGCTTCCTGCATCCCAGCACCAGTGATGCAATATGCCTCAAGCCTCTGAACTCACTTCCTGGTTGTGGCCTGATTCATTGTACGCAATGTATTGATTAATTGGCAAACTGCTGACCCCTCTCAGTCTGTCCGAGTCTCAAAACTTGCCTGATTGGGACTTGCTCGCCGAATATATAACCCCCTCACCTTTCCAAAGGCTATGAGCAATGCCAGGGATGTCAAGAGGCCCAGATATTCAAAGTCTCAGATTTACACCCCAAACAGACACTCAAGTGCTGCCCATTCCATAGATTAGTCAAGTCGGGTTCTATTTCAATGTACTTCCTACCCTCGAAGAACAAAGAAAAGTACACCACAGGATCAGGCCCTTCGGCCCTCCAAGCCTGCGCCGATGCCCGTCTAAACTAAAATCTATACTTCCGGGGTCCGTATCCCTCTATTCCCATCCTATTCATGTATTTGTCAAGATGCCCCTTAAACGTCACTATCGTCCCTGCTTCCACCACCTCCTCCGGCAGCGAGTTCCAGGCACCCATACCCTCTGTAAAAAAACTTGCCTCGTACATCTCCTCTAAACCTATGCCCCCTAGTAATTGACCCCAAAATTGACCCCTCCTTAAGAATGTAGGAGCAAACAGAGGTTCTCTAACTGTTTGCACTTTGTATAAGTCCACAGAGGCAGAAGTCCCGTCACCAGAATTCCTTTTATTTACAAAACCAACAGCTGAACAACCATGACCATTCAGTCTGCTGTCTACACCAGGAATGCAGAGGATCTGACACACCCTGTTATATACACAGACAGGGTTCCCTGATTGGGCCACTAATCAGGGAATGTGTATTCTAATTGGCAATATCAAAGGCACGGCCTAAGTCATTACACCTCTCCCCTACCCTCCCCCCCCCCCCCCCCCCCCAAGTCCAAGGAGCCCCCATGATCCTCGTGACTCATGGGTCTCCTGCTTTGTTTTTGCACCGGGTCCGGCTCCTCCACTTCGGCCTCCGACATGGTGGGGGGTGGGGGGTGGGGTGGGGGGGGGTGCATTGTTATGGGCCAGGGTTTAGAGAACCCCAAAGTGTATCCTGGAGTTCACCTGACTCACAACTTTTAATAAATTGTGGTATGAAAATCGCTTATTGTCACAAGTAGGCATCAAATTAAGTTACCGTGAAAAGCTCCTAGTCGCCACATTCCAGCGCCTGTTCGGGGAGGCCGGAACGGGAATCGAACCATGCCTGCCTTGGTCTGTTTTGAAAACCAGCGCTTTAGCCCTGTGCTAAACCTGCCCCTATGTATGGGGAGCACACGGCCCACTCTACAGGTGTGGTACAGCAGAAATGGAAAAGTATTTTTTAAAGCAAAAATATGTTTATTCTATGAACTCAAGTTAACCTTTTTAAAACATACAGTGAACATCTTAGCAACCATCAATTCAAATACAACACCCAAAGAATACAACACTAAGTAATAACTAATAACTTCCCAAACAACATACAGAAGACAAAAGAAACACCTTTTAACAGAATCACATTAGGTTTACATTCACTACTGAGAACATTTATAATTCAGCAAATGAGCAAGAGATAGCCTTTTGATGGCAGAGAGAACAGCAGTACACCTGCTTGGTCTGGCTTCAGCTCCAACACTGAAAATGGAACTAAAACACACCCTGCAGCATACAGCCAAAAACGAAAGTAAAAAGCTGATAGACACCCTGCTCCACCCACTCACTGACATCACTGCAGTAATAAACACCCAGTTCTTTAAGGTCCTCTCACTACAGATATTTATATACATACCCATTTATAAACACCCATTTCTTAAAGGTACTCTCACATGACAGTATAATGGCAAGCCGCCCGTCTTTTCTGATGCGAGCGCCTCCGGTGGCAGAGGTACAGCTGTGGCATCATCCACGGTGTCCATATCCGAGTCCTGTGTCCTCACCAGTGGTGTCGGAGGGGCCTGAATAGTTTGTCGGGGAGGACTCTCCACGGTCCTTGGTAGGCTGGTCTGAGTCAGCTCCGGAGGAGGAAACAAATATGAGGCCCACACCTGGTCCAGGTGTTTCTTTATTACATGTTTTCCCACATGTATCTCATACGACACAGGTCCTGTACTGGCCTTGACTGTTCCTGCTACCCATATGGGGTCATTCACATAATTTCTGACCCATACATTTTCACCCGTGTTGAACTGTCTTTCTTGGCGAGTGTTGTCTTGGCCTCTGCATTGGGCCTCTTGGTGTCTCTCTATTCTGCCGCTTAAATTCGGGAATAGTAGACTCAGCCGGGTCCGGACCCGTCTGCCCATGAGTAGCTCCACCGGTGCTATTCCCATTGTGGCGTGTGAGGTTGTTCTGTAGTCAAATAGCCAGCGCGACTGTTAGGTGTCCAATGATGTTGCTGGCTGTTTCTTCAACCCAACTTTAAGGTCTGGATGGCTCTCTCCGCCAAACTATTTGATGCCGGATGGTATGGTGCCGTCCTTATGTGCCGAATGCCATTCGACTTCATAAATCTTCTGAAGTCCTGGCTGGTGAAAACTGATCCATTATCCGAAACTAACAGCTCCGGGATACCATGAGTTGCGAACGAGGTGCGGAGTTTTGCAATGGTAGTTGTTCCTCATCGGAGGTAGGTGGGGCTTCTAGGGTATGCATTCTCCTGTACCCCAGTCTACGAGACCTTCTCCAAGATGAAGGTGTTGGGCTTATATTTCTCCTTTCTAGCTCCTATCTCTGGCAACAACTACAATATTTTGCCAGGCGAAATGCTGCAGGGGCTGCCTTCTGTCTGGACCTAATTTTCCCTTGCTTGGGAGGGCTTCTGCAAGTGGGCCTGCTAAACTTATTATCTGAGTCATTCCTGAGGTTGGCTATGCAGTTGCCTATCCCCCAGCAGTAGTCCTTTAACTCAGTTTCACTGGTATGGGCGTCTACCTCCATCGGAGTATCCTGTAACTCATGCTCTCCACTTGCTGCTTTTTCTCAGGACAAAGCCAGCTGCAATGCTTGTTTGCAATCCAGCTCGGCCCCTGTCAACAGACATTTCTGTATTGCTAAGTTATTTATTCCACATACCAAACAGTCTCGGAGCATCTCTGTGGGCAGCACGGTAGCACAAGTGGGATAGCACTGTGGCCTCACAGCGCCAGGGTCCCAAGTTCGATTCCCCACTGGGTCACTGTCTGTGCGGAGTCTGCATGCTCTCCCCATGTCAGCATGGGTTTCCTCCCGGTGCTCCGGTTTCCTCCCACAGTCCAAAGGCATGCAGGTTAGGTGAATTGGCCATGATAAATTGCCCTTAGTGACCAAAAAGGTTAAGAGAGGTTATTGGAGGGCAGCACGTGGCGCAATGGGTTAGCCCTGCTGCCTCATGGCGCTGAAGTCCCAGGTTTGATCCTCGCTCTGGGTCACTGTTCGTGTGAAGTTTGCACATTCTCCCCGTGTTTGCATGGGTTTCACCCCCACAACCCAAAGATGTGCACATAGGTGGATTGGCCACGCTAAATTGCCCCTTAATTGGAAAAAGTGAATTGGGTACTCTAAATTTATTTTTTTAAAAGGAGGGGTTATTGGGTTACGGGGATAGGGTGGAAGTGCGGGTTTAAGTAGGTCGGTGCAGACTCGATGGGCCGAATGGCCTCCTTCTGCACTCTATGTTCTATCTCTTTTAGCATGAGGCCAAATTCGCAAGCCTTAATCTTGTTAAAAAGTTTGCAACTGACTCCCCAGTGTCTTGGAATGCTGAGTAAAACCGGTACCGTCGCAGGGTCAGAGGTGGCTGAGGGTCATCGTACTCTTTTACTAAGTCCGTCAATTCCTGGAAGGTTTTCGTGTCCGGTGCCTCCGGAAAAGTGAGAATGACCCGTTGCTTTTCATCCGGAATTATATCATTAGCTCTAAAGAAGTACTTCATCTGCTCTACATATTGGGCCCAGTCTTCCACTGAAGGGTCAACTTTCTGAATTAAGGCATTTTACCTGTCAGCGGCTTACCCTCAATATGTGACAACTGCTGACGAGCAGGTTTCTTCGAGTCATTCCATTTTCCTCATCGCCACTGTAATAAGTCCACGGAGGCAGAAGTCCCATCACCAGAATTCCTTATATTTACAAACCCAACAGCTGAACAACCATGACCATTCAGTCTGCCGTCTACACCGGGAGTGCAGAGGATCTTACACTCCCTGTTATATACACAGAAAGGGGTTCCCTGATTGGGCCACTAATCAGGGACCGCGTATTCTAATTGGCCAATCTTAAAGGCCCGGCCTACGTCATTACACACTTTTATATAATTTCCTTGCATACAGGAAGAAGCTTCAATTCGCTTTTCTGGGTGGACAACCCCCCCCCCCCCCTCCCCCCCTCCCCCCCCCCCCCCCCCCCCGCACCCACACCCCAAAATAAAAGTGTCAAGGCTGATAGTCCAGCTTGCAGTACTGAGCAGGTGTGGTTTTTCACATGAGACATTAAATCAAGGCCCTGAGTGCTTTCTCAGGTACATGTGAAAGATCCCATTGCTCTCTTTTAAAGAACAGTGGAGTTATGCCCAGTGTCCGGACTAATATTCATCCCTCAATCAACAGTTCATTCATATGGTCATGATCATTGCGGTTTGCAGAGGTTTGCTAGCTGTGCACATTTTGGCTGCTGCATTTCCTATGTTACATCCGTGATTACACCTCAGAAATCCCTAACTGCAAAGAACGTTGGGATGTCCTAAGTTTTGAAAGGCACTATATAAATGCAAGTCTTTCCTTTTTTACAAAACAGCATAGACACCAACCAGGCAAAAAAAGAAAAAAAAGTAGGATACGAATTGGAGAACAAAGATGGCAGAGCGGAAGGGTTTTAAGATGATTTATGGAAATAGGTGATAAGGTGGATGGAAGCAGGAAATACCAGAGGACAAAAATATAGTGGCTGAATGGCAACACACCATGGAAGGAAACAAGGTGGTAGAAGAGCAAAGAAACAGTGCGGAAACAGGAGAAGTTCACCAAGGTTGAGAAAGATTATGGAAAAAGCTGAAGTGAGTGGGAGCATTTTGAAGTCAACTCTTCTGGATTCAAGGCTACTGAAATTTCAGAAAGATAGGGGTGAACAGAACGGGGATACGGGATTTCAGATGATTTGAGGATTGAGGCAGGGAGACTGCCAAATAGATGATTCTAGAAGCTGAACTGGCAGGAGACGCAGACACGAGGCTGGAATTTACACCGAGGGTGGGCTCCCTACATTTCGATGCAAATTTCAGAGATGAGCCCATCTCCATGTTCCCCGGCTCACCCCACTTAAATCTTTCAGCTTTGGCAATGTGAGAGAACATCCCAACTCATACTGCAGATCTGCACATGGGCAGCACCAAGCAAGAGCAGTGGTCACTCTTGGTAGTGTTATGGGCCAGGGTTTAGAGAACCCCAAAGTGTATCCTGGAGTTCACCTGACCCACAACTTTTAATAGATTGTGGTATGGGGAGCACATGGCCCACTCTACAGACGTGGTACAGCAGAAATGGAAAAGTATTTTTCCAAGCAAAACAATATTTATTCTATGAACAAGTTAACCTTTTTAAAACATACAAGGAACATCTTGGCACCCATTAATTTAAATACAACCCCCAAAGAATACTACACTAAGTAATCCTTAATAACTTCCCAAACAACATCTAGAAGACAAAAGAAACACCGTTTAACAGAAGCACATCCGGTTTACATTCATTACTGAAATAATTTATAATTCTGAATCACCAAATGATCAAGAGATAGTCTTTTGATGGCAGAGAGATCAACAGTACACCTGCTTTGTCTGGCTTCAGCTCCAACACTGAAATACAAAACTAAAACACACCCTGCAGCAAACAGCCTAAAACAAAAGTAAAAAGCTGATAGACAGCCCAGCTCCACCCAAACTCTGACATCACTGGTAAACACCCATTTCTTAAAGGTACATTTCTTAACCATTTCTTAAAGGTACTCTTATATGACAGTAGACCAAGGAAGTGGCAGTGATAGGCCCCAGAGAGGGATAGTGGGGTATTTTGGACAGGGTGGGGGGTGGTGAAAAGGTCCATCTGCCTATTTACCTGCCCACAGGTGGCCTGTAAAATGCAGTCCATGATGTGGGGCTCAGGCAACAGCGAAAGTGGAGTTGGAAGAAAGAGACCTTGGTAATAGCGCAGTAGTGGTGAGGACGCTGAGCTCAGGGCCAACCAGTAACCAGCGTCCCACACCTTTTGACTCTTCCTGAGGTTGATGGGGTTGTGACAGGGACTTTTACCTGCAGACAGGAAAGGAAACACTGGCTGGGGATTCATTGACTCTAAGTTGAAGGAAATTATTAGCTTATGTACCTTTTGATGTCAGACAAACCTTTTGTAGAGTTAAGTAAGGACACCATCTTTAGCTTAGACAGAGTTGCAGATGCGATCATAAATCAGTCACATCTGCTGCTGTACGTTTTGAGGTGTATAAAATATGTAATCGCTTATTGTCACAAGTAGTCTTTAATGAAGTTATTGTGAAAAGTCCCTACTCACCACATTCCGGCACCTGTTCAGCGAGGCCGGTGCAGGAATTGAACCTATGCTCGAGGCATTGTTCTGCATTACAAGCCAACTGTTTAGCCCACTGTGCTAAACCAGCCCCTAACAAGACCAGGCTGCAGAAGGACTAGCAAAGGTTTCATTTAGTCCACTTATTTGTTTTGTTCCAGAAGAGAAATGCAGATTGTATGTCTGCTTCAGATGCACATAGAACATAGAACATAGAACAGTACAGCACAGCTCGATGTTGTGCCGAGCAATGATCATCCTACTCAAACCCACGTATCCACCCTATACCCGTAACCCAACAATCCCCCCCCCCCCCCCCCCCAAACCTTACTTTTTAGGACACTACGGGCAATTTAGCATGGCCAATCCACCTAACCCGCACATCTTTTGGACTGTGGGCGGAAACCGGAGCACCCGGAGGAAACCCACGCACACACGGGGAGGACGTGCAGACTCCGCACAGACAGTGACCCAGCCGGGAATCGAACCTGGGACCCTGGAGCTGTGAAGCATTTATGCTAACCACCATGCTACCGTGCTGCCCATCTTTTGTTCTCTAGATGTTTGTTGGTATGCTTCAAA
Organism: Scyliorhinus canicula; assembly: GCF_902713615.1. Taxonomy (NCBI): domain Eukaryota; kingdom Metazoa; phylum Chordata; class Chondrichthyes; order Carcharhiniformes; family Scyliorhinidae; genus Scyliorhinus; species Scyliorhinus canicula. The sequence continues at coordinate 166,719,561 of NC_052152.1, read as the reverse complement.
CACTAGCATTTTAGAGAAGATACTTTCTAATGTACAGAAAGTATCAGATCTGCATTGTTAAGCACATTTACAGCCTTTCAAAATGTATAAACCCTGAAAGGTAATAGTTTCACATGGATTAGAATATTTCTTTTCTCTTTTACAGAATGTAGGAGCTGCTGGGATGTGGGGTCATTGTTCCCCATTCCTAATTGCCCTTGAGACGGTACTGGTGAGCTGCCTTCCTAAATCACTGCAGTTCCTGTAGGAACATCCGCAGTGATGTTCGGAAGGGTGTTCCAGGATTTTGACCCAGCGACGGTGGCAATGTTGTTTCAGGATGGTTTGTGGTTTGGAGAGCAACAAGCCAGGTCATGGTATTCCCGTGCATCTACTGATCTTTTCCTTCCAGGTCGGTGACCTTGGTTTGGAAGGTGCTGTCGAAGGAGCCTTGCTGAGTTGCTGCATTGCATCTTATAATAATAATCTTTATTAGTGTCACAAATAGGCTTACATTACATTGCAATGGAGTTACTGTGAAAATACCCTCGTCGCCACAATACGGCATCTGTTCAGGTACACTGAGAGAGAATTTAGAATGTCCAATTCATCTGACAAACACGTCTTTCGGGACTTGTGAGAGGAAACCGGAGCACCCGGAGGAAACCAACGCAGACAGGGGTAGAACGTGCAGACTCCGCACAGGCAGTGACCCAAGTCAGGAATAGAACCCGGGTCCCTGGCGCTGTGAAGCAACAGTGCTAACCACTGTGCTACCATGCCGCCCACGTAGATGGTACACACCGTTTCCATTGTGTATCAGTGGAAGAGTGAGTGAATTTTTATTGTGCGTATGAGGTGCCAATCAAGTGCCTGCTTTGTCCTGGATGGTGTTGGGTTTCTTGAATGTTATAGGATCTGCACTCATCCAGGCAAATGGAGAGATTTCCATCAGATTCCTGACTTGTGGCTTGTAGATGGTGGACAGGTTTTAGGGAGTCAGGAGGTGGGGTATTACCTGCCTCAGACATGCTGTTGCAATCACAGTATTTACATGACTAGTCCAATTCAGTTTCTGGTCAATGATAATATTTTCCTGGTCTTTTCCTGGTCTCAAATCCACCTCCCCACCTGTTCCCCATCTCCATTTGACTGTTTTTTTTCATCAGAAATATATCTCCTTGAAGCCATTTAATGCCTCGGACTCCACCGCAATATGGGGACGCGAGTTCCACAATTTCACCACCCTCTGCAAGAAGTAGTTCTACCTCATCTCAGTTCTAAATCTACTGCCTCTGAAATAATATCTGTGACCTCTCATTCTAGATTGCCCCACAAGGGGGGACATTTGGTTTTCGTTTACTTTATCAATCCCTTTTGGTATTTTATATACCTCAATCAGATCCCCTCTCATTTTTCAAAAATCCAGCGAGTCCAAAAAATCAGAAAGTCCAAACTGTTTCATCTCCCCTCATATGTCAACCCTTTCATCCCTGGAATCAATCTTGTGAACTTCCTCTGAACTGCCTCCAATGCCACCACATTCTTCCACAATTAAGGAGACCAAAATAGGACACAATACTCCAGATGTGGTCTCACCAACACCCTATACAATTGCGACAAAACCTCTCTACTTTTATACTTCAGTCCTTTTGCAATAAACGCTAACTTTCCATTTGCCTTTTTAATTACATGCTGTACCAGCATACCAACTTTCTGCAATTCATGAACAAAAAAAGCCAGATCCCTCTGCCCAGACGCATTTTGAATCCGCTTTCCATTTAGATAATAATTTGCATTTCTAAGAGGCCGAAATGAGTAACCTCACACTTATCCGTATTGAACTCCATCTGCCAAATTTTGGCCCAATCTCCTACCCTATCTATATCTGTTGGTAAAATCTTTATCTCCTCTTCACTGCCTGCTTTTCCACTTACTTCAGTGTCATACGCAAATTTTACTATGTTATGCTTGCAGATCATTTATATAGATTGTAAACAGTTGAGGTCCGAGTAGGTCCCTGTGGCACCCCGCTAGTTACAGTTCACCAGCCAGAGAAAGACCCATTTGTCCTGACCATATGCTTTCTGTCAGTCAGCCAATCCTCAAACCAATCTGGTACTCTACCCCAATCTCCTATGATCTCACCTTCTGGATCACCTTGTTAAAGGCTTTCTGGAAGTCTAGATACACCACATCCACAGATTCCTCACTATCCACCTTGCTGGTTGCGTCCTCAAAGAAATCAAGCAAGTTTATCAAGGCTTTTGCATGTGATAATAATGGAGAGTTTATCAGTCAGCTATCAGCAGCACTGCTGCCTCAAAGCGCTGACGACACGGGCTCAATCCCGACCCTGGGTCACTGTCCATGTGGAGTTTGCACGTTCTCCCCATGTCTGCTTGAGTCTCACTCTCACAACCCAAAGACATGCAGGGTAGGTGGATTGGCCACGCTAAATTGCCCTTAATTGGAAAGAAAAAAATTGGGCACTCTAAATTTTAAAAAAAGTCAGATATCGGCAGTTCAATCCAGAAATTCAGAAGTTTGCTACCAGAGGAAGCTCCTTCATCCACAGTTCAAGACAAAAATTCAGAAGTTGCCACTAGAGGAAGCTCATTCACCCACATGGTGAATGGTTGCACTTCTGGCAAAATCACAGCAATCGCAAGGACTTGGAATAATTACCGCTGCTGTAATGCCGGTCCCGCCAGCATGAATTAAACCACCTCCCTTACCGGCGGGACCAGGCGGCGCAGGCGGGCTCCAGGGTCCTGGGGTGGGGGGGGGGGGCGATCTGGCCCCGGGGGGTGCCCCCACGGTGGCCTGGCCCACGATCAGGGCCCACCAATCCGAGGGCGGGCCTGTGCTGTGGGGGCACTCTTTCCCCTCCACGTCGGCCGTGTCACCCTCCGCGATGGCCGACACGAAGGTGACCCCCGCCTGCGTATGCATGGGGATGACGGCAGCAGCCGCTGACGCTCCCGTGCATGCGCGGACTTCCGCCGGCCGGCAGAGTCCCTTTGGCCCCGGCTGGCATGGCGCCAAAGGACTTTCCCGCCAGCTGGCAGGACTCAAACCACTGCGGTGCGGGCCTAGCCCCCTAAAGGTGAGGGCTTGGCCCCTAAAGGTGCGGATTCCGCACCTTTTGGGGCGGCCCGACGCCGGAGTGGTTGACGCCACTCCATCCCGCCGGGCCCCCCCGCCCCACCGGATAGGGGAGAATCCCGCACCAGAACTTTAGATATTGGCTGTTATTTTGAGCCAGGTGCCTGTGTTAAGGGGGAAGAATTGTTACAAGGGGGAAGAATTGTTACACGGAAAGTGAAAGACCTAGACACAGTGGTGTCCAAGATAGGTCCTCTTGTACCCATTTGACAAACAAATCAGATCCCGCCGGGTGGGAGAATCACCGGGGCGCCGCGTGAGTCCCGCCACGCCGCCACGGCACCTGCATAGCGATTCTCCCACCCCCCCCCCCCCCCAACCAGCGCGGCGAGAATCATGGCTGGCCGCTCGGAGAATCGGCGCTTGCCGTTTGCAAAAAGCAAGCGGCGATTCTCTGGCCCGGATGAGCTGAACGGATGCCCCAACATGACAGGTTCCCGCCACACCTGGTCGCTGCCGGCGGTAACTGCGCGGGAACGCTGGTGGGGGGGGGGGGGTTCCTGCACCGGGGGGTGGCCTCCGATGGGGTCTGGCCCGCGATCTGGGCCCACCAGGGTGGGCTGACCTCTCTAAAGGAGGACCTCCTTTCCTCCGCCGCCCCACAAGATCCATCCGCCATCTTCTTGCGGGGCGGCCTTGGGGAGGACGGAAACCCCGCATGCGCGGGTGACTTCATTTACTCGACGCCGGCCGCGTGATTTACGCGACGCCAAGGCCCAGTGCGCGTAAAATATGCGACACCGTTTCTAGTCCCCCGGGAGAATAGGCGGCTGGGAGCGGGCTCCGACGCCGGAGTGAAACACTCCGGTTTTCACTCCGGCGTTGGGACTTTGTCTCAATTTCGGAGAATCGCGCCCCAGGTTTTGCAAGCTACTATACCCATGAAAACCAGTTGTGGAAAACCTTGATAGAAATTGAAATAATTACACAAAATGTAATTATTCCACAATAATGGTAGCTGGTGAGGAGTTTACTTCTATTGATTAATACATCGTGCTGCTCCAATGTATATTGAGGTACTCTATATCGAAAACATAACTATTCTGAATGTCTGCTGTTTTTTTCCTTCAGCATTTCATAATGGAGACAGAATCTCACAAGTCATTGATAGCAGAAGAGAATGCCCCCTGTGATGGTGATGCCCCTTCAATGCCAATAGACCTTCAATTACAAGCCTCCCCCAAAACGCAGCCATACGTGTGCACCTTGAGCCCACATCTGATCGCTAAAGCACAGGAAGAGCTTCAGGAGAAGCCTGAATGGAGGCTCCGCGATGTGCAAGCTCTCCGAGATATGATTTTGAAGGAAGCACCAAATCTAAAAACCCGCATGGATGATGCCTTTTTGTTACGCTTTCTCAGAGCCCGCAAGTTTGATTATGACAGGGCGTTGAAGCTTTTAATGAATTATCATGCAAGCCAAAGGACCTGGCCCGAGGTGTTTACAAATTTGAAACCATCTGCAATAAAACATGTGCTAGACTCTGGATTTCTTACTGTTCTCCCTTATCCTGATCCATACGGTCGGTGTATTTTGGTAATACGACCAGGTAAATGAACAGAATTGAGCAAAAGCGTATTTGAAAAACTTAAAGCAAAGTGAGCGTGCTTAATTGAAAACCATGTAATTCTTAAATCTTAAAATAAATTAAAATATCCAGGCTGTGCAATGGCAAGATTTCTAAAGAGCTACTTGGTTGGAGTAATAGAATCCCTGCAGTGCCATTTGACCCATCCAGTCTGCACCAACCCTCTGAAAGAGCACCTCACTCCCCGCCCCACCTATCCCAATAACCAACCTAACCTTTGGACACTAAGGGGCAATTTAGCATGGCCAATCCACATAACCTGCACATCTGTGGACCTTGGGAGCACCCAGAGGAAACCCACACAGACAAGAGGAGAACGTACAAACTCCAAACAGACAGTAAAGGTCGGAACTGAACCCAGGTCCCTGGTGCTGTGAGGTAGCCATGCTAACTGCCGTGCCCCCACATAATTTAATTTATTTTTTCATGGGATGTGGGCATGACAGCCAAAGCCAGTATTTGTTGCCCATGTGCTGGGCCTCATCTCAGAGGATAGTTGAGAGTCAACTATATTTCTATGGGTCTGGAGTCACATGCAAGCCAGACTAGACCCTTCTCTAATGATTTTTATGGCAATCAAGAACAGCTTCATTGTCACTATTATTTTTTTTTGAATTCCAGTCCTATAATTGAAAGATAATTGTGCTGAACCAGAATAGTGCTGAGTGACACTTAACAGCCGATGAAGCTTTTACATAATTAGATTTATAGGATTATTAACCACAGATCAGCAGTATACCTTCGGTAGCATTCAATGGTGACAGAATCCAAAGCTGTATTGCTGACAATTAGCTGATATAATTCTACGTTGTCTTGTCTGTTTATTCTTTACTTGAAAACAGTAATTAAAAGCAGAGGAGGACTCTATCATCTTTATTGTAGGAGGGCTGTGTGCCTCTTCCTGACAGGGTATGGTTCTTTTGACTTACTTTCTGAGGCAGTAATGTACATAGACAGGTGTAATAAGGTCACTGTTATCTGTTATTGCTACGGCATTACTGACGATTGTAGTGCCCTAACCACTTCAGAATGAAAGAACCAAATGTTTTATTGAAGCACTTCCATTGGGAACAATGAACATAACTAATTACAATCTATATTAATTAACTTTGCTAATGACACAAAGATGAAATGAAATGAAAATCGCTTATTGTCACAAGTAGGCTTCAAATGAAGTTACTGTGAAAAGCCCCTAGTCGCCACATTCCGGCGCCTGTTCGGGGAGGCTGGTACATGAATTGAACCCAATTAGCATGGCCAATCCACATAACCTGCACATCTGCTGGCATGCCTTGGTCTGATTAAAAGCCAGCTGTTTAGCCCAGTAGGTCGGAAAGTACGTTTTTAAGAGAATGTAGACTGGTTGAGTGCCGGAACAAAATTGGCAGATGGAGTATAATGTGGGAAAATGTGAACTTGTCAATTTTGGCAGGAGGAATAAAAAGCAACATATTATTTAAATGGGGAGAGATTGCAGAACTCTGAAATACAGAGGGATCTGGGTGCCCTAGTCCATGAAAAACAGAAGGTTAGTATACAGGTACAGCAAGCGGTTAGGAAGGCAAGTGGAATGTTGATGTTCATTGCAAGGGGAATGGAATATAAAAGTGGGGATGTTTTGCTACCATTGTATAGAGTATTGATGAGACCACTTCTGGGATACTTTGTACAATTTTGGTCTCCTTATTTAAGAAAGGATGTAATTGCATTTGAAGCAGTTCAGAGAGGGTTCACTTGACTAATTCCTGGGATGAGGGAGTTGTCCTACAAGGAAATGTTGGCTAGGTCAGGCCTGTATCAATTGGAGTTTAGAAGAATGAGAGGCGATCTTATTGAGAAAAATAAGAGCCTGAGGTGACTTGAAAATGTGGTTGCCAGAAGGATGTTTCCCTCATGGGAGAGATTAGAAGAAGGGGGACACAGTTTTTTTTTAAAGTCTCCCATTTAAGATGGAGATGAGAAGAAACATTTTCTTTTAGAGCATCATGAGTCTGTGAAACTCTCTTCCCCAGAGAGTGGTGGAGGCTGAGAATCCATCTACCTCAGCCTGTACTATATTGAATATTATGAAGGCTTAGTCAGATCGATTCTTGTTTGACAAGGGGATCAAAGGGTATAGGAGGTAAGAAGGAAAGTAGAGTTGAGACAACAATCAGATCAGCCATGATCTTATTGAATGGCGGAGTAGGCTTGAGGGGCTGAATGGTCTGCTCTTGCACTTAGTTCATAAATTCATATGCATATAAGCAACTTTAAAAAAATATTATACAAAGAAGCGTGATTCCCTATACCCTTTTTCGTTTTCTCAATTTATTGTCTGCTCTACAATGTCTATTTCTGCTCACTTTGCTGTTGTACTTCTGTCCTTGTTGTTAGCTTACATTTTGGTCCTGTGTTTCTGTTTGCACTTCCCATTGTGCACAGTCCCCAATATTTGACTCAAAACTGTCATGAAGTATTTGCTGTACGCCTGGAATTAAACCGGGGCCTGCCAGTAATCCCCATACACCAGTGAGGATTCTTCCTGTTTCATTAATAAAACTAACAAGATGTTTTATTTCATCACTTCATTGGGATGTGCAATAATTTCGGATTGAAGAGCTGCCTGCGGAGAAGGTGGTGTGTGAGAGCTGGCCACAGTAAAATAACATGTAGAGAATACACTTCATATACATCTATATATATATGGAGTTAAGGCCAGAATAAGATCAGCCATGGTCGAATGGCGGAACAGACTCAATGGGCCAAACGGCCTAATTCTGCTCCTAAATCTTATGAATTTATCTCTTTAGATCTTTTAAGGAATTCTGTAACACACTTTAAGAACTGAAGATTTTCTCCTGAGCTTTTCCTCGCGGGCATTCAAATGAATAATTACCAATCATTGTACTGGAGATATATGAATTGTCTATTTAATGACATTTAAAATCAGGATTTAATTGTGACAGTTTTTTGGACATTTTTCCTATACTGTCCATGTGGATGATGAAAGAAATATTCAAGGCCTTAGGTTTCTCTGATTGTGTATGGGATGATCAAAGCGTGTTGTATTTTAATTGTGAGTCATTGTGCTTTGCAAAGGCACTTAAACATGTAACTTATATTCTAGGGAAATGGAGGATTGGTGATTATCCTATCACAGAAAACATTCGTGCCATTTATATAACATTGGAGAAGCTTGTTCGGGCAGAAGAGAATCAGGTGAATGGAATTGTCATCCTTGCAGACTACAGTGGCGTTACCCTGGCCCAAGCTGCACAGCTTGGTCCATTCATGGCCAAAAAGGTCATTGGAATTCTACAGGTAAATATAAAGTATATAATATAAAGTAAAATTTAAAGTTTTTTCAGGGTTTTAGGCAGAGATACCATTGACTCTAACGTGCCTAATTTATGGATTTCATACTGTTCCTCTTTCTCTGTCAATATGGCATTGTTATAATCAGGTGAGAAAGGATCAAATGGCTCCCCCCCCCCCCCCTCCTTGTTTGAACGCAACAGGTTTTGTTGCCAAATCAGTGACAATTTAACTGTTTACACACTCTGATCATTAAAGAACCAATCGGATAAGTTTTCTGGAGTTTAACAAAGAAGGAGGTTTGAACGAAGAGCATAGAACAAAGAAGAGTACAGCACAGGCCCTCTAAGCCTGCGCCAACCAAGCTGCCCGTCTACATAGAACATAAAACATACAGTGCAAAAGGAGGCCATTCAGCCCATCGAGTCTACACCGACCCACTTAAGCCCTCACTTCCACCCTATCCCTGTACCCTATAATCCCTCCTAACCTTTTTGGTCACTAAGGGCAATTTAGCATGGCCAATCCACCTAACCTGCACATCTTTGGACTGTGGGTGGAAACCGGAGCACCCGGAGGAAACCCATGCAAACACGGGGAGAACATGCAGGGTCCGCACAGTGACCCAGTGGGGAATCGAACCTAGGACCCTGCCGCTGTGAAGCCATAGAGCTAGCCATTGTGTTACCATGCTGCCCTGGCCTAACCTAAAACATTCTACACTTCCAGGGCCCTTATCCCTCTATTCCCATCATGTATTTGTCAATACACCCCTTAAATGTCTCTATCATACTTGCCTCCACCACCCCCTCCAGCAGCGAGTTCCAGGCACCCACTACCCTCTGTGTAAAAAAAGAACTCCCTCGCACATCTAAAAAACTTCTCTTGCATATCTTGCTTTATTATACTTAAACTGATCGAAGTTAAATAATAAAATACTTCCGCAAACAAACACACGCAAACACTCAGTTCACACATACACACCAATAGATTATAGAGTGGGGAAGGATAGATACGTCAGCTTAGAGTCCAGAGAAATAAAAGGGGTACACAGTCTGTAGCTTGGTGACTCTCCTGTTACATGTCACCCAGTGATTCTTTTTAAAATAAATTTAGAGTACCCAATTCATTTTGTCCAATCAAGGCGCAAATTAGCGTGGCCAATCCACCTACCCTGCACATCTTTGGGTTGTGGGGGCTGTTGCTCGTTCTGGGTGAGTGTGCTTTACACTCAATTGGCTCTGGTTTATTCCTTAGCTCTAGAGTCGCCAGGTATCCTTATGATACCGCCACAAGATTCAAGTTGAAGTTCAGACCAATGACTCAATACACCAGTTAGTAAGTTCAAACACGACACGTTTATTATTACACAGTTATTTACTACTCATGCATATAACACTAAAGGACTAGGCTATGCCTACCACTAACAGGCCAATACTTATCTGGAATAAGGGAACTGCCGGATCAGGGAACAATGGCCTCTTGCTTTGTCCTCGATCCGCAGGCTTCCAGTTGGTGTGGACTAAAGGGGTCAGGAGTGTCTACTATCGTAGCGTGCATTGTGTGACACTTACTTGATGGCGGCTGCTGACCAGGCCTCTCCTTCTCAAGGTCTTCTAATGCAAAGGTGTTCTGCTGGGAGGGCCGGCTGGTCAAGAAGAAAGAATCAGTCCTGGAACCTGACTTTTATAGGTCCCAGGGGCTTCGCGCCCTTCTGGGTGGACCCTCTATAAACTTGCAATCGATTGGGTCTCTTCCCAATCGATTGATTTGAATTTCCCCAATAACGGGGCTGTTCCTCGATCACTGGGCGATTCTTTCCACCTTATTTGTGTCCTTTGTTTCAGACTCCACTGGCGCCGGGATGTCTGACCTTCTATAGAATGTTTCAATCTCTTCTAATTGTTGTGTCCATTGTGCCTGGGAATCATCGGGAATCGCTCACTTAATATGCGCAGCTCGTTAGTTACAATGCTGTCTGGTTTCTTTAGCAGCTAGAATACACAGGGGATTCTGCAAACTGCTTGTCTCTTTGCAACTGTCCATTTTTCCCTGTAACCTTTGCGTTCTTCCATTTTGTGTGAGGAAGTGGCCAACCCAGGTGGCTACAAGGCGAAACCCACGCAAACACGGGAAGAATGTGCAAACTCCACACGGACAGTGACCCAGAGCCGGGTTTGAACATGGGGCCTCGGCGCCGTGAGGCAGCAATGCTAAGCACTGCGCCACCATGCTCCCCGTAACCCAGTGATTCTAACATGGTTGTGGCATGTCTAGGAACCTCCTGTTGAATATCTAAGGTGATTCCCTTGATGCTTTGTTCATGGGAACAATATACTTGGCTCACTCATATCCTCCTAATGTTGTTGCCCTTGATCGGTCTTTGTAGGTGCTATGTCTCATCTCAGTGGGTTGCAATGTTGAGAATACAATTGATCTAAATTTGGGTAGCCACCTTTCTTGTGAGGTCAAATCACACGTTTAGCCTGTGTTTTAAAACATCTCTGTTTTTAAAAGTTCAACTTGGTTTTCAAGATAGTGGATTAAAAATGATAATTCGGCATAAAGCATGTTTTCATGACACCTCCAAATCACACGGAATGAAATGTGACTTACAGGAACATTTCATCATAAAGTTGTAATAAAAGAAACACACACACATTAATCGCCAAGCTCTCACTTATAAGCTGTTACAGCTTTGCTCTGTTTAAGTTCAAATCTTCTGAAGCACCGATCTCGTCCCCGGGTCACTGCCCGTGTGGTTAACACAGTCTCCCCCTATCTGCATGGGACTCACCCCCACAACCCAAAGATGTGCAGGCCAGGTGGACTGGCCGTGCTAAATTGCCCCATAATAATAAAAACAACTTCGGAAACACAATTATAACTAAATCCCTTTTGGTGTTGGGAGTTAGGTTTAAGGAAAGTTTTGTTTCAGAACCTGTGCCGACTGACCTTTTCCTTCTAAATCCCTATTAGGTGTCTTCTAGTGTGCCTGGGCGATCACTAACACCTGGTGGTAGTTCTCTCCATCTTTGATTGGCTATGGATTTAACAGGAGGTCAATTTGAACTCTGGGGCTTTGAAAGAAATCACATTTCATTGGTTGCTGAGATCGAAGGTTTCTACTGTGCAAATTTCTTTTACCTTATGGTTGTGCCAGCTGTGAGGTTCCTGACCCATAGTTGCAGTGTCCACAACTTGTGGGTTGAACAGTTCCATTCCTGGTGCATTGATAAATCTTATTTCTAAGTTGATAATTGGGGATAAATTGCTCTTGAGTCCTTGTGGGGCGTCTGGGTTCCCGTCCTGCACTTAGACTTCAGGGGGTTCTAAAGCTGGGCTTGGTGGGATTTGGAATTTCGACAGCCATTTGATTCATCAGTAGGTAATTCTACACTGATTTCAGTTGGTATTTCATTTCCCTTGTGGTTTCCACATGTGGCACTTGTTTTATGGTGTGTTACCTTCCCTTTTTCTTTTACCTCGGGAATGGGTTCTTCCCCAATCTGTCTCGTATCCTCTGGGTCCCTTCTACCCTCAGGTGGTTACCCAGCTTCTGCTGCATTCCCCTGTGGCTCTTTAACTAGGTGAGGCATCATCCTTACGTTCTGATTATTTGTTTGGAAACTTCCTTTATCTCTATTTAAATATTGAAAGAATGAATCTGCTAACCATGCTTCTGCTGCATTTCCTTCAGCTGCTGCTCCTGTTCCAACACCTTGGTTTTCCTCTGGCTCTATTTTGGCCACTTTAACCCTCTCAGGCTTTCCCCTGGCTTCCTTAAATCTTGAAATTAAAATTAAAATCACTTATTGTCACAAGTAGGCTTCAAATGTCTACATTCCTGCGCCTGTTCGGGGAGGCTGGTACGGGATCTTGCGGGCTCTAACATGACTCAGTTAAATTCGACCTGCTCCAACCTGGCTCTGTTGTTTTCCTTCAATCTCTTCAGTCTTATGACCTCTATTTCCCCGATTGAGACCTTTGAAACTTCCTCAGCCCTCTGTATCTGTGCAGGATTTGGCTTATTCTCCTCAGTCTCCCAGTCGCTATGGACTACCCAGAACACTTTGTGGGTTCTACCTTCCCACCAGCTAAGTCTACCCATGTATGGGCAAGCTTGGGACCCAAGTGTGGTCATAGCCAAGTACAAGTCCTGTATCTAGTTCTCCCTGCAGGTCCATTTTAATTAAAGGGACGTCTACATATTCACCAGTGAGTCCCTTAACCAGCACGATGGTATTCACTCTATATTTGGTTGGAAAATCAGCAACTCCTGCCACAAGCTGAGATTGTAAATAACCTATGTTTGGAGAAAAATGTTCTTTTCTGGCCTTTTTAGAAAAAGCAGGGATCACCTTTCCTTTACATAGAAAACCCGAGTAGGTACTCTAGCCTTTGACCACATTATATACAGGCTTGCGATCTTCATGGACATCAATACTGTCTTGATTACAACATCCCTGGTTGATTTTCTGGCATGCCAAGTTCTTTATTAGGTAACCAGGTTTTCCACACTAAAAGCACACTGGGTGGGCTCCTAAGCTTTTCCATCTTGGTTCCTTCTTTTAAAAGTTGGGGATTGAATTCCATTACTGCCCTTTTCTCCCAAGCCTGCTTTGGCTTCATCTGCTTCCCTCCTATCTCTTCCTCACCTGTAAAAAATACCAGATCATAATATATTTTGAGTTCAGGTTCTGTGTGTTAACTCATAATCATCTGCTATGATAGCTGCTTGTCTGGTTTTCAAGACTCTTTACTCTTCCATGTGTATTTTTATGGAAAGCGGGAGAGAGCTTTTGAACTCGAGGAGAAACACCTTTCTGAAGCTTTCAGTGTTGGACTCCATCTTAAGCACCCATCCAACACTCAAAAGGAAGTTTTTTTTTTTAACCCTTTTGAACTTTATATAAGCGTGTTCAGACCATTTTCAGAGCAGTCAGAATTATTGGCAGTATATTTCTGGTACCAGCTCATATTCACTCACGATAGCCTTTTTGGTCGTCTCATAGTTTGACAATTTCTCACTGGATGATAAGAAATAAACTTCATGGGAATTTCCTGTTAGTTTGCATTGCAATAGTAGGGTCCAACTCTCCGCTGGTCACTTTAGCTTTTGAAATTAAGTAAAAAATACTTCCCCGTCTCCCTCTTTGGCACTAAGTTGGCATAGGAGCTACAAAGGGCCACAGGAGTGGGTAGAGAGGCATAAGTTAACATGGAGGGTATGAGGGGTGAAGTTAAAACTCACCACTATTCTTAGAATTCCCCCTATACCAAAAAAAGGTCGATATTCTAAATGGTGAACAGGGATTCTCACTCCCTGACTCCAGTGCAGGCTTCTGTGAGTGCTATTCAGGTCAAACTATCTTTTCAAGTTATCCCCCGGTATAACCCATACCTTCACCGAAGAATTTTACCTACTTACCCCTTAATAGCATCGATGTCCTGGGTCCTGCGTTATTAAGGAAGTGAAGTAAGCTAATAACCACTTTTTCAGGTTAAGTTATTTTTATTATTATATTTTTTCTTTTAAAAGCTGAAACACTTTCTTTACAGAAAGGAAAAAAGATCTTGCTTCTGGCTGCTTCAGGCCCACCTTGGCAATCGATCTTCTTAAAATCTGGTCTTCTTGAGTTGTATTCGCTGGTGAACTCGGTTGCTGTGTCCTGTTCTTCCCATGCACCGAGCTGTGAGAGCTGGCTCTGCTAGCTATCTCTAAGCTGACTCTGACTCCTGTTTAAATTCTAGCCTTCCTTAGATGTATAGCTGTTTAAACTCGGCTGCTTGCCTTGTCTTTCCCATGACCGAGCTCTCTCTCTCTCTCTCTCTCTCTCTGTGAGTTCTCCTCCCCTTCTCTCCTGTTGCTGGTTCCTCTTGTCCTCTGTCCTCTGTTTCTGCTCCCTGGGTTTATATTCTCTTTCTGAGAGTTATTAAGTTTTAACGACTTTATTGTAAATGGGCTTGTTTCACTTTGATAGTTTAAAATTATCTTTGATGTAAACATCTTACTACAACTAATTATTCATTTTGGGCATATCGTCTCCTCTCAGATCTGATTAAACAATGCTTTGGTTTCAATAGGTGTTACTTTTAATTCTGTGATTTCAAATCGTTTAATTTTCCAATTGTCCCCAGCTCATAACTTTGCCTTTGATTTTGACTTAAATGATGTTTCTCGTAGCCAGGTCGTCTCCAATTTTCTTTTAATTGTTTGATGTTCATAGAATTTTACACTTTAAAATTGACACCAAATTCGACTGGGCATCTTCCATCCTTTCCAGCTGTTTACTAAGAGAGTTTATTTCAATTAAGGTGTGAAACTTTGCTTTTAGCTGTATGCTAAAATTTAACTTGGTTATGACTTGAAAGACTTGCCTGTTTTAAACATTCATCACTTAATGCAATTGAAACTCTCATCCATGCTTTTTCAGATGCTTCCTGAGATAGTTACATTCCATGAAGGTGTGAGCCATTGTTTTAGCTTACCACATGAGACTGGTGTGTTTGATTAGCCTGCTTGTGAGCAAGAATCTGCATTTTACAACCCTGCTCTTTGAAGCTGCTATGAAACTTTTGTGGGATCTTTCCCTGTACCCTCTCAAACCAGATATTGCCAGACTTCCATGTTTCAAATGACACATTTTTCTGTATTTTCAAGAACAGGGGCTTTGGGTTGTTTGGGGACATAAGGTAACCTGGTTGACATGAATGGGGCGTGGGAGTGTGTGGTGGGGGATGGGGTGTAATGGGTGAGGGCTGTTTTGTGCTTTGTTTTCAATGCTTTTGCATTGTGCTGGTGCACGGAGGCTGTTCTTTCGCTCTGCTCACCCCTGGACGCAGCAGCCACCACACTGTTTCTGGGGTCGGGGATCGCCCATTGACAGTGAGTGGTGGAAGTTCCACACTTACCTAGTTGTTGTCGCGGGATGGACTTTCTACGTGTTGGTCGGTTTATAACTAACTTTTGATTGGGGATGCTGCGGGGTGGTGGGGGGGGGGGGGGGGGGGGGGGGGGGGAGTGAGGGGGGATGCGAGCAGTATACCCCACTGTAAAATCCAGACCAAAGCTCGATCCAAACCTATTTACCACAAATACCGCATGCCTATTGCTCACTTTTGTTTTCATAGGTAACCCTTCACTCCATGATGCTGAGGTGAGGTGCTGCTACTGATTATCCTCCCCTCTGTCAGTATTTGTCCACATTATAGTGTCACCCATTACTCAGTTGGTCGCATGTTCACCTGTGTGAAACAAGATTCTGAGTCAAGTCCCACTCCACGGCTTGAGCACAAAAACCAAGGCTGACAGCTCAGTGCAGTACTGAGAGAATGCTGAACCGTTAGAGGTGCCATCTTTCGGGTGTGACATTAAGCCAAGGCTGTATCTGCCTTCTTAGTAAGATGTGAAAGATACCGTGGCACTATTTTAAAGAAAACCAGGGGAGTTATCCTCAATGTTCTGGACAATATTTATCCTTCAATCAACATCTCAAAAACAATTAAAAGGTCATTATCACTTTGCTGTTGCTGGGAGCGTGCTGTGCGCAAATTGGCTGTCACATATCCTGCATGACAACAGTGACTACATTACAAAAGTAATTAATTGGCTTTGAGACGTCCGTGGTTGTGGAAAACACTACATGAATGCAAGTCGGTCTTGTTTAGTATCAAGCACTGCGTAAACTTCTGGACAAGTGAGGACCACCAGGAATTTGTCATGCTGGCGTATCACAGTCATCCTTCTCTTTCCTGCATCTGTTCACTCAATCTCTTCCCTCCGCTTCATCGCCGTACCTTAGCTGACAACCTTTGAAGTGACTAACTCCTATTAGTTAAATTCTAACCCTGAGGTGCAGAATGTAATCAGCTGGTCCTTGAGCTCTGCATTATTCTACCCAGGCAACAAAGCTATCAGATATTTCATGTAATTGTATTCATCAGAGATCTACTGTAGACTCGGGATTGCCCACATAATTACACATTTTCCACACTACATGCTTGCCCTCTCATGATGCCATTTCTGTCTGTTTAGCTGCAGTACTTGTATTTTTATCATGCTTCAAATGACTTCTGGCTCAATTATTCGATTAACACAGCTTTAAAATGTGTTACAACATACAAATTTAACAGACTCTCTTAATTAAGCTGTTAAATGCAAGCTGTCAATTATGATGACCTTTGACCCTCAAGGTAGGAAAATTTGTAATTTCTTCAAAATATCTGTCTAATCTGTGGCAGCACGGTAGCACAGTTGCTTCACAGCTCCAGGGTCCCAGGTTCGATTCCCGGCTTGGGTCACTGTCTGTGCGGAGTCTGCACAACCCCCCGTGTCTGTATGGATTTCCTCCAGGTGGTCCGGTTTCCTCTCAGTCTAAAGATGTGCAGGTTAGGTGGATTGACCTTGATAAATTCAAGGGTGATCATTGCTCGGCACAACATCGAGGGCCGAAGGGCCTGTTCTGTGATGTACTGTTCTAAACTCTAAATTGTGCTTAGTGTCCAAAAAGGTGAGCTGGGGTTACTAGGTTATGGGGGTATGGTGGAGGCGCGGGCTTAAGTAGAGTGCTCTTTCCAAGAGCTGAATGGCCGCCTTCTGCACTGTCAATTCTAGGATTCTATGAATTCTTGGGTAGGGTGCTCTTTCCAGGAGCCGGTGCACACTCGATGGGCCGAATGGCCTCCTTCTGCACTGTAAATTCTATGTAAATCCGCAATTGTTCTTCAGAAATTTTGAAAAAGACTTTTAAGAGTTTGCATCAATTGTAAAGCGATGAATTGCAATTTTCTTGAATAATAAGAAATACTGGTTCATGTGTCCTGCCAACACTTGACCTGGAAGCAGTGTAGACAGGAAGGAAGTTAATATTGATACAATTCCAGTTGGTATTACTACTGCTCGGTCTTCTCAACTCGGTGCCTTACTGGCCAACTCTATTTATACAAAGCCAGTTATTGTTAAGGATCCCCCCCCCCCCTTGCCCCGCCCCTTATCGGGCGAGCTCGTATTCTGCAAGATTGGGGTAGTTAATCATCTCTACCCCATAAGACCCATGTGGGTTATAGCAGAAAGCAAGTGGCAGAATCCACTCAATCGATCTTCAGTGAATTTCCCCTCAGATAATTGCCACAGGTGTTTCCAAACTCCACCCTCAAAATGGCACACTTTAAAATTTTCTTTCGACCAATGCTTTCCATCAACTGTTTTCATCAAAGATCTGCCTCCAGGTTTTCCAACTATCCTTTCAAAAAAGGCTTTCTCTCAGCTGTTTTAGCAAGGATCTGCTTTCAGGTCTTCCAGTGCTCCTGTCAGTATTCCTTTGTCATGAATTGCAACATGCATCCAAATTTCTACACAAAACCCAAGGTACTCAGTTCCCAACAGAGTATGTTTCAAAAACTGGAAGTAAGGACACCAAACCTTACGATTGCTTCTGATATATGGCTTTTTGCCTTCATCAACTTCATCAGCTCTTCTCTTCCCAGGTCTAACGTTTACTTCAGTGACCCTGTTCCAATGGCAGTTTCTCTTTGCTCCTTTTCACTTCAATATGCCTGGAGCTTCTTTTCCATTTCCTGGTTCCTAGAACTAACCATCCTGTAGCATCTCTGGTGCTTGCTTTGGTGCACCTTACTCTATTGTATGGCTTTCCCAGTTCTAGCAGAGCTGTTCCATCTCTAGCTTCCTATCTCCTTGATCTATAGTTGAACACTAAAGCTCAAAAGGTCCTCTCCCTAAAAGTGACCCCTGGTTGCTAAACAACATATCATTCTTTCCCAAAGCTGGTATTTACTTTTCCTGTCATAAATGCTTTCTCAGCACAATAGAAGAGCAGTTTGAACTGAAACCATGGAAATCCCCCATATATGCAGCACCTTTGTCTAACATGAATCTAACTAGAGTTGTATCCCTTCCTACACAAAAACACTAAATTAAACACACATAAATCCATACCTTATTTCTAATATTTAACAATACAAATATTGATCACTTAAATCTATCTCTTGACAACATGCAAAAGTCCTGTGGTCAGACACAAAGGAGAGCTGCAGCTGCGGGGACAGCAGGCAAGGCACATTTACAAAGTGATACACTGAAACAAGACTCAAAGTCCAATACAGGTTTTGAATAGGGATTGCAAATTGTACAATTTTTCTGCTGCTGTTTCAGTTTTGCTGGAGCCAAGCTAAGGAGGTCCTGTCGGAGTCTGCTGTTTGGGCAACAGTCGTGTCCGGGGACCTTGGTTGGAATGTGGCGGCCAATGAATGAGACTTGAGGGCTGAATGAATTGAGTGAGGAAGTGAGAGATAGCCCATTTGAGCAATCGCTTGCTATAGTGTGACTTTTCAATTTTTGATATTGTTTTCTCATGGTTCTGTTGGCTGAAATTAATCAATTAGAGTTTCAAGTGTTGGCGACGCTTTTTAGCAAATCCATTGACCCCGCAGTAGGTATCTGAATAGTCTGTTCATTTCATTGTCTGGAAAGCATGTTGTCATCTCATTAATCTGTTTTTGATTAACAGAGCTTTGGCCCAATGTGAATAAAAGCAAACCAGGTAGAGGAAAACAGGTTGCAGTTTTTACATTTTTCTCCCACTGATAATCACGCAGCAATCATTTCCATGGGAACCACAGCTCATTGGTTTTGAATACTGCAATTGCTCTGGAGGAAGATAACGATTGCAAAATCTTCCTGTTATTGATCTGAATTAACTGCTTTTCGATAATCCCTGATAATTATTTAATAAACAATAATAATATTCCAATCACAAAAGACATTGATTTCAATTGATTTTTCTCTGGCTATAAAAAACTTCAAACTGGACCCGGGTCCCCGTGAGGCCATAAGCCATATTTGGGGTGTCAGACCAGCCAGGGTTGGAAACGGGTGCGGAGGCAGATATCGTAGCCTTCGCCTCGTTGATCGCCCGAAGGTGGATCCTGCTGGGATGGAGAGCAGCCTCTCCACCGTGTGCCCTGGCGTGGCGGGGGGACCTGTTGGAATACTTGACCCTTGAGATGGTTAAGTTCAAACTGAGGGGAGGCTCGGAGGGGTTCTACAAGTCATGGGCATTATTCATTATGCACTTTCAAGAACTGGATAACATTGAACATTAGTTGGGGGGGATGGGTGGGAGGGTTGGGGGGAGGGGGGCCGTGTGTATTAAGGGTGACTATGGGTAATCCCGGATTCCTTTTTGTCATTTGTTTATGTAAACATGTGGGCTGATGTTTGGGGGCTGGTGGGAGGATGGGATCGTTGTTATTATTATGGGGATTGACATATCTGTTGTTGATTATTGTTTATTGTTGGTGGGAGTAAATTCGGGAGAAAATGTGAAAAAGAAGGAGAATAAAAATATTTTTTTTTTAAATAAATATAAATCAACATCCAATATGCCTTCTTATTCATTATAATAGATAGGCAGCACAGCAGATGAGCATGAACAAGCAGGAAATGTAGATGGAAAGTACAAATATATACTTAAATGTTAAATGTTGGGCAGCACAGTGGCACAGTGGTTAGCACTGCTGCCTACGCCACTGAAAACCCAGGTTCGATCCTGGCCCCGGGTCACTGTCTGTGTGGAGTTTGCATATTCTCCCCGTGTCTGCGTGGGTTTCACCCCCACAACCCAAAATGATGTGCAAGTTAGGTAGATTGGCCACGCATAATTTTCCCTTTATTGGAAAAAAAACTAATTGGGTACTCTAACTTTTAAAAACAAGTTCAAAAAAATAAAAATAAATGCTAAATGTTTATTATATGTGAACTCCGTGGAAGGCCATCTGGTGCTATGGGATATTTTTAGGTTGCGCATTTGGTGTTGAATGTGATATTTGAGTCACTACTGGAGAAATAACTTTCATTTCCTGTTTTTGTTATCTAGCGTATATTATGTCTGCTTTATTCAATTCTGGTACTGCCCTACTTCAAAAATTCATTTTCTTCACAGGATGGATTTCCGATGAGAATAAAAACGGTCAATGTCATCAATGAACCCATTATCTTTAAGGGTATTTTTGCTATCATTAAACCTTTTCTAAAGGAGAAGATGACGGAAAGGGTATGTACTTCATATATATTTTGTGCTGTACAGTTGCTCAATTGAACACACTCCTCAATATATGAATATGGAATTGTTACTTGTACAGCTGTTGAATGCTGAGTGTTTCTGTCATTAAGAAGCTTTTAGTTGTACTGCTGCTTTTAAATGGCTGTTAGATCTTTACTCCAAACCTCCCATATTACATTTTAAACTCATCAGATATACAGTGTGGTACATTGTTGTGCATTTTATCCACTAAATTTTGAAACATATTTCTGGCATTTTGTAAATCAAGATGGCACTGGATCCAGACTTGTTATATTTTACTAGATTTTCTGACTTCTGGATAATGCAACGAGGGGTAGTGTTGCCTTACAATAATCCAATGGATTTTTTCCCATACTATATTGTTCTTCTAAACTGCTTGGGGTGAGGGAAGGCAGAGGACATGCATATCAGACTCTGAGATTTTAAAGCAGTAACTAAATTCATCTTCATCTCCAGTAAAGGAGGTAAACTGTAGAATATCAAATTTGCTTTCAACTAAATTGTAAGATGTTGTTGTTGCTGGCATATCTTCACACCCCTTTGGGTGATAGCAGGGGAAGTGGTGGAATGATTTCCAAGCTAATTATCAGCCCTTTGAACCACGTTGAACTATTTCATCCATTTTTCCAGATCTTTCTTTGATTTGTCTCATCTGCACTAACATTGACAGACATTCTGGGGGCAATTTTACACCCGTGTTCGGCGTCAGCGAGAACGGCGAGGCGGGCACATAATCTCATGAGAGTCGGGGAACAGAATTCTCGCCAGCGAGACCTCGTTTCCTGATTTCCTTTGCCCCTTACGGTGACATATTTCCATATTATCAAAGGGCCTACACACCACATAATTTCCCCCTCACTGAATAGTCAAATCTCACTGATGTGATGTTACATCAGCGAGGCTCACAAGAGCCTTACCAAGACGGGAAACAATCGACGTGATCACGTTGGGGGCATGAAAATGAGTATAGCCCCGAGGGGGAGAGAGGCATACCTGAGCACTGCCCCCTTCCCTGCCCGTTGCACACATTGGCACTGCCATCCTGTGACTTGGGCGATGCCAGGGTGGGCCCTTTGGGGATCCCAGTTGGGGGGGGGGGGTTGGTGTCTGTTATGTGTGGTGGGGGAGAGAGAAAGAGGCCTTTGTAGGAAGTGACATGGCCGTCAAGAGGGGACATTGAGGTGGAGACCTTGCATTCAGAGGAGGGGAGAACAAGCATTGAGGGGAGAATTTCCCGATAAGTGTGCGGCAGGGTGTTAGGGAGAGTGCCCGATACCTTCGTGGTGGGGAGGGGGAATGGGGGAAGTTGAACGTCAACTCTAATTGGGACGCCCTTTAAAGATGCCCCCCTCCGTGTGGCACCGACCTTGCTGGCACTTTCAGGCACTGCCCTGCCAGACACAGCGTAAACCACGCCACAAATTTTATTTGTCATAATGGCTCAAGATGTGTTTTGAAAACTCGGCCGTGTATCTAGAGAGATACGTGCCAGTTTTCAGTCATAGCCTGATACTCCGACAAATTGTGGGAAAATTCTGCCCTCCAATTCATTTTATATCCTGGTTAAGTGGAGAAGTTGATATGAGCATGGAGCTCATATCCTGCATTCCATTGTTTAGCATTTATAATTGATTTATTAGTCCTTTTGGAAGAATAAGAGAATTCCTGGTCAATAGGTCAGTGATTGTAAGATTATCAGCTTAGGTTATCGTAGTACCAGCTAACAAGTATGGTGAATCCCACTTGAACTCGAAAATAAATTTTCTGAATCAATGAAGAGATTGCTCCTCCAATTATTTTCGAAAGACTTGCAGATCATTTACGGGAATGGGACGTTTCGGCGTGGCCAGTTCGGCGTGGCTGATTCGGCGTGGCCCATTTGGCGTAGCCGATTCGACGGAGGAATTTTTCGGCGGAGGGACGTTTTGGCATCAAATTAGTCGTTATAGTCGTTTTCTGCCAAATAGTCCAGTTCTAATTAGCTCTCTCTCTCTCGTTCAAATGAGCTATTCTAATTGCCAAATTGTCCAATTATAAGCTTCAGTGCAGCTTCCTTCAGTGATTTTCTTCAGTGCAGCTTCTCTCTCTCTCTCTCTCATTCAAATGAGCTATTCTAGTCGTAATAGTTCTAATTGCCAAATAGTCCAATTAGCTCTCATATGAGTCCAAATAGTCCAATTATAAGCTTCAGTGCAGCTTCCTTCAGTGATTTCCTTCGTTGCAGCTTAATATTTTTCAGTCGTCTAAACCCTTTTATTCCAAATGGAAGCAAATATTTTATCAAAACGTGGAAGAAACAAAGTGATACACGATGGATACCTTTTTATTTTTGACGCAACGAGCAAAGGTGATCCTGAATTAAAGTTTTGGCGATGTGAACAGAAAGATCGATGTAAAGTGAGATTGCATATGAAGGATGGAAAAGTTATTCGCCAGTTGAATGAACACACCCATGAAGCATCTGCCGCAAAAATAGAGGTTGAAAAGATAAAAACAACTGTTAAACAAAGAAGTGTTGAAACTCTCGAGCCACCAACCGTTGTGGTAAATGAATGTTTGGCTAATTTGAGACCGACTTCTATAATTTGTGACTTTGAACAAGCTGCCATTCATGCTCTGCAAGATGCATTTCCCACCGTTCGCATTAAGGGATGCTTTTTCCATCTAGCCCAAAACATGCAGACACCTTATTTCATGGGGTTTATCTAATCGCTATAAAACCGATTCTGACTTTGCGTTATGGGCTAAAATGATTATAGCACTCGCCATTGTTCCATTAGAAAAGATGGATGAATACATGGATACATTAGCAGCAGTTCTTCCTGATGAACTAATAGTCTTGTTCCATTGGTTTGAGGATACTTATATTGGACGACTGAATAGGCGTCGAAATGCAAGGATGACCCCTCTTTTCGCTCCCGAGGTATGGAACCTTTATGAGCGAACTCTAAATAATGAAGATCGCACCAACAATCACGCCGAAGCTGCCAATCGACGTTTGCAATATGAGCTAGGAATGCATCATCCTTCAATCTGGAAATTTATTGATGCCTTACGGAAAGTTCAGAAAGGACGTGATGCATTTCTCGAAAAGTTGACAGCTGGATATCCGCCCCCCAAAAAGCTAAAAAAATATAGAGATGCTGATGAACGGATCAAAAAAGTCATATTGGAAGTTGAATCATTAGATCCTATTGAATTCCTGAGGGGTATTGCTCATAATTCCGAAATGAAGAAGTAATTTCTAAGATTAAATAGCTTTTTAATTAATTGTTTTTTATAATACAGTATTTGCAAAATTTTAAAGACAGTTTAAATATTTTAAATATAGAGATGCTGATGACGTCGAAATGTCCTGGCGCCTAAACGGCTGCGCCAAATAGTCCAATTATTTCCCTGATGCCGAATCGGCCACGCCGAATCAGCTACGCCAAATGGGCTACACCGAAACGTACCAAACCCATCATTTACATTAGCTAGAATATGAGTTTTGGCTCCAGAGCTCTATTCTGTCTCGGCCACATGCTCCAGTCTCTGATTAGGTCTAGGTCTGCCTAAATGCTGTAATGGGAAAAGTAAAATAATCAGAGTAAACAAATTAGCTTTTTCATTTGAGCAGATTCCACTGCGCTATTTAATTATTGTTTATGGTAACTTGAGTAATTTCTTGGCTGGCCTGTTCACTAATCATTTTTTTTTTAATGGGCCAGTTATGCTGAGAATGAGGGCAAAAGTCTCCCTAGGATGATCAAATAAGCAAAAGAGTACACTTAGTGGAGGAAGTCCCGTCATTTTAAAAGGTAGTATTTAATTTGGCAATATATTTTAAGTCACTGCATCTTTTTGGTGACGTGAATAAAAGAAATTTGAGTTTCAGCAGATTCAAAATGAATTTTTATTAAGTTTACCAATGGAAGACAAGTTAGTAATATTTAGCTATGTTTGGTTCTATCAGTGAGTTTCTGGAGGAGAACGAGAAGTGGACTGAATATATGGCAATTGGGATCGCTGATGAGGCTGGAAAGCGCTCAGTTCTTGAGTGTGTGTGGAGCGAAAACTTACAAGCCAGCGAGAAACATAGCTTTACTGTGGAAACTGGGGGACATTTCATTTGTGGATTTGGTTATACTCGTCAGACTCGCCACAATCCTAAACCCTCAATAATTGTACGTTTCGAATTCCATAGTGAATTTTTGAAGATGGGACAGTCTGTCGCTAGATTTGTTGTTGAATTGTGCCAACTCTAAACATTATGAATTTGGGGTGGTTTTGGAAGACATGCTTGGGTACAGACTAGTTTGCGGCATTAATGAGGATAGCATTCAGTGGTCTTTTGAGAAGTCACAATTGCTTTTCAGAAGAATCTAGAAATTTCTCAGGACATGGAAAAGGTTGCCAATAATGCAAAAGATATTCTGAAGGCCAAAGGCAGGTGCCCTGCATCAAGTAAAGGAAGAAGTTGCAAGTAAAAAGGTTAAAGAGTGGAGTGTTTTAGGTGTGGCGGATCGAATAACTGTAGGTTTACGGATGCTGTTTGTCACCAGTGCAACAAGAAGGGACATTTAGCGAATAAGTGCCGGGTGCTAAGAGAAGTCGAAGGCTAAGCAGGGAAATTCAAATTCAAGGCAGGCTCAGTACAAGGTGCATCGCTGGAAAGCTCAGACCAGCAGAGGGGCACTATTATGGCATGTTTGATAAGTGAGGGGCATGCAGAGCATATTTATGCTACACTGGAGGTTGATGGACAGAAAATCAATGTAGAAGTGGACACAGAGGCCTCTACACCGCTAATCATTGAGTCCTTCAGGACGATTTGGAGCTCTAAGGAGGAACCAGCCCTTACTCGGGCAGGAATCAATCTTCGTACGTACACTGGTGAGACTAGACCATTGCTTGGAGCATTAGAGGTAGACATTGCATATAATTGCCAAGAAGCAAAAGCATGGCTCCTAGTAGTGGAAGGACATGGGCCTAGTCTACTGGGGCATGACTGACTCAGGAAAATTCAAAGGAGATAAAACACACATAAGTGACAGAGGATGCATTCAGAAATATCCTGAGGTTTTCAAAGATGAACTGGGTACATTGTGGGGCATAGCCGTTAAATTGTTCAGATATCCTTCAGCTACTCCTCACTTTTTCAAACCAAGGACAGTGACCGTGAAAGGCAAAGTGGAGGAGTTGGAGCAGCTGCAAAGGCGAGGAGTCATTGAACCCATCCGGTTTTCACATTGGGCAGCTACAATTGTTCACGTTCTTAAAGGTGATGGTACTGTGCGCGTTTGTAGAGATTACAAGCTTACCATTAATCAGGTTTCAAAGCTGGATGCTTAACCGTTGCCAAGGGCAGACCTGTTTTCAACCTTTGCAGGAGGCAAGACACTTTCTAAACTAGACGTGAGCCAGATGTCATGTTGTGTAGACTAGCCAAAGTGAATGGTGAACTACAAAACATCCAGTTTAAATAATTTATTATGAAACAACTGCGTGATAAAGATAACCAGGATAAGTAACATAATAAACTAGTAACGATAATTGAATTGCCATATGCATATCACCACACCAAGCACAACTCTCGCTAGAGGAAGATTCGAAGTAGTATGTGACCATCAACATGCATAATGGCTTGTTCAAGTACAGTCGTTTGGTTTCTAATGTACTGAGGTCGTCGGCCAGGTGGAAGGATATAGAGAGGGGAGCTATGGAGCATCGGGTGTCTCTTTATGTGGACGACTTGCTGTTGTATATCACAAACCCTCTCGCTAATGTGCTGCACAGTTCTAATCTGGCCAATCTGGTAGAGGGATGAAGACGGATTTGAAATGATGGAAAGTTCTCTTGTTATCCTTGGCAGGGAGGGTCCCGACGGTGAAAATGAATGTCCTGCCAAGGTTCTTTTTGTATTTCAGAGTCTTCCCATCTATCTGCCTATGTCTTTTTTTTGTAGGATTAACAAGCTGGTTTCAACCTTTTAGGCAGGTAAGACCCCTCGGGTTTGGAGGGAGTTTTTACAGACAGATAGACAATCATGAGGGTTGGCCTTTTATAACCTGATGAATTACTACTGGGCGGCGAATATTGAGACAATACCGAAATGGGTTATGGATGAGGGGTTGGCTAGGGACGGATAGAGGAGGCTTCCTATATAAGTTCAAGTTTGAGGACACTTGTGACTGCTCCTCTTCCGTTCCCACCAGCCAGGTACACCATGAGTCCAGTGGTTACAGCTTTTCTGAGAGTAAGGAACCAATTTAGATAACATTTTAAGCTGGAATCTAAGTTGCTAATGGCACCAATATATGGGAAGCACAGATTTATTCCAGCGGATTTGTCTTACAGGGTTTGGGAATGGGTGGGTTTAGGGACTTGTTAGTGGAGGATAGTTTTGCAAGGCTTGAACTGTGGAGCAGTTCAGTTTCCGGTGGGGTGGGGCATCCAGATATCAGCTGGTTCAGCACTTCTTTTGGAAGGAACTGTCTATGTTTCCTTAGTTGCCACCCCCTTCTCTGATGGATAAGGTAGTGTCTTTGGATGAGATGGGGGAAGGGAGAATTTCTGCTATCTATGGGAAGTTGATGGAGAGAGCTTCGCTGGAGGAGATAAAGAGAAAATGGGAAGAAGAGTTGGATTACACATTTGAGGGGGATGTGGAGTGCCGCTTTGCACATGGTAAATTATACCTCCTTATGTGCAAGACTTGAGTTTGATTCAGTTTAAAGTGGCGGACAGAGCGCACATGACTAGGACGTGCATGAGTCCGTTCTTTCCGGGGGTGGAGGATAGATGTGACTGTTGCTCAAGAGGGCCGGTGAATCACTCACATATGTTTTGTTCCTGGCCTAAGTTGGTCAAGTTCTGGGCTTCCTTTTTTGAAATGATGTCAGAGATTTTGGAGGTAACGGTGGTGCCGTGCCTGTGGGTGGCTATCTTTGAGGTATCGGATGAGCCAGGGCTGCAGGAGGGGAAGAAGGCTGATGTCTTGGCCCTTGCCTTTCTGACGGCCCAGACGAAGTTTCCTCTTGGGTGGTGGGCATCGGAGCCACCTAAAGCAAAGATTTGGTTGGGGGATCTATCAGAGCTTCTGAACCTGGAAAAAAATCAAGTACTCCATTCGGGGGTCCAAGGAGGAGTTCTATTCAAGGTGGAGGCTGTTTATTTCCTTCTTTAAGAATGGGTGGTCGTCAGCAATTGGGGGGAGGGCAGAATGGGGGGTTGAATAAAAGAGGGAAATATGGGACTGGTTGGTGGGGATATTTTCATAAAAATGGTATAAAGTTGATTGTTTATTTTGTGTATGTTGTAAAATGGAAAATTTATTGAATAAAAATATTTTCCAAAAAAAGATTTCTGATGTAGGGATGGCCATCTATCATAAAAAATGGTGGGTTGAGGCCATATGTATGAGGCACAAAGACGTGTTGTGTGCAGAATGGTTGCATACTGTGTGGGTCGAGCGTAGTTATTTCACTCCCTGGTCGTTCACAAGTAATGGATGAAATTCATGAGGCTCATCCAGGTTTCTCTCGAGTGAAGCATCTAGCCAGGTATGGCCCAGGATTTGGAGAACAAAGTGAAATCCTGTTCCGCATGTCAGTCTAACCAGAAGATGGTGCCACTAGCACCATTTTATCCTTGGCAGGTGGCCTGATCGTCATTGGTCGAGAATGCATTGGATTTTGCAGGTCCTTTCATGGGTCACATGTTTTTAGACATCATCGTTAGAAGCATACACCATGAGCAACATTACAGTTCCCAGTACCATAGAGAAGATACGGCAAGTCTGTGCAACTCATAGATTACCGGTTCTCGCATTTTTGATGCAACATTTACAAGCAAGAAGTTCCAAATGTTTATGCAAAGGATCGGAATATGCCATGTGCGTACTATGCCTTTTTATACAGCTTCAAATGCTTTGGCAGAACTAGCTGCTCAGACAGTGAAGAGAGGATTGAAGAGGATGGCAGGTGATACTTTTTGGCCAAGCTCTTGAGGTTCTTATTCAATATCGTATCACACCACAAACAACTACAGAACTCTCACCAGCTGAATTATTGATGGTACAAGACCGAAGTCTCACCTGAATCTGCTACATCGAGATGTCAAAACTAAAGTGTGAAGGAGACAAGAAAAGCGGAAAGAGAGACATGATTATCATGCTAAGAAGAGACATTTTAACCTGCATGATAGTGTTTTTATCAGAAATTTTGGCAGTAATCAGCGTTGGCTACCTGGAGTTATTCTTAACTGAAGTGATCCAGTATCTTTGGTAGTGAAGTTGAATAATGGGAAAGTTGTTCACAGGTGCCAAGATCATATCATGTCATGTACTCCGTGACTTGGAGATAGCAAAGTTTCCAGATAACAGAATAGAAGGAAATGTGGCTATGGAAATTCAACAAGTCATTCCTGTCATACCAGGACTTCCAGTGGACTCTACTTCAGCAGAGGGACACTCATGCACAGATACTCAACCTACTCCTGTGCCGACAAGTTTAGTTGAACTAAGTCAAGCATCACCAGAGTTGACGGAGTCACAAGTGGTACTGCATAGACCACAGCGTAGTCCCAAAGCTTCTGAAAGACTGACGTATAATTAAGGCATTCATTTCATTGTACTTCTGTCTTTAAGGGGGATTAAAATTTAATGGGTGAGAAGTATTATAGAGTTATTATTATGCACCTTCTTATTTAAATCCTTTGGTGATGTTATCGGTAAGTGCTATGATGTCATTAATTGTTGTTAACTTTGTATATTTGTATTTAACTACCGTTAGTTTAAATTCGATTCTGTTAGTTATTTCAATGTTTAGCTAGTTGCTCTTGAGTTTTTGAATCCGTACTGTATTTTAAACTTTGTTACTTTTATATATTAAAGAAGATTTGCTTTATTTATTAACTTTATTAAATACATGTTTCGACAATCTTTTTGTGGTTAAGTCACCACACTTAATCTTTTGATGTTCCAGCAATTTTTATTTGCATTAAAGTTCTGAATGTCTTTTCCCGTTTTTTTTTTAAGTTTGTTCTTCATGGTTCGGATCTTAGCTCACTTCACAAGGATATTCCACCAAATACCCTTCCTCAAGAGTATGGAGGTACGATGGGAAAGCTCAACACGACGGACTGGGCCGAATCTTTGCTCGCATTTGAGGATGAATTTGTAACAGAATTTTGTCAGACGCATTCACCGATGGAAAATTCACTTGCACAGTATGCAGTGGGAGCGAACGATCAATCAGGCCAACAATGCGATGATTCCTTTAGAGGCGTGAGATCACCACTGTACTACTGCTATTAATAAGATTCTTGTTTGACACTTCTGAAGAATTTTGTTTTGGTGCTGGGGTGTTTGTTCAAAATGACGGTGCGGTCACTTAAAGTACTTTACAGTCCCTTCAGTGTCTAAAATAATGCTGTCAGAAATGTCTGACTTGAGCTTTCCAATTTATGGAAATTTAACATATTATAATTTTGATCTATGGCCGCAATTTTAAATCATTCATTCACCTGAGGAAGGAGCAGTGCTCCGAAAGCTAGTGATTCAAAACAAACCTGTTGGACTTTAACCTGGTGTTGTAAAACTTCTTGATGGTGGCAGACATCTCAACATGTTTTGATAACTTGTTTGTAGAAAATCTCAGCTGTTAGATCGACCAAAATGCACAAATTTGAGCAGTGTTAATCTGTCTGCTGCCATGCTACTGGCCTTGTATTGATGATGCCTCAAACAGGAACATTTGGTTGGAAGCTACACACGTGTCTCAACCTTATGGAGATTGAGGCCAGATTTTTAACTGAAAATACCAGTCTCAACTTAAATCTTTCGAATATTGATATATAGTCACATAATTTCCATCGTCCAGTATCTGCAATGGTCACCACCTGAAACTGCTAAGTATTAGAGGATAACAGAGCCAAAGGAAATGTTATAATTCTTGAAGCATTTGCAAAGTAACTACACAATTTGATACCGTAATGTTGCAGTGGGCCTCAAAGAGATGAAGAAAAGAAAAGTATTTATTAACAGCTGACCATCTGGAGTATAATGCAAACAGTATATAAAGAGTTTAACTGAAAAAAAGTTATTATATCCCATCTGCAATAACCCAAAAGTTTTATTTAATTAAAGTCTTTCAGGATTAGATTAAAATGAAAAATTCAGCAGTGTGTAATCCACCTGCTTTTTTTATAAACTGCTCTGAAGATGAAATAATGCGAAGAGAGCTTTCTCTTGTATCAAAGATATTAGGACAGGATTGTTCAATAAAACAATAAAAGGTAGAGTTCCGTACATTCATCCTGATTTGATTGTCCAGTATATTTAGTATTGTCCAGTCCAACCTGAAGGTGTCCAGAGCTGGTTGAATATTTCAACACCAGGCTTTAGCAATATATCGTACAGGCAGTATACGTTTTTATACACTGAATTGGATTAATAAGGAATGAGATTAATAAAAAATAAAGTCATATTCACATACCTCTGTTCATTTATATGGTACTGTAACAGAAGTGCTTTAGTTTGTTCCCCTGAATTTGCAGAAACATATTGCAGAAATAATTTGATCCATATTACTCAAAGAAAACACATACAAAGCGCAGCTTGTACAATTTGGCAAATGTTACAGACAAGAGCATGTTAGAATATAATGCATTGTATGATATTAGCGTATATGCAGTGAAGTATGACAGGATATCAACTGGGTCAAAATGGTGCACCTCTGTCTCTCCCCTTTTATTTAAAGAGCACCACTGACTGAAGAAAAGGAGCAGGATCAAAGGATGACTTGTGTAACACCATATCTGGTCAATACACCGTTTTTAATACCTAATGAAAAAAATGAAAAATGGAATGAAAATCGCTTATTGTCACAAGTAGGCTTCAATGAAGTTACTGTGAAAAGCCCCTAGTCGCCACATTCCAGCGCCTGTTCAGGGAGGCTGGTACGGGAATTGAACCGTGCTGCTGGCCTGCCTTGGTCTGCTTTAAAAGCCAGCGATTTAGCCCAGTGTGCTAAACCAGCCTCTGCTGTGTACCATTTGTAAAAATTTGAGATATAAGCACCAGTTCCAATAATATTGTCACCATCATAAACATCTGATTGTTTTTTTGTACATTTAGAATACCCAATTTTTTTTTCCCAATTAAGGGGCAATTTAGCGTGGTCAATTCACCTATGCTGCAGTTCTTTGGGTTGTGGGGTAAGACCCATGCAGACACTGGGAGGATGTGCATACTCCACATGAACAGTGACCCGGGGCAAGGATTGAGCCAGGGTCCTCGGCGCCATGAGGCAGCAGTGCTAACCACTGTGCCACCATGCCTGCCAGGTAAACATTTGACTTATGGGTAAAATGGTCAACAGAATTCCACAGAATATCTACAGTGCAGAAGGAGGGCATTCGGCCCATCGATTCTGCACTGACCCTCTGAAAGAGCACCCTACCTAGGCCCTGTCCCCCCAACCCGCCCATCCCCGTAACCCCACCTAACTTTCACGTTTTGAACACAAAGGGACAATTTAGCATGGCCAATCCACCTGCACATCTTTGGATGTGGGAGGAAACCGGAGGAAACCTGGAATTGTCAGACTTGGATTTAACTAATCATCTTTCAGCTATTTTTCAGTATTGTACATGGCATTGTAATGTACAAAGTTCATTGATTTCTCCTGTTTGGAGAATTTTACGAAAACATGTCCGAAAATATGTTGATGTTTCTCAATTGCTGAATTAATGTTGTATCATTGTGCTGTATTGAGGAGTTACTGTTATTGCAAAAGCAGAAACAAATTGCAAGACCTGAATTTTGAGTATTACAGTCACCCATTCAGTTAGAGTTCTTATCTGGTTTATTGCCACTGAGTATTTTTGAGACTCAGTGGAAGATCATTTGTCAAAGACCAACTGTGCTTCTTGTATTTGTTTGGGAAGGGAGAGAGAGAAAGGTTTAAGTACAAGTCACTACACTGTCATGGGCCAATCAGCAGCTCAGAGGCCCAATCCATACTGTCACTGAATACCAGATTTGAGTCCCTCCCACTGGTGGAAACTATTAATCTGCCTGTATGTTGATAGGAAATTAAGAAAGTACCTGGGCAGTGCTATGGGCCTTTACCAGCAACAGGACAGCAGAATATCATGCAGCTCCTGCTCCCAGCAGCACTGTGTCTGCAGTAATGCAGCTCTGTTCTAAAGGACAAGAGCAAGTTGTTTTTGTAAATTTGCTCACTGATTCTAACCCACTGCTCCAGATGGTTGGATATTTTTGTATGAGTGCATCTCTGTGGTATTGCTCGTTTATAGTCAAATTGTATGATATTTTATTATTTAAACCTACTCAACGCCCTCCAGCCATCATCCCTCCCTCTCCCAACAGAGAGATAGACATACATTTTGCATTTACCTTGGTTAGTTTAACACCCTTGATTTTCACTCAATTTGTAATACCAAAGAAAACCAAAATGCAGCCAAATAGTACATTTTTAAATTGGCAATAAAAATTGACTTTATTGAACCTTATCCACTGTAACTGGCTCATTGGCATAGCAGTTTTCTATAAGCCAGTGTAAATTGTTCACTTGGAAGAGGAACACTTTTTGAATCTGGAACAACTTTAGAAATTGAATCTCTTTACTTCAGTGTGGCACTAGCAAGATTGCAGATCTTTCCTGCCTCTGCATTAGTATCTGAACCTTCCGAAAGTTTTACTGCCAAATTTGGTTCACAAGTGGGATTTTGGCCCCGATGCTGGGAGCTGGAACAGTGAAATGGGTAGTTTTCCAACATCGGCCAGCAAGCTAGTTCCGTGCCACAGTCCTAACTTCGGACAGCTTTCCTGCAGGTTGGATCAGATGAGGAATGGCTACCACCTGCAAGTGATGGAGGTAGTATGATGCCAGTTAAAAAGGCCATTGAACAGAGGCTGGAAAGAATTTTCCTGCCTCTGTGTCTTTCCAGCCTCTGTGGCATCAGAGGCCTGCTAGCCTCCCGCCAGCGGACCGGGAACCTGTGCTCCAGAATCAATTTGAGTCTTCCCCTTGCAGCTGCCACATGGAATTTGCTAGAGGCTTCCCTTTTGAGAGATTTCAGCTCTATAATGATGGTCCAGCAAGTTGTGGCCATTTTTAGTTCCAAGTACGTTAAAGTCCCTTACCTGCAACAGCAGGCTGCAGCTCTTTCCATGCTGGAGGGCCTACTGTTGACCTTCCAGCTTGCAGAGCCTGCCGGTCATCCTAAACTGGGTGTGGAGTGCCCCCCCTCTCTGGTTACTCATTGGCCAATTCAGCAAAAAATAGATGTCTGGTTATTATTCCTAAGACAGTGAAGGTTCCGGCTTTGAATTATGATGTTGCGGATCCCAATCTAAAACTGAAAATCCTGCCTCACCTCTCAAATTCAGTTTACCAGTTAATTTGACAAACTTTTCTTTATCTTAACCACAATGAAATACTGGGTCTTTCTTTGAACATGCAGTGCATTACATTTTGTGGTAGTTTGTGGCTTGGTTTGATATTGGAAACCCCCCCCCACCCCCCTTTTATTCTCACAGTATCCCTGTGGCCATTGAACTTTTGAGCACTTTGCAGATACAAATCTAAAGGTGCTCAAGACTCAACAAAAGTGTTGTTCAAACTGTTGCTAAAGTTGATCTAGCTCACTGCTAACATTATCAAATTACCCCATTTAATAACTCTCAGCCCACAGAAGGCCAATTGATTCAAAACTAAAAACAAGTGCCCTATTTTAAACCTGTATAATTTCGGAAACTGTGGTGACAGTGCACCTTTACAGAAATAAACCACTCTCAGTGCTTTTTTTAATTTACAGAGAGAGTATTGTTTGTAGTTTTAGTGTATATTTTGAGAAGTACATCTACTGTGCTGCCAAGAACTTTAAATAATCAAGTTGACAAACTCTGAGTAGCCTTCCTGACTCACTTACCACAGCTAAATCCTGGTGGTTTGGAAAGAGAAGAAGGAACCATACTTACCAAGTTAATCACCCATCTAGCAGTGGCAAAAAATGATTTTTAGCAACTTTAACTGCCCAGCCCCAATCAGATGACGATTGGCTTGTTCCTATCGAGAGCTGACTGGTGGTGATTTAACTTGAAGATCACCACACCTCAGGCAAGGGGCAAGGTTGAGATGGTGGAACCTTCATGGATAACCTCAGCCGGTACGGGAATTGAACCCGCGCTGCATCACGAACCAGCTGTCCAGCCAACTGAGCTAGTTTGTACAACTGATTGGGGCTGGGCGAAAAAGATTTCACTTACCATGGACGACCTGTTCATCCTTCCCAACAGCAGCCAATCTGTTTTCAACTAGCGGGTCTCTACTCGGGCTCAGGATAAAGTGCAATTGAGGATCACAATAAGATCATTTGCAGAAAGTACTGGGATTCTTGCCTGCTCTGGAAGAGTGCTTCACCTGCCCAAGAACCTTCCAAGTTAAAATTAACGATGCCAAGAAAGGCTTGAGTTGCGAGCCAAATCAAACCTCTTGTCCCTCTCTTGGTTTTCACTGGACAGGAAGGGTTTAGATGGATCCCTTGGTGTTTAATTCCAGAAAGCTTTCAGCAGCTGTCAGCATCCCATCATAATTACTTTGTGCCAAATCAAATGTTGTAAAATTCTCTTATAGTAGCACTAATATCTGGAGAGCAAGCACTTAACAAATATTTTATATCTATTTCTTGAAAGAGTATTTTGCATTTTCCTGACAATTGCTTTGCGGGTTCTATTGTATTCTGCTCCACAACCACCGTTCAGTTAAAGAGTATTCAACATTGAAAGTTATTTTTTAAATATGGAGTTATGTTAAAAGGATGTATCGTATTGCCGATGAGATCCATGTTGGGATATTTGCTTACCAATGGATAGCTAAACTAGGGCAGCAGGGTAGCATGGTGGTTAGCATAAATGCTTCACAGCTCCAGGGTCCCAGGTTCGATTCCCGGCTGGGTCACTGTCTGTGTGGAGTCTGCACGTCCTCCCCCTGTGTGCGTGGGTTTCCTCCGGGTGCTCCGGTTTCCTCCCACAGTCCAAAGATGTGCGGGTTAGGTGGATTGGCCATGCCAAATTGCCCGTAGTGTCCTAACAAAAGTAAGGTTAAGGGGGGGGTTGTTGGGTTACGGGTATAGGGTGGATACGTGGGTTTGAGTAGGGTGATCATGGCTCGGCACAACATTGAGGGCCGAAGGGCCTGTTCTGTGCTGTACTGTTCTATGTTCTATGTAAATGATATCAAACAGTTTCCAAGTTTTACCTTGGTCTTGATCTGCAAAAGGATGGCAGTACCTGCACTGCAATTCTCCTGAGTTAACAGGGTTGAAAATCAGTGAGGATTCATGCTGCTGATCACTATCCAACAGCCGGTTTTGGAAATAAATGCATTTGAATGTTCGGAGGGATCACATTAAACCTGGCTATCATGCCTCCACGAGTTAAACGTTCTGATAAATAATTGTCATAGAATCATAGAATTTACAGTGCAGAAGGAGGCTATTCGGCCCATCAAGTGTGCACTGGCCCTTGGAAAGAGCACCCCACCCAGGCCCACAGTTCCACCCTATCCCCAAAACCCAGTAACCCGACCCAACCTTTTTGGACACCAAGGGCAATTTAGCATGGCCAATCCACCTAACCTGCACACCTTTGGACTGTGGGAGGAAACCGGAGCACCCGGACGAAACCCACGCAGACACGGGGCGAACGTCCAGACTCCACACAGAGAGTGACCCAAGCCGGGAATCGAACCTGGGATCCTGGAGCTGTGAAGCAACTGTGCTAACCACTGTGCTACCGTGTCACCCTAGGGCACCATACCCTAGAAAGGTCTTCAGGGGCAAAAATTGGAAATGAAGAAATTTTATTTCAATAAGTGTTTTATATTGTGTCTTTTGTACTGGAGCATTTTGGCATAAGTCAATATGTGAACTTGTTACATTAAAATTTGGGCTAGGCCGTTAATTTTGTTTTAAGTCATGTTCACAAAAATATACTTAAACAGGCCTAAATGGCAACATCAAAATATATGTCTGAGACTTTTCTCAACTAATGTTATTGGAATATTCCATTTGATGTTAATTGTTGCAACTGTAAATAAAATTTGTTTTGAAAAATCTCAGGAAGTTTTCTTTGAATAAGGCAAACATTCATGCAGAGTTTGTTAGTGGGAGGATGAACTCTTGACGAGGAGGCAGAGATCCTACAGCATGATCTGGATAGGTTGGGTGATGGGGCAAATCAATGGCAGATGCAGTATAATTTGGACAAATATGAGGTGATTCACTTTGGAAGCAAAAACAAGATGGCAGATTACTTCCTGAATGTTTGTAAATTGGGAGATGAATGTGCAGCGGGACCTGGGTGTCCTCGTGCACCAGTCGCTGAAGGTAATTTTGCATGTGCAGCAGGCGGTAAAGAAGGCAAATAGTATGTTGGCTTTTGTTAGCGGAAGAAATTGTTATATGTGTGTCTGAATTGATATAAGTAATAATAAAGATGTCTCACAGCACAGATCAAGGGAAAAACCAGCAGACAAGGGTTAATATGTTGGACATTAAAGAAAAGTCACCAGCACTGGAGATAATTCAATCATCTCACAGGGCATTAGTATAAGAAAGGGGAACTACTTCATGGCTCCAGCCTGCCTGGAAAAGATTCATCGTCCAGCCCAGTGCAGGGGATAAAAACACATTAACACCCTATCCAGAAGTTAAACATGTTGAACAGAATCCAGGAGATTGTAAAGAAGTATTGTATTAGCTGATCGTTTCCCATTAAAGACCAGAAGATATTCATACTGATCACCTTGTATTGATCTGACAGAATTGATGACGTCAATGCCTATTTGCAAATCTGAAAGAACCTTAAATAAATATGCGTGTAATTCTGACTTTGATCAGAGCTGGCTTTTGTGAGCTAAAGCTAGCAGCAGAACTTGCCTCTCATGTGTGCACTCAGCAATTCCGAATAAACGCAACTTTTACAACTCCACGTGGTCGAGAACAGACTCTGAGCTTTACTTCCCTCTTTTCATTGCGAGGGGTTGAGTACAGGAGCAGGGATGTGTTTTTGCAATTACACAGGGCCTTGGTAGGCCACACCTGGAATATTGTGTGCAGTTTTGGTCTCCTTTTCGGAGGAAGGAGGGTGGGCAGCGAAGGTATACCATGCTGATTCCAGGGTTGGCAGCACTGTAATATGAGGAAAGATTGACTAGGTTAAGATTGTTTTCAGGGCAGCATGGTGGCACAGTTGTTAGCACTGCTGTCTCAAGGCACCGAAATCTCAGGTTCGATCCCGGCTCTGAGTGACTGTCCATGTGGAGTTTGCACATTCTCCCAGTGTTTGCGTGGGTTTCGCCCCCACAACCCAAAGATGTGCAAGATAGTGGATTGGCTATGCTAAATTGACTTGTAAGAATTTTATAAGTTTCAAAGAGATTCCCCCCTCATTCGTCTGAACTCCAGCAAAAACAATCCTAACCAAGTCAATCTCTCCTCAACGACAGTCCCACCATCCCCGGAATCAATCCTCATCCCCCGAAACCTTTGCTGCACACCCTCAAAAGTACATCCTTCCTCAGAAAAGGAGGCCGAAACTACAGTGGTCAGAATGGAAAAAAACTTTTTTTTTTAACTCGAAACCTGTAAATATTGATGTTCAGGAAGATTTGGGTGTGCTTGTGGAAGGAATACATTATGTTAGCACGCAGGTACAGCAACCAATTAGGAAGGCAAGTGACTTGTTGGTCTTTTTGCAAGGGAATTGGAGTATATGAAAATTGTACAGTGCTTTGATGAGACCACACCTGGAAAACAGTGTGGCATTTTGGGTCTCCATATTTAAGGACAGCTATATTTGCATTGGAGGCAGGACAGTGAAAGTTCGATAGAACTACCCGGATGAAAAAGTTCTCCTATGACAAGAGGCTGAGTAAATTGCATTTATATTCTCTGGAGTTTAGAAGATCTCGCTGAAATAAACAAGCTTCTTATGGGTTTGACAGGGTAGACAGTTAGAGGTTATATACCCTGGCTGGAGCATCTAGAACATGGGGTGCAGTCTCAAAGTAAGGAGTTGATCATTTAGGACTGAGATGAGGACACTCCAAGATTGTGAATCTGTGGAATTCTGCATCTCAGTGGGTTGTGGATATTCCATCATTAAAAATACTTATGACTGAGAAAAACAGATTTTTGGTGTCTCAGGGAATCCAGGGATATGGGAAGTGGATGGGAAAGGGGAATTGAAGCTGCAAATCAACGATGGAATTGACCGCTGGAGCAGGCTTGACAGACTTTATCTACTCCTGCGTCTGTTACTTATGATACTTAGAAACAGAAACATAGAAGATAGGAGTAGGAGGAGGCCATTCGGCTCTTCGAGCCTGCTCTGCCATTTGTCACGATCATGGCTGATCATCCAACTCAATAGGCTAATCCTGTTTTCTCCCCATGACCCTAGATCCCATTCACCTCGTGCCATATCTAGCCGCCTCTTGAATGTATTCAGTGTCTTAGTCTCAACTACTTCCTGCTGTAATGAATTCCACAGGCTCACCACTCTTTGGGCGAAGAAATGACTCCTAATCAAACTATTGGCCCTTGACATTCAATGGCATTACCATCACTTGATCCCCCACTATCAACATCCTGAGGGTTACAATTGACCAGAAACTGAACTGGGCAAGCCATTTAAATACTATCGCTACTAGAGCAGGTCAGAGACAGGACTCCTGTCTCAAGTAACTGACCTGATTCCTCAAAGCCTATCCGCAATCTAAAAAGTTTGAATCAGGAGTGTGATGCCATGCTCTCCACTTGTCTGGATAAGTGCAGCTCAAACAACACTTAAAACGTTTTACACCATCCAGGACAAAGAAGCACGATTGATTGGCACCTCGCCCACAAACATTGGGCGGGATTCTCCCAACGGGAGACTAAGTGCCGATGCCAGAGTGAAAACCGGAGTGTTTCACTCCAGCGTCGGAGGCCGCTCCTCACCCCTATTCTCCCACCCTCGGGTGGCTAGGAGCGGCGCCACATCATTTACGCGCGCGGGGCCTTGACGCGGCCGGCGCCACGTAAATGAAGTCACCCGTGCATGCGCAGGTTGGCCAGCGCCAACCCACGCATGCGCGGTTGCCATCCTCCCCGCGGGCGCCCCGCAAGAAATGTCGGAGTGATCTTGCGAGGCGGCGGAGGAAAGGAGTGATGTGACCATCAATTCACAAGACACGTGATTGGAAGTGAACGGTGGTTTTAATAGTCTTACAACTGAGCCTGCCTGCAACGAGATGAACTGAGAGCAGACTTACGACTGCAATGCTTTATACTTCCGGATAGTGGGAGGAGCCATGGGAGGAGCCATGGGCGGAGCCAAGGGTGGAGCCCAGTACAAACTCCTCATCTCCCCCTATGGGCAGAGCCGCGCAACGGCTCGTATACAGAGCCCACAAGGACACAATACATGTAATACAGCACAGTGTGAATTACTAGGTATATAATTCACCACATTCACCCCCTGTAAAAAATCAAGTCCGGCGGGGGTGATGGGTCTACAAATTCAGCCGGTCCGGCGGCCGAGTTGTCCTTTGGGATCGGCAGAGCACCGGGGTTGCAGCCTCTTCGGGTGGCTGGGTGGGGGCGGTCGGCGAGGGTACGATGATGGACTCCAGGGTGGTTCGGTCCGTGCTTCATACCCGACTGGTGCGATGGGTGATGGGGACCGCAGGAAACCTATGGGCGCTGGGAGCACGGGCAGTGAACCTATAGGTGCGGGGGCGCAGGGCGTGGAGGGTTGGGTGGGGTGTAGTGTGAGTAGTGGTGGTGGAGTTGGATCCTGTAGATGCCAGGTCCCGGAGGGAAACCGTGTCCTGACGGCCGTCAGGGTATTCGATGAAAGCGTATTGGGGGTTTGAGTGGAGTAGGAGCACTCTTTCTACAAGTGAATCAGTTGTGTGTGCCCGGACGTGCTTCCGGAAGAGAACCGGGCCCGGTGTCTTCAACCAAGCTGGGAGCGAAACCCCCGTGGTAGTGCCCCTAGAAATAACAAATAGCCGTTCGTGAGGGGTCTGGTTGGTGGCTGTGCATAGAAGGGACCTAATAGCATGGAGCGTGTCGGGGAGGACCTCCTGCCAATGGGAGGTTGGGAGATTCCTGGACTGGAGGGTCAATCGGACGGTCTTCCAGACCATCGCATTCTCCCTCTCCACCTGCCCGTTACCCCTGAGGTTGTAGCTGGCAGTCCTGCTCGAGGCGATGCCCTTGTCGAGCAGGTACTGACGCAGCTCGTCGCTCATAAAGGACGAAACCCTGTCGCTGTGTACGTAATAGGGGAAACCGAACAGGGTGAAGACACTGTGCAGGGCTCTGATGACTGTGTGGGAGGTCATATCGGGGCACGGGATGGCAAACGGGAAGCGGGAGAACTCATCGATGACGTTCAGAAAGTACACATTTCTATGTGTCGAGGGGAGTGGCCCTTTGAAATCGATGCTCAGGCGTTCGAAGGGCCGGGATGCCTTTACCAGGTGGGCCTTGTCTGGTCTATAGAAGTGCGGTTTGCACCCCGCGCTGATCGGGCAATCCCTGGCGATGGCTTTTACCTCCTCGGTGGAGAAAGGCAGATTTCGGGCTTTGAGGGGAGTGGGCGAGCCGGGTGACCCCCGGGTGGCAGAGGTCATTGTGGATAGCTTTCAGGCGGTCGTCTTGCGTGATGGCGCACGTGCCGCGGGACAGGGCATCTGGGGGTTCATTGAGCTTCCCCGGTCGATACATAATATCATAATTGTAGGTGGAGAGTTCGATCCTCCACCGCAGGATTTTATCATTTTTAATTTTGCCCCTTTGTGAGTTGTCAAACATGAAGGCAACCGATCTTTGGTCGGAGATGAGGGTGAACCTCCTACCTGCGAGGTAGTGCCTCCAGTGTCGTATAGCTTCCACGATGGCATGTGCTTCTTTTTCAACCGAGAAGTGTCGAAGTTCCGAAGCGGAGAGGGTTCGGGAGAAAAAGGCGACTGGTCTCCCTGCCTGATTTAGGGTGGCTGCGAGAGCTACCTCTGAGGCGTCGCTCTCCACCTGGAAGGGGACGGATTCATCCACCGCCCGCATGGCCGCTTTAGCGATGTCCCCCTTGATGCAGGTGAAGGCCTGGCGAGCCTCAGCTGACAGGGGAAAGAGTGTGGCCTTAAATAGTGGCCGGGCTTTGTTTGCATATTGAGGGACCCACTGGGCATAATACAAAAAGAAGAATCCCAGGCACCTCTTGAGGGCCCTGGGACAATGAGGGAGAGGGAGTTGTGGAGTTGTGACCGCAAACGGTCCGGGTCGGGGCCCAGGACTCCGTTTTCCACGACATAGCCAAGGATGGCTAGCCTGGCTGTGCGGAAAACGCATTTCTCCGTGTTATACGTGAGGTTAAGTTTCTAGGCAGTTTGGAGAAATCGATGGAGGTCAGCGTCTCAGTCCTGCTGATCATGGCCACACCATTCGGTCCATTGCTCATTGGAACACCGAGACCCCATTTGTGACGCCAAAGGGAACCCAGAGGAAATGGAAGAGGTGGCCATCTGCCTCGAATGCCATGTAGCGGCAGTCCTCTGGGCGGATTGGGAGCTGGTGGTATGCAGACTTCAGAACGACCGTGGAGAAGATGCGGTACTGGGCGATCTGATTCACCATGTCTGCAATCCTGGGGAGGGGACACGCATCGAGGAGCGTGAACCGATTAATGGTCTGGCTATAGTCCACTACCATTTGGAATTTGTCCCTGGTCTTGACGACCACCACCTGAGCTCTCCAGGGGCTGTTACTGGCCTCTATGACTCCCTCACGTAGGAGCCGCTGGACCTCGGTTCTGATAAACACCCTGTCCTGCAGGCTATACCGCCTGCTGCGAGTGGCTACAGGTTTGCAGTCCAGAGTCAGGTTAGCAAAGAGTGGAGGGGGGTCGATTTTTAGCGTCGCTAGACTGCAGATAGCGGAGAATTTTGTAGACTGGGAATGTCTTTCAAAGAACTGACAGCGAGAGCTGTGCTCCTGTATGATGAATGGCTTAAAGATGCAGATCCCAGAGTTGAAGATTGGCCACTAATGTCTTCTCCACTGCCGCAAACCATTATCCTTGGAGTCTACCTCTACTTTGTCACCTTTTTTGGACCAAAACTAATGGAGAACAGGAAGCCGCTGAAGTTGAAGCAAATAATGATTGTGTACAATTTTTCCATGGTGTTCTTTTCACTCTATATGTGTTATGAAGTGAGTATTTTCTACTCGACATACTTTTGTAAAACTCGCAACGTTTAGTTTACTATTGATGAAATTAATTGTGTTGAATTAGCACGGTTAGTCGCCCGTCTAAAAGGATTAAACTGCAAGTTCATGTTTTCTTATGTGAGATTACATTGCACATTGCGGAGGTAGGGGTCCGCCGAAGCTGAGTGTGAGGCTTTTGACGTTGCACTGGAAGTCAAGTCCCAGTAAGAGTGGGGCGCAGAGTTCGGGGAGTACGTACAGCTTGAAGTTCGAGTAGCTGGCACCCTGAATTGTTAGGGTCGCGACGGTGCGCCCTTGGATGTGAACAGAGTGTGAGGGAGATAGTTTGCCGTGCAGGGAAGATAGGGAACGAACAGCGTCTTACCAGTTCTGGGTGTACGAAGCTCTCGGTGCTCCCGGAGTCGAAGAGGCACGGTGTCTTGTACCCGTTGATTTTAACAGTCATCATAGAGTTCCGGAGGTGTTTCGAACGCGACTGGTCCAACGTGACCACGCTGTGTTGCGGGTAGTCGGCGGCTCGATCAGCTGTGCTGGAGTGGCCTGCGATGACTGTCCGCTGAGGTGTAGTCTTCGAGATGAGTTTCAGAGGTTGAAGAGGATGGACCCCAAGATGGCCGCCCCCGTGGATCGCATGTGGCAGGCGGCGAGGAAGGTGGCATCCAAGATGGCGGCCCCCATGAGTCGCACATGTC
Organism: Scyliorhinus canicula; assembly: GCF_902713615.1. NCBI lineage: Eukaryota > Metazoa > Chordata > Chondrichthyes > Carcharhiniformes > Scyliorhinidae > Scyliorhinus > Scyliorhinus canicula. The sequence goes on along the minus strand of NC_052152.1, from coordinate 166,676,443 downwards.
GGGTGGGGGGTTGGAGTCGGCATACAGGCTGCAGCATTACGGGGTCTGCGGGCCTGTGGGTTTGGGAGGCGAGTGCTCTGGGCTGCGAGAGAGTTTGGAGTAGGAGTTTTCTTCGCCAGGCATACCCGGGCATAGTGTCCTTTGCGACCGCAGCTGCTGCAGGTTGCGTTGCGGGCCGGGCAGTGCTGCCGTGGGTGTTGGGGCTGCCCACAAAAATGGCACGCTGGTGCTGCATAGTGGGTGGGTGGCCGCGCAGCACAGGCCTGGGGCAGTCGCTGGTCGGGGGCCCATGATGGGGTCGCTTGGTCCGCGGGGAACGAAGTGAGGCTGCGGAATGAGACCTCCATGGTTGTAGCTAGCTCTACAGTGTCCTCCAGGTTCTGGGCCCCTTTCTCAAGCAATCGCTGGCGCACATAGTTGGACCTGAGCCCTGCCACGTAAACATCACAGACAGCGAGTTCCATATGTTGGGCGGCTGTTACAGCCTGATAATTGTAGTCCTGAGCTAGGGTTTTTAAATCGCGCAGAAAGTCTTCCAGCAACTCCGCGGGGCGCTGGCGGCAGGTTGTAAAAATGTGGTGCGCGTAGTCCTCGTTGATGGGCCGCACGTACATTCGGTCGAGCATGGCCAGAGCCTCCATATACGAGGTAGTACAATTAAGCTGAGTAGATATACTATGGCTAACCCTTGTGTGCAGTAAGCTGAGTTTCTGCTCCTCCGTAGTTTCTGAAGTGCTTGATTCAGCCAGGTAGGCCTTGAAACATCTGAGCCAGTGTAGAAAGATTTATTTCACCTCTGCAGCCTGCGGGTCGAGTTCTAGTCGGTCAGGTTTGAGGGCTGATTCCATAATAGTTTTCCTCAAGTTTTCTAAGACTATTAAATTGATGTGACCATCAATTCACAAGACACGTGATTGGAAGTGAACAGTGGTTTTAATAGTCTTACAACTGAGCCTGCCTGCGATGAGATGAACTGAGAGCAGGCTTATGACTGCAGTGCTTTATACTTCCGGTTAGTGGGAGGAGCCATGGGCAGAACCAAGGGTGGAGCCGAGTACAAACTCATCTCCCCCTATGGGCAGAGCCGCGCAACGGCTCGTATACAGAGCCCACGAGGACACAATACATGTAATACAACAGTGTGAATTACTAGGTATATAATTCACCAAAAGGAGTGCCTGCTTCAGAGAGGCCAGCCCGCTGATCGGTGAGCGCCGATCGCGGGCCAGACCTCTTTTGAGCGTCCCCTGGTGCTGGATCCCCCCTCACAAGCCGCCCCCCCCCCCAGCGTTCCCGCACTGTTCACAACGACAGCGACCAGGTGTGGTCGGCGCCGGTGGGAACACGTCGTATTGGGCAGGCCGCTCGGCCCATCCGGGCCAGAGAATCGCCACTCGCCTGTTACAAACAGCGAGCGCCGATTTTCCGAGCGGCCAGCCGTAAATCTCGGCACGCTAGTTTGCGGTGGGGGGGTGGGAGGAGAATCGCGTGCGGGTGCCGGGGCGGCGTGGCGGTCTCGCCCGGCGCCCCTGCGATTCTCCCACCTGGCATGGGGGGGGGGGGGGTGGAAGAGAATTGCACCCATTATATCCCTCCCACACCGGCGAATAGTGGCAACAGTGTGTACCATCTACAAGATGCACTGCAGAAACTCACCAATGCTCATTAGTCAGCACCTTCCAAACCCATGACTGGTATCATCTAGAAGTACAAGGGCAGCAAACAAATGGGACCACCATCACCTGCAGGTTCCTCTCCAAGTCAGAAACCATCCGACTTTGAACAATATCACCATTCCTTCACTGTCACTAGGTCAAAATTCTGAAACTCACAAACAGCACCGTGGGTGTACCAAGACCACGTGGACTGCAATGGTTCAAGAAGGCACCTCATCACCATCTTCTCAAGGAAAATTAGGGATAGGAAATAAATGCTGGCCTAGCCAGTGATGCCCACATTTGGTACATTAATTTTACAAAGTACTGCACGTAGAAATCTGTTTCTACCGTACTTGTGGTACATGCAAAAGACTCAACAATGCAATTAATTGCAAACATAAATCCATGATATTAACTGATGCCAGGCCAAAGTCAATGAATAACTTTTATTTAAAGAAACACAAGAATTTGTGATACTCTAAATTAGTTGAAATTGAGTTATTTAATCCAGATTATGAAGATTCAAGAGTTCACAGAAACAAAACGCTCCCACAATTGGTATTAACACAATGGAACTGTTTGTGGCCAACGAACAAATAGATAAACAAGTAGCCAAGAGCCAGAGGAAAGTAGCCAAGACATGAGAAAACAGAGGGAAGGGAGGGAGGGAGAGAAGAGTGGGGCAGGGAAGGAAGAAGGACAATGGGAGGAGAATAATAGAGGTACGCCAGAGGGGAGGAAAGAGGAGGGAACACAAACTGGAAGGAGACCACAGGAAACGAAAACGACCACAACAAACACAGCAGGTCAACAGAGAGTAAGAAACTGCAGGAGGAAGAAACGACCAATGGCCGAGGCAGAGGCAAACACACAAAAACAAAAAGAAAACCACTGGGAGAAGCAAGTAACACCAGGGGTAACACCAGGGGCACCACCCTGACGCCCCTCCCACCCAGCTTTGTTTAGCCTGTTCTGTGTATTTTTTTTTTAAAAAGAAAAGTGCGTGGGGAAGAAAGCCATGTATAATAACATTTTCTCTTTGTTGCTTCTCTGTATATACACTTACCCTGTTTTTATTTTTGGTTTTTTAATTATGTCATATGTTTTTGTAAATATACCATGTATAAACCCCAATAAAAATATTCTTTAAAAAATTAATGCAATGGAACTCAGCAGCTCCCTCTAAATTATTGTTAATTCTGCAGAAATTCATCAGCTCAACACGTGTATGTATTCAATTTTTTTTTTACTCGTGACTGGCACGAAGCAAGATCAAGTTTTAAAAATAGCTTTCGGTAACTACATTTTCTTGCATGGTCACACACATGCTTTATCAGAAAGGAAGGCTTGCATGGTACTTTTCAGGCTGCTGCGTGGATGCACACCTGTGCAGATTGGCAGGAATATAGTTTGTTACACTAATGGTCGATACATTTTAAATACAGTGCATAAACTATGGTACAATACAAACCAAATACCACCGACATACACCTTATTTAATTAGTGCATTTAACAAAGTAACACATGCCAAGAAGCTTAAAATAGCCCTGCCAATACAACAGTCACAGGAGGGAATAGCAGGACTGCTAAATGAGTATTTTTCGTCAGTATTCACACAGGAAAAAGACAATGTTGTCAAGGAGAATACTGAGATACAGGCAACTAGACTAGAAGGGCTTGAGGTTCACAAGGAGGAGTTGTTAGCGAGTCTGAAAAGTGTTGAAATAGTTAATTCCCCTGGGCCGGATGGGATTTATTCTAGGATTCTCTGGGAAGCTAGGGAGGAGATTGCTGAGCCTTTGGCTTTGATTTTTAAGTCATCTTTGTCTACAGGAATAGTGCCAAAAGACTGGAGAATAGCAAATGTTGTCCCCTTGTTCAAGAAGGGAAGTAGAGACAACCCCGGTAACTATAGACCAGTGAGCCTTACTTCTGTTGTGGGCAAAGTCTTGGAAAGGTTTATAAGAGATCTGATGTATAATCATCTGGAAAGGAATAATTTGATCAGAGATAGTCAACATGGTTTTGTGAAGGGTAGGTCGTGCCTCACAAACCTTATTGAGTTCTTTGAGAAGGTGACCAAACAGGTGGATGAGGGTAAAGCAGTTGATGTGGTGTATATGGATTTCAGTAAAGTGTTTGATAAGGTTCCCCACGGTAGGCTATTGCAGAAAATACGGAGGCATGGGATTCAGGGTGATTTAGCAGTTTGGATCAGAAATTGGCTAGCTGGAAGAAGACAAAGGGTGGTGGCTGATGGGAAATGTTCAGACTGGAGTCCAGTTACTAGTGGTATCCCACAAGGATCTGTTTTGGGGCCACAGCTGTTTGTCATTTTTATAAATGACCTGGAGGAGGGCGTAGAAAGATCGGTGAGTAAATTTGCGGATGACACTAAAGTTGGTGTAGTTGTTGACAGTGCAGAAGGATGTTACAAGTTACAGAGGGACATAGATAAGCTGCAGAGCTGGGCTGACAGGTGGCAAATTGAGTTTAATGCAGAAAAGTGAGAGGTGATTCATTTTGGAAGGAATAACAGGAATACAGAGTACTGGGCTAATGGTAAGATTCTTGGTAGTGTGGATGAGCAGAGAGATCTCGGTGTCCATGTGCATAGATCCCTGAAAGTTGCAACCCAGGTTGAGAGGGTTGTTAAGAAGGCGACGGTGTGTTAGCTTTTATTGGTAGAAGAATTGAGTTTCAGAGCCATGAGGTCATGTTGCAGTTGTACAAAACTCTGGTGGAGCCGCATTTGGAGTATTGTGTGCTGTTCTGGTCGCTGCATTATAGGAAGGATGTGGAATCATTGGAAAGGGTGCAGAGGAGATTTACCAGGATGTTGCCTGGTATGGAGGGAAGAACTTATGAGGAAAGGCTGAGGGACTTGAGGCTGTTTTCGTTAGAGAGAAGGTTAAGAGTTGACTTAATTGAGGCCTACAAGATGATCAGAGGATTAGATAGGGTGGACAGTGAGAGCCTTTTTTCTCAGATGGTGATTTCTAGCACGAGGGGGCATAGCTTTAAATTGAGGGGAGATAGATATAGGACAGATGTCAGAGGTAGGTTCTTTACTCAGAGAGTAGTAAAGGTGTGGAATGCCCTGCCTGCAACAGTAGTGGACTCGCCAACACTAAACGCATTCAAATGGTCATTGGATAGACATATGGACGATAAGGGAATAGTGTAGATGGGCTTTAGAGGAGTTTCACGGTCGGCGCAACATCGAGGGTCGAAGGGCCTGTACTGTGCTGTAATGTTCTATGATGACCAAAATCCTGCGAGACAATGAGATTTAGGGTCGAGGGCAGCACGGTGGCCTAGTGGTTAGCACAACCGCTTCACGGCGCTGAGGTCCCAGGTTCGATCCCGGCTCTGGGCCACTGCCGGGTGGAGTTTGCACATTCTCCCCGTGTCTGCATGGGTTTCGCCCCCACAACCCAAAAATGTGCAGAGTAGGTGGATTGGCCATGCTAAATTGCCCCTTAATTGGAAAAAATAATTGAGTAATCTAAATTTAAAATAAATAAATAAATAAATAAAGATTTAGGGTCAGAATTCCAGAGCTTAGCACCATGGCATCCGAAAGCATGGCCGTCAATGTTCTCTATTATTCATTCATGTGGGCATCAGTGGCAAGGTTGGATTCTTTCTGGTGATCCCTAATCGCCCTTAAAGAGTTGTGAATCTAGCACCAGAGAAGTATGAACTAATATGGCGCCCAGGAAGAGAAAACGAGTTGTCTCCTTTCTATATTTTCCATCCTCCACACTTATCTGTCCACAATTGCCTGCTGCACCAATTTCTTTACCAAGCTTTTAGTGATTCCTTTACTCTCTTTCTTCCTGACCTGGCAACCATCTATTTGTGCAGCACCTTGGATCCAATCATGGGTAAACAAAGCAGTATTGCAATCAAGAATAATGAAATAAAAATAATGAGGTTTATTGACTTGAACATCTCTTTCTGTAGCCTAAAGACACTGCCAGGGAAAAGGGTTCTCCCAAAGGACACTCCCCTTTTTTAACCCCTCCCCTCAAAACATGCGTGTGATGCGCAAAAAAATACTTTTTCGCTTTATCTTTCCAAATCAGGTTACTCTTACAAAATTAAGTATTCCAAAAACAAATATTTGTCTCAAAGTATTTTTTTGCCAGTTTGCATTACCAATAGCATTCAACAAACGTTCTCATCGTGGATGAGAATGCTTTCAGTTATTAATTTTTGGGGAAAAAAAGAGAAAATGACAAACACAGTAATACATTCTCCAGTAGTTTAATAGTGCTAATGCTCAATACAAGTTTGGTTAGGATAATTTAGCATTCATCTTTTCTGTCTTTTTTAATATAAACTCTTTACAGACAAGATTATTTGGACGAAGCTTCATTTGAACATGCATGAAAAGTTTGCTCACTCTATCGTTGGTCTATTTCCATTCATAATGATCCCTACTAGACATACAAAACAAGTTAAATTAGGTACAAATCACTAATGTTATTTATTTATTTTTAGATCTTAAAAGTACAGAAGAATTACATGTTTATTAACCATAACATCCATATGATTTATATAATGCACAATTCTTGATGATACATTATTAAAATCTTCAATTTAAAAAAGCCAAATGGAGCATTAACACAGACCAGCAAGCCTCTGAAAAGCAGCATTAAAAGTTTTGGGAAACTGTAGAGCTTCTAATCAAAACTGCCTTACAAACTATGAGAGATAACCTAAATTAAGAATTTCAAAATTGACCATGACCTCCCATCCTCCCACCAACCTCCCCATTCTTATAGCTTTCAATAGGATGCAGCAAAGTGCATATTCATCTCGAGGTGATATTATTAAGGCTAAAAATATTGTTTTTTGTTTTATACAATGATTCAGTGCAATAGGCCCAATAAATGTTTTGCGGAATGCAATGCTTTCACAATTTAAAAAAATCAATAGCTATACCATCTGGTTTCAGGTTAGTTGGACTTTGTTTAATTCAGCAATCACGGTCAAACAAGAATGCAACACTCTAGTCAAAGTCACGGTTAGTGAGAACAAGAGGGGCCGCCAATGTCCAGACGTACAACAGAAGGCAGACCCAACTGGAAGTGATTTTCACCCACACAGCTGGCCATTTGCTCGTTATTGTCTTGTAATCAGCATCAGGGCTGTAGAGGGAAAACAAATAATTAAAAATAAAAAGTTGACAATAGGTTTGCAATCATTCCCAAACTGAACAAAAAGGATGTCATCAGAAGAACATTTCCATTTTGCATATTCACAAGATTTCAGATAACATAATATTTTGTGATTGCAACACAGACTAACCGCATTTCAGCCAAATTTGCTGATGATAGAAAGATAAGTGGTAAAACAAGTTGGGAACAAGATACAAAGTGTCTGCAATTGGATATAGATAAGTGAGTAGGTAAAAAAATTGGCAGATGGAGTATAATACAGGAAAATGTGCAGAATAAAAAAGCAGAATATTATTTAAATGGAGAGACTGAAGAATGCTGCAGTAGAGGGAGCTGGGTGTCCTTATACATGAATCACAAAAAGTTAGCATACACGTACACCAAGTAATTAGGAAGGCAAATAGACTTTTGGTCATTATTATAAGGAGGAGGAAATGCACAGAGCATTGGTGAAACTGCACCTGGAGTAAAATTTAAGAGTGAGGGATGATCTTATTAAAATAAATAAGATTCTGAGGTGGCTTGACAGGGCCAATGTTTCCTCCCACAGGGGGAAATCTAGAACTAGGGGTCACAGGTTAAAATTAAGGGGTCACCCATTTCAGACAGAGACGGAGGCGCAATTTCTTCTCTCCGAGGGTTGTTTGTTTGGAGTTCGTCAGTTTGGAATTCTCTTCTCCAAAGAGCAATGGAGACTGGATCATTGAATACATTCAAGGCCGAGTTAGACATATTTTTGTTTGACAAGGGAATCAAGGGTTATGGGGAGGGGGAAAACAAGTAATAAAATGGAGTTAAGGTCACTACCAATGGCTGGATCTCCCAGTCCTGCTGAGGTCTACGGTATTTTGCGTGGCTCACCTGTCCCATCTGGGAACCCACATGGGTGGGGGTGGCTGTCAACTTCAGTGGGACCGGAAGATCCCACTGGCAGGAAGGGCTGGAAAATCATGCCCAATGTGACTTGATCATAACGATGGCACAGAATCTCCTATCTAATACACCAATATGAGATTATCTATTTCCCTATTGTGGTCTCCAAGCGTTAATTTGTGGAATAGATAGTAGCACAGAAGGTGGCCATTCATTCATTGTGACTATTCTGGTCCCTTGATCAAGTTATTCAGCAAGTCTGACACCCCATTGTCTTCCCCGAACTCTTTCCTGCAAAACTTTTACTTTTTAAATATTTTCCTTTTTCCCCAATTAAGGGCCAATTTTAGCATGGCCAATCCACCTCCCCTGCACATTTTTGGGTTGTGGGGGTGAGACCCATTCAGGCATCGGAGAATGAGCAAACTCCACACGGACAGTGACCCGGGCCGGGATTGAACCCGTGTCCTCGGTGCCGTGAGGTAGCAGTGCTCACCACTGCATTACCCTGCCGCCCCTTTCAAGTATTCTCTTATGTAGATAATTCATTTATAGTTAGAAATGAGGAGATGTAACTGCAGCCAGCTCCAGGAAACAGACCAGCAGTGAGGAAGGGAACAGAATTAAATGCTACCTTCAATCAGAATGTATGGGGTCTCAGGTGGCTGAGCACAAGTGACACTAAAAGTCCACTTGACTTACAAGAAGTAGCGGGCTTTGCTTTGTTAGTTATTTTGTGGCTATAATTGTGGAGTTATTCTATTCTCATATTATAAACCCAAAATACTGGTGTTATTTCAGTTGGGGCGTATCCACCATCACATTTCAAATTATATCGAGTGCAGACATTCTCGACAACACCAACTAAGACAGAGGAAGTATCGCTTGCATTCTACTGTGAGAATTTATATAAAAAGTAAAGGAAGCACATGTGCTAAAATTATTGGCAACCTTGTGCTGCATTCCCACCAAAAACTGAGAGAATAAAGATTTATTTCCAGTTTCTAAAATTACAGTGCATTTAATAATGAGGAATAATTCACCCTTGGAAAATAAGTCTGTGCTGTAAAATAATTATTTACCTGTACCAGTTTGTAAGCGTCATCATAATGTACAGTGAAGCCAGAAAAAGCATGAAATGGAAGAATGAATAGCTATACTGGACAGCATCCTGCTCATTGTCATGGACTCTTCGTACTCCATCACCCTGTTCAATACCAGCGGCATCTCCAGCCAAGGAGTCATCCAACATGACAGTTTCACTGCCAGAGAGTGTCAGCTTATTCACCTGACTGTTGTTCGAGGAACGAATGCTGCGAACAGAAAATTACAATATTCAGTACAACAGCATCAGGCATACCTAAAAATGAAGGGCCAAACCAGCCAAGTTACAACACAGGACTATATCCTTGGCAAACATGGAAGTAGCTTGCGACAGTAGCCAAGAAATCTTACACTCAACAGATTAGATCAAAGCTCTGCAGACTTGCCATATCCAGGCATAAATAACCAAGCAGGAGGCTCTGCAAACATCCCCATCCTCAATGATGAGGAAGCCCAACATGTCAATGTAATCCAGAGATGCAGAGTCATGCTCTGAGGACATGGGTCAGAATATCCCACCATGGCTGATGGTTAAATTTGAATTCAATTTAAAAAGAAATCTGCAATTAAAAGTCTAATGGTGACCATTGTCGTAAAAACCCATCTGGTTCTCTAATAGTCTTTAGATGAGTAAATCTGTCATCTTTACCTGGTCTGGCCTTTATCTGGTCTAGTCGACATGTGATCCCGGATCCACAATCTATAGCAAAGTGGATGACTCTTAAACAGCATCAGGTTGGGCATAAATGCTGGCCCAACCAGCGACACCCACGTACCACGAAGAAATAAAAAAAACACTTGCACCGACCCAACAATGGACAATTTCCTAGGTATACCCTGTCCACAAAAGACAGGACAACACTAACCTGGATAAATACTGCCTCATCTGTCTATACTCCATTATCAGTGATAGAAGGTGTTGCCAACAGTGCTATCAAACAACACTTACAAAATTTGCTTACTGATGCTCAATTTGGGATCCACCAAGGTCGGTCAGCTCCAGACTTAGTCATAGCTTGAGGCCAGAAATTAACAAAAGAGGTGAATTCCAAAGGTGACATCAAGGCAGCATTTGACAAATGTGGCATCAAGGAGCCTTAGCAAAAATGAAATCAATCGAAATCAGGGGGAGAATTCTACTGATTGGAATCATACTGAGTACAAAGGAAGATGATTGTGCTTGTTTGAAGGCAATCATGTCAGTCCTAGGACATTGCTGCGGGACTCCCTCAGCCCAGCTTCAGCTGTTTTACCAATGCGAAGTCTGCATGTTCTCCCCCTGTCTGCGTGGGTTTCCTCCGGGTGCTCTGGTTTCCTCCCACAGTCCAAAGACATGCAGGTTAGGTGGATTGGCCATGATGTATTGCCCTTAGTGACCAAAAAGGTTAGAAGGGGTTATTGGGTTACGGGGATCGGGTGGAAGTGAGGGCTCAATTGGGTTGGTGCAGACTCGATGGGCCAAATGGCCTCCTTCTGCACTGTATGTTCTATGATCTATGTATGTCCCTCACTGTTGATGGGTCAAAAGCCTGGGACTCTCTAACAGCCCTGTGGGTATACCTAGACCAGGTGAACAGCAATGGTTCCAGATGACAGTTCACTACCACCTGCTGAAGAGTCATGGCCAATAAATGCTGGCCTTGCCAGCAACACTCACATCCCAATGAAAACATTTAAAAATTACTTACTGCAGCTGGAATGCATGCAGTTAACAGCAGCAACATTAAAGTCAATTTAGGAGAGCTGAGATTAGCTCCCTTAACATTAAGGATGCATTTGAGTAGGTCTGGAATCAAGACACCGTCTCGAAAAATGAAAATCCTCCAGAGATCAGAGTCATACCTTACTCAAAATGAGGACGGTTACAGTTGTCAGAGGCTAATGATTGCAGCCTGCTGGAAATTTTTGCAGGAATTTCTTAATCCAACAATCTTTAGCTGTTTTATCAATGGCCTACTCAAGGTTAGTGGTAGTTAATGATCCAGTGTTCATCTCCATTCACAGCCATTCCAAAAATGAAGCATTCCATGGCAGTGTACAACAGAACCTGGGTAGCATCCATATGAGCTGACAAGTTCTAAGCAACATTCCTATAATTTAAGGATGAGACCCCCATCGCCATGAAGAAAAAAACCCAACGAGCTCTGCTTGACCCTCAACAGAACCATGATATATCATCAATATCCTGCTGGTCACCAATGACCTGGAGCTTAAATGGGTCAGCCACATTAACAAATTGGAAAATCTGTAATGAACGGTTCATCCCAATCTCCAAAGTTTCCCACGAGCTACATGGCTCAAGTCAAAGGTGGATGGAATAGTCACAATTTGCATGGGTGGATACAGTTGGAACTTAAGAAACTGAAACACCATCCAGGAAAATGCTCCAGTACCAGACTCGATACTCAACCCTCCATATCCAGAGTACATGCCATAGCTACAGATTTTACTTTTCACAACAAGGGGAAGTTTTAACTGTTCCATGACGGGGTGGAATGGGTCAGGGTGACGGGGAGCCTAAATCAACAAATTCAGGGAACATGCTACCAGCATGCATGTTTCAGTTTTGATCAAGTTGAGTTTTGGACACCTCTGTAATCCATTCTGCAAAAGCAAGCCCTTAATTATATTTAAATGAGGCTCTGTTCCTGATATTCTGCCAGTGATTTGAATGCAACAGCCCTGTGCTGATTCTCTATGGCTCACGAAACCCAACACTCAAGAAATATACCTGTGAATGCTATTCACACATAATTCCAGAAGGCAATCAATTAGTTTCCTTTAAGAGATGAACAAAAGTGAGAACATACAGAATTAGAGTTGGCCTTTGATTTGAGCGGGGATTTAGGGCAGAAGAGAGTAAGGATGAAGAGTCTCTGATCGGTCATATGCAACAAGTAGTGTCCTCTAGGGATTTGTTTTGATGATTAAACCACCTCTCCTACTAATTCCCCTGACAGCCACCTCTACGCTCCTGATCAAACCTCTCTAAGAACTTACCAAAGGGGTTCCTGTAGGTGAAGCCGATATTTAAGGACTCTTCTCAAGTTGGCTGTCCACAAGCTACAAGGCTCAAGTCAAAGGTGGGGTGACTACACCCATAGAATTCCTAGAGTGCAGAAGGAGGCCATTTGGCCCATTGAGTCTGCATCGACCGTCAAAGAGCACACTAGCTAGACCCATTCCCCATCCTATCCTGTAACCCCACCTAACCTGCATATCTTTGGACACCAAGGGGAAATTTAACATGGCTAATCCACCTAACCTGCACATCTTTGGAACGTGGAAGGAAACCCGCAAAGTCACGGGAGAAAGTGCAAGCTCAAAATGAACCCTGGTCCCTGGCGCTGTGAGGCAGCAGTGCTAACCACTGTGCCACCCCATTAAGTGTCTCCAGCTCAATGAGGCCATTAAGCATGCCTCATTCAAACATAGGGGTCAATCTTTGTGCTCGTATTTGGGAGCAAATGCAATTTTGCCATAATATTTCTAACAATATATCATTCAGGCTCACCTATTTCAAAATATTGATACATTTACAATTTCAGAATTTCTTTTAATGTGACATTCCCCTCCTTTCAAGTGTTGACACAGCTGGTCTCCCTACAACCAAAGATTTTTAAGTTAAATGCGTTTCTATAAGAATAGGGAAATCAGGTTTCTTCAGGTCATGGGTCAGATGCATTAGCCATCCAACCCAATTCCAGCAAACATACCCATGACAATTCCAGTAAACAGCTGAACGAAAAATATATTTACATTGAAAAACTGTCAGATATAACAATTTTTAATGATAATGTGGATTAAACATCCCCCCTCAGATCATACCTCGAATATAGTAGACACAGGATGAAGAGGGCAAGTCCAACAATACTCTGTGCATCCCACCACTGCATTGAGATTTGAGGCGATGGTGTTACATTTACTAAAGATTCACTCTTATTGGCTGGACTCAATGTAGGTGCAGCCAACTGTTTAATAAGGTTCAAAAGGCTAGGATTGCAATGTCGGTCTGAAAATAAAACACAGGAACTTAGCTTAAATATTGCTCTGTCTTGACCTACAATTACACAAATTTACATGAGCAATTAAGTGAGCAATGGTTTTTTAGCTGATTAATGAAACAAACTGCAAAAGCTGAATAGCAAGGAGCGCCATTGATGAAGATGCTACAAAATATTTCTATAGGAATAATGGGCCAAATTTCAACCCATTGGCAATCCATTCACTTAAGAGTAAAAATCAGGCCCAATATATTTGGTAGGTTACCCACATGAAAAATTCATTTCAAACTGGAGTTGGGAACCCGACACCCAGATAACTTCCAGATTCCAAACTTTTACTGCAATTGCATGCTCACTCAATGGTGTCTGCAAAAGTAAATGCCCTAATTGGGCTGGAGGCAAGTTCAGTGTCCAAATAGTGTCCAAGCACGGTCATCAGGGTGGAGCGGTAAAGAGGTGCCTACAGAGTGCAAGCTGCAAAGGCAAATAGCAGCCATGTTTAGGCCTGCCCTGCAGACGAGAGGAGGTATGCGGCACCTCGGAGGGCCAGTAGCTTCACTGAACACAAAATTGGTCAAACTACCAAATGCAAGTTGAAGTGCAACATCTGGAGGAAGAACCCCCAGCTCCAGGGCGGCACGTGGCACAGTGGTTAGCACTGGGTCTAGGGAGCTGAAAAGCCAAGTTCGAATCCCAGCCCTGGATCACTGTCCATGTGGAGTTTGCACATTCTCCCTGTGTATGCGTGGGTTTCATCCCCCCACCTAAAAATGCGCAGGTTAGGTGGATTGGCCATGGCAAATTATCCCTTAATTGGAAAAAAAATAATTGGGTACTCTAAATTTATTTTAAAAAAGCTCCCCCAGCTCCCAAGATACTTGAAACTTTAAAACTTAACTTCTGCCCACTTTGAACCCAATAGCCGTGCTTAATGTGCACCAAATTGTTCGGGTATGGCGATTTCAGCTTTGAAGATTGCATTCTCATCTTTAATGGCGAGTTAACAATGAGCTTACTGGACTGTTGGGAGCAAGCGGGTTCCCTGTTCCTCCTCAATTGCCCCTTCATTATCCTGCCCTTGGAATTTGCATCAGTTTCCAGAGACAGCAGGATCCAGTGAGACTCTCCAGGAATGCAATTTCCATCTTGCATTTATCATTTGAAAGCACAGAGCACTTTATCCTCAGCTAAATCCTTTTGTAAAGCACGTTGGGGCTTACCGGGTTCATTGGACATTGCAGACCATGTGAGATACATAGTATACAGTGTGATGACTGACGACTGAAGAAGACCAGACCGAGGTTGTGCTTCCTATAAAAGTTAAAACAATATAGTTTAGAAAAATATTTTAACAGTGCACAAAGATTTTGAACCCCAACATAATAAAACATTTTGAGTAAAAATGTTTCTGGAATGCAAGTAAATCCTACACTGGAAGAAATTAGTCAGTGGACTGGGGAAAATCACCAGCACATCAATTCATGTGGCAGCATGAAGATTATTTTCAGTATATCTTCAGTTATTTTCAGCAAGCTACAATCTCGGCGTCATTCTATTATTTGACTGGAAACTGGCAGTGAAAGGTTTACCACTAGCAAAAAAGCAGAGAAACACCATGAACATTTGAGATGGAGGAAAAAAAAAATCCAAGTTGCTTTGTCTTTCCATGCGCTGGAACCAGAAACTCTTCTTTTTCCAAGTTGCTTTCTTCTCCTTCCCGCTTTAGTCTATCAGCAAGTGTAATTTTCGAGGTCCAATGGTTTGCCAACTCCAATAACACTGTATACTACAAGTCAAAAATGTACTCATTCACAAAGGGAAGTCAAATAAAATTAAACAGTGATAACATATAAATCAATTTATTAAATAGGGTCACTGAATTAAGGCTCCCAAATATGATCTTTACTAGGCTTCCTGCAATCTTTTCAAATACAGGGAGTCATTTAAATGGTTGTCCTCCTTAAAATTGCAAATAAATGAAATTACTAAGTGAATCATGGGTTCCCATTGGAATCAATGTAAAAGCCAGAGGTAAGTTCCCTCAAACAATCGTTACCTGGTAAGCCAATGTACAAGTTGAAATACTACCCTGTAAAGGTATGACCACTCACACCACTGGAAGTCGTTATTCTATCATTTTACTAGAAATAGGCACTGAAAGGTGTGCTTTAGATCTTAGATAATCTGAAATCAGTTTATGGGAGTGAGTGGTGAAACCAAACACAAAAGGATATTTCGCACAAAAACTCCTGAAAGCTGAAACTAGCATTATAGAAATAAATGACAATAATTTAATTGAGGCAAAATTCTAACTCAAAAGGAGCATTCAGGAAACCTGGATTCTTTGTGGGTACCCCCTCTTCTTTATGGTTAAGCTTCAAAGTTTGCCCTGATTTCTTCTTTAATATTTAAAAAATGCTGCTGTAAATGCACAACAGGTAGATGGTAAGCCTTCTGCAAGTAACTTAGTCTCATTTTTCAGGAATATTTGACTTAGCGTTGTGTGCCATTAAGTCCCTCTCAATTTAAACAAGTTTCTCAAAAAAAATCAGTCCAACCCTCAATACTAGATAAACTAAGGAAATAATTTTAGGCACTCAAGCAGCTGGTTCAAGAACAGAGTAGATGGAGAACTGGGACTGATCCAGAGCTTTCATATTAATATGTGGTATGAGAACAAAAAAACCCAGGAAATCATGGACATTCATACCTGTATTTTTGGAAGGATAGAAGTAATGGACACAGCAATGCAAAGAATCATATTGAAACTAATGAAGAACTTGTTCTCAATACATCCTTCAGGCTGAGTGTAAAATACATAGAAAAGCACAATTGCTATGAAAGACAAGATGTAATTCAGGCTAGTGATGGAGATCAAGGCTGTAAAAGAAATCAGAAAAATTAAATCTATATTATAACTGAAAATAAAAACTCCAAAAATGAATTATCAACTAACAGAACATACTCCAAAAATGAATTATCAACTAACAGAACAAACTTTTTCTTTTGAACACCATACTTCTGGTCAATTAAGTTGAAATCATCCTAAATCAAATGTCACTGTGAAACAACTTTGTAACAGTACTGTGTGTTGTGTAGCAGTTCCTGCAACACCACGGTGTTAAATTTGGTCTCTGCAGTGTCTCTCAGTGGGAAACATGGAAAAACTTTTCTGGGGGATTGTCAAAATGTTCACTGAGTAGAAAAGGATCATGGGCTCGATAATATTGTCAAGGAAGAGGACTTCAGAAAGATTGCAGCAACAAATAAAAAATCAATTCTCAATACACATATTCTAAGCCATAAATGGCTTAAATCGGAATTCCAATGTACAACTTAATGACATTTGTGTCCGTTTGGATGGTTCAAACATCAAAGAGAATTCTTATCATTTTTTACATCCCTTTGAGTTTGAAGACAAGAACATGAAAAAAAGTCATGGATTAGAGATACCCATTTGCCCACCAAGGTTCATCCCAGAAGTAAATTCACTTCCTTCAGGATTCAATTGAATAGCAACAATATTTTACCCTTTATTACACTTCTTAGTACATTATTTAAAATACATTTTACTGTAAGGCCTCTTCTACCGATGTCTAATATCCGATTATGATCATGCTTCTTTTCATACTTGAAATAACATAAGAACAGTAGTTCATTGACTCTCCACTATTGCTCCACCATTCAGTACAATCATGGCTAACCAATCTTAACTCCACTTCCTCACATTATCTCCATATTCATCAATTCAGTCAGTCACAAAATCCTATTGACTTCTGATTTGAATATACTCAACAACAGACCACCTATAACTATCTCAGGGTAAAGAATTCAAAGATTCCAAATGTTTTTGAGTGAAGCAAAAACAG
This sequence comes from Scyliorhinus canicula, assembly GCF_902713615.1. Taxonomy (NCBI): domain Eukaryota; kingdom Metazoa; phylum Chordata; class Chondrichthyes; order Carcharhiniformes; family Scyliorhinidae; genus Scyliorhinus; species Scyliorhinus canicula. The sequence goes on along the minus strand of NC_052152.1, from coordinate 166,659,746 downwards.
AAAATACTGGACCATCTCAGCAGGTCTGACAGCATCTGTGGAGAGAGAAGAAAGAGCTAACGTTTCGAATCTGGATGAGTCTTTGTCAAAGCTATCAAAGCTTTGACAGCTTTGACAAAGAGTCATCCAGACTCAAAACATTAGCTCCTTGGTTGTCCTGTATTTTTTCTTTTTGTTTCAGATTCCAGCATCCGCAGCAATTTGCCTTTAGTTTTTAAGTGAAGATTTTTTTTCTCATCTCAGTCCTAATGTCTAACCTCTTATTCTGAGATTGTGACACCCAGGGCGAAATTCTCCGCCCCCCACGACGGGTGGGAGAATAGCGGGAGGGCCTTCCCGACTTTTTTGACGCCCTCCCGCTATTCTCCCACCCCCCCGCCGAAATCCCGACACGAATCGCTGCCGCCGTTTTCTTACGGCCGGCAGCGATTCACAGCTGTTAGAAGGGCCGAAGTCCCAGCCCTTTACGACCTTTTTACGAACGGCAAACACACCTGGTCCTGCCGTTCGTAAAAACGTCGTGACCACCTGGAAAAAAATAACCATGGCACCGATTGGCACGGCAGTACCACGGCCGTGCCAAGGGTGCCATGGGCCCGCGATCGGTGCCCACCGATCGCGGGCAGCGGGCCCGATGCCCGCGCACTATTTGTCCTTCCGCCGCCCCGCAGTATCAATACGCGGGGCGGCTGAGGGGCAACCCGGACCGCGCATGCGCGGGTTTCGCGCAAAAACGCGATGACGTCACCCGCGCATGCGCGGGTGGCGTCTTCCCACCTGCGCATGCGCGGCTGACGTCATATGACGCGTCAGCCGGCGCTAAGTCCGACAAGCGGGTTTAACGATTTTCGTTAAGCCCGACTTGTCGGAGCCTCCGACGTCGGGCTGCTAGCCCCGACGGGGGACCAGAATCGGTCCCCCGTCGGGAAGGGGCGCGATGCCGTAAAACCCGCCCGGGTTTTACGGCGGTTTGACGATTTTTCCCGTTTTGGGAGAATTTCGCCCCCAGTTCTAGACTCCCACTACAAGGGGAAGTTATGCTCCCATCATTTACAGTGTCCAGTCGCTAAATACATTTTTATTCTCTAATTTTTCTAAATTCTAGAGAATGTAGGCCCCGTTTCCTCATCCTCTCCTTACAGGACAATCGTGTCATCGCAAACATCAGTGTAGCCACAGAATACTTCCTAGAGATTTGTACTAAATGGAGTTCTGCAAAAAGGAAGCACAAAAGGAAGGTGGGATGGAAGGAAAGTTTGAAGGAATTAAAAGGTAACATTTCACCTCAAGACATCACAAAGTACTTTATAACCAATGGATTCATTCTGAAGCAAGCCACTATGTTCAGGTAGGCAAAAAGCAACAAATTTGTCCACAACTATAGGCAGGATTCTCTGATCCTGAGGCGAAGTATTGACGCCATCGTCAATGCCGTTGCGTTTCTCGGCGGCATCAACATGGCCTCAGGAGCAGTGATTCTGACCCTCTCAGTAGGCCAGCACGGCACTGGAGCGACCCTTGCCGCTCCAGCTGCCGATCCCGGCATCAATTGGGTGCCGCGAGTCTGCACATGCGCAGTGGGACCGGAACAATTGCCGTTTAAGTGCGGTGGCTCCCTTCACCGTGCCAGCCCAAACGCAACATGGCATGGGGCTACAGGGGGTGGTGTGGAATAAAAGAGGCCCCCAGCCCGACCAGGCCACAGCAGAGCCCCCCCCCCCCCCCCCCCCCTGGGGTCGGACCCACCCCACTAGCCGCTCCTGGATCTATTCACGCCGAGGTCCTGCCGGTTAAGACAAGGTGTGAACGCCGCCGGCTGGACTCGTTTTTTTTGTACGGCCGCTCGGCCCATTCCATGCCGAGAATCGCCGGGGGGGGGGGGGGGGGCCTCGTAGAGCGACCACCGACCGCGCTGGCGCCGATCCTCCACTCTCCGGAGAATCGGCGGACTGGTGTCGGGCGGTGTCGTGCGATTTGTGCCCGTCTCAGCGATTCTCCGGCCCGGCCTGGGCTGAGAGAATCCCGCCCCACGTCTCTCGAACAGGAAATGAATGGATCATCAAATAATCTGTTTTGGTAATGTTTCAACACTAGGATTTTTTTTCCTTCTCCACTGTTTACTCTTTTAGTTTGAAGTCATCAACTTTTGCTGGCTTATCATAATGACCATGTTTCTATGAGAACCTAGTCAAGGAAAGTCAGCACAAAGGGGATTGCAAAGCCATTGCATCAGAACTCAGTCCTAGAAAACAATAATTTAAAGTGTCATTTCTGACGACAGACAGTTATTGTTGAAAGATCCCAAACGGAAACATTAACACCTGTTTCTCTCTCCACAGGTGCTGCCAGACCTGAATATTTCAATTTCACCTGTTTTTATTTCAGATATGTCTACATCCACAATATTTTACTTTTGAGTAATTATGCTGCAATTTATAACCTTCCTAATCACAGCAGAGAACACACTTGAAAACTTCCTATTTCAACCCTTGAAAAAGCACTTCACTTTCAGAATTAGATTTTTAAAACATTCTTAAATAGGAGCCTTCAACTACGTTTCAGTTTCACATGCAGTAATCCTCAGCAAGAGCACCATTTAACAACCACAGTATATTAATCAAGACTCAAGCCTTTTGAAGCTTTCTAATATCCAACACATTGAAGTGTTACTTGGTATCTCATTCTAATGGTGTTCAATGGAAAATTCATTTAACGTATTTTTAAAAAAACAATTACATCCTTCCTTGCACCTCTTTTGCTCATTTGTTATGTACTTATCTCAACGTCTTCCTAATTTATTCTCGTCAGGCAATGACTTTCAAAGATCTCTGCTGATATTAGCCCACTCTCGTCACCACTCAGCACTCAATTCTGGAAATATCTGCCTCTGAGACAGGAAGATCACTGGCAAAAAAACGCCAAGTAAACAGCTCAGAATGAAGCATCAGCAGACAATGAGCCAAGAACCAGCCTTCAGTCAAAGCACACAACAATTAATGAATGCTGTATATTCAAATGCACTGTGAAGATAAGGCTGTTTCCACTGTATTGGCTCGCAAAGTAAAAGGCTTGTTGAAAATTTGTGTGCAGCTTCAATTTTCATAGAATTCTATGATTGGATGAAAATTGAAGCTGCAAACAAATTTTCAATTTGGTTAGTACCAAAACCTTTGGTCTTAAGTCAGCAGAGTGCAATTTTTTCTGGAGCAAGGCGGAAGGGGAAGTAAGTAATGAAAATTCATGAAGGAAAAAGGAGAGGACACAGAATTATCATTCCGTATTTAACCTAAACAAAATTGTAGGCAAAGAACAAATAATAAAATGAAAATGTCAAATCCTTATTCTTGAGTGCAGGCTGCAGAGGGTTAGAAAATGGGCAGAGAATGATTCAGCTTCCATGAGAAATGCATTTCAAAAAATCTTCCTTACATTCTTCCAGTATTACACTGGCTCCCAGTTTCTTCCATTATTACTCTAAGTGCTTACGTACTGAGGGATCTACAATTTGGACGAATAGTCCCTCAGATCTTCTTACACCTGCGTTCGTTCTCAACTGTTTGGTCGCAGAATTTCATACTGGCATGTCTTACAACAGTATCTTGCAATCACACTTCACATTAGAAGAAAGTAATAACACAGCCTTTGTATGGGAATTTCCAATTCCCTTCCTGCACCTAGTAGTTCACTAAAGCAGACTTTGCCCATTTCCATAGCTAGTAATTCCCAGAACAGGTTGCTAGTTTGTCACCAGAGGTTTAGAGTTTGAGGGGCGCCATTCCACATCAAACGTAGCTGACCAGGAGTCTCTCCCACTCTTACCACCATGCCACAGGCATGTTGGAAGGATTTTTCAGGTTGACACACTCAACCCGTTTGACCAGTTATGAACGCACCTTCCTTGGTCATAAAGTCCTGGGGTGGGACTCAAACCAGAGCTTCTGGCTCAGAGATAGGGACACTACCCACTGTGTGACAAGACCTAATCCATGGGAATTAAGGGATGCTAACAAACAATTGTTCAAAGAGAAGGGCTTAAGATTTTAAAATCAGTGATAGAACTAGACAAAGGAGGGAGTTGCAGAAGAGAACTGAGATAATTTAAAACTCTAGTCAACGATGAAACAAAGGGAGAAATAGGTACACTGAAGGTCAATGTCATATATCTAGAGATGCAAGGTTAGAACTGGCTGTTGTGGTGGAGTGCAGTGAGGATGTGAATTGGTAGATGATGATAACGATATAAAATTTGATGAGCAAAGGGGAACAATTGTACGTCCACTTGAGCATAGCTGCCAGACAAGCAGACTTAATTCAGGGCAGGATGTGAGCAGCGGAATGCTGGGAAAGTCAGAGTTCAGGGAGGCTGGAATAGGGGAGACAAGCAGGAAAGGCTTTTTGAGAAAATTGCCGTGACAAAGTACGAACAAGGTTTCAGCGAGTGAAGGTAGTGGTAGAGGCAGGCAATGTTATTAAGATGAAAATAAATAGATCTTGGTGTTGGATAGGAGACAGTTTAACGTATAGTTGCAAACAAGGTGCTGAGATTGCACAATGTCTAGTGCAGTCTGTGTTAGCATTCAGAGAGGGATGGCACTACTAGCAAAGGAGTACATTTTTGGCGTAGAGGGTGCGAACTGAAAACAATAGCTTTTTTTGATACGCTGGGAGAAATTTGGGGTTCATCCAGTCATTGTCCCGCAGGTAGTTGTAGGAACAAGAGAGTGTTGAGAGATAAATATAAGAGGCGTACACTTATCTCACAGCTTTGAATTATGTCTTCAAGGAGTAGCTGTAGAGGAAAAAAGAAAAGCAAGCCTATACAGTGCCAAGAGCTGCCACTCGAGATGCAATTTGAGACAGGAACCATGCAAGCCCATAGATTTGGCCCACAGAGAAGAGGCAGTACAGCAGGGTGGCGTGATCAAATACTATAATATTATACAGGTCGAGTAGCATTTATCCGTAAAACAAAACTAAAAACGCCACTTTTTTTTTATAACCTCAATGATCTTTTTCATAGGAAGTGTAGTCGGTTGTCTGCATTGTTTACCTTATTATTTGTGTGGTGAACTTGTCAAAAAGCAACTTATTACCGTTACCCTGTACTTATTATCTTACTTTTCTAGCCATTTTATTTACTTTAGACAATAGCTAGTCTAAGCTTAGGCTATTATAATGTAAGTTTATATGCAGTATCCCAAAACTGAATTATCTGCAATCCGAATTGCAATTGGATAACGATGCTTGACCTGTATAATATTTTTTTTATAAATTTGGAGTACCCAATTCATTTTTTCTAATTAAGGGGAAATTTAGCCTGGCCAATTCACCTACCCTGCACATCTTTGGATTATGGGGCAAAACCCACACAAACACGGGGAGAATGTGCAAACTCCCCATAAACAGTGACCCAGAGTTGGGATCGAACCTGGGACCTCGGCGCCATGAGGCAGCAGTGCTAACCACTACACCACTGTGTTGCCCCATGTCCCACTTCTAATGAAACACAACATAAGCTCATAGAACAGCATATCATTTTTCAATTATGCAATTTACAGTTTTAAGATAATCGTTATTAAAAATTGACTTTAGGTTAAAGATTGACCAAATTACCACCATACTTTGAGTGGGGGACGGTTCTGTTTCTGTTAAAATCTGATAATTATTATTCTATAATAATGTATTCCTAGACAGTTCTATCAAATTGAACAAAGTCAGGCTGTGCAGAGATGAAATGCCTGTGCTTGAAATGTGCTAGCAGACCTTGAGAATGAACGATTTAGACCAGTTCAGATAAGATACCAACAATATCAGGCAGGCTAAAGAGACAAACTCTTCTAGTAGAATGCTAGCATAGCCGAGTCCAGTCAAACATCAGAGGTTAATAACTATCCCAAGCACCCATCTACTGATGGAATCGGACCGAAAGATGTAATAATAATAATCGCTTATTGTCACAAGTAGGCTTCAATGAAGTTACTGTTTAAAAACGATTGGAACAAGGCAGCCTTGTTTAAACAAAGGTAAGGTATATTGACCTAATCAAAATACAAATTGAACTAAAAATGTGTCAGCATACCACATAGAACGGAGGGATAAAAGATACTTTTTTTGTTGTTGTTTGTTTTATAAATTTAGAGTACCAGATTCATTTTTTCCAATTAAGGGGCAATTTAGCATGACCAATCCTGTGCATCTTTCGGTTGTGGGGGCGAAACCCACGCAAACATGGGGAGAATGTGCAAACTCCACACGGACAGTGACCCAGAGCCAGGATTGAACCTGGGATCTCGGCGCCATGAGGCAGCAATGCTAACCACTGCGCCATGGCGCTGCCCAAAATAAGATACTGTTAAAGAAACAACAATGTTACAACTGCAGGAAAGAAACTCCAATCAACATGATGTTGATCACTCGTGGGTATTTTTTATATTTCACTTGTTTAATTTTTTGAACAAATTGTTACTGCAGGTAGTCCATTGTATATTTTGATATATTTTGTGTGACAGCACTAAGGTTAGATCACTAATCCAAGCTTGAGTGCCCTCCATTATTCCCTGTAATTCTCACGACTGAATCAAAAAAAGTAAGCAAACAAATTCTACAATCATCACATCCAAGTCCACAACTGCCCCCCACCCTCCGCCCCTTTTGTTTAATTACTTTTGCAGTTGGGCGGCATTGTTAGTGTTAATTTTACTTTTCCGATTCCACCTCTTCTAGATTTGTCATGTTTCCTAATTTGTCCCATTACCAATTTATCCTTACAACATCATCCATTCTGTCATTTAATGCCTCCTATTGTCTACTCTATTGCAGGTCCATTTTGATCCCCCCCACCAAACCCCACCATTTCCTGCCTGTGCAATTGCACTTAATTCTGTTGTTTTTAACCTTTTCCAGGTATGATGAAAGATCAATCTGAAACTTTTAACTGTGTTCCGCTTTCCATGAGATGTTGTCAGATCGGAGTACTTCCAGCATTTTTAATTTCAGATTCCCAGTGTCTGCAATACTTTGCTTTTGTTTCAGCATATTATTACATCATACAATCTTCTTAAAGCACATTTGTGCTCACAGACTTTGGAAGTTAAAATTATCTTGATATTCCTGTCTAGAATTAAGATTGGAAACATTGTAAATTAAATTATTCAAATAGATTGGAATGCTATGACAATGTTCAAAAAGTCTTCAAATACCGTCAAAATATCCTTATCCAAAATACTTCCAATACTCCTACACAAGAGAAATCTGCCAGCTCAGATTTGCTATGAAAGAGTGAATGGCACATTGCCTAAATAAACAAGGACACACTACAGGAAATTATGCATTAATCAAAAATGTTCCTGGAAACAAATCTATCAGAAATGCCAAATTAACTAAATTGCTACAAATAGATTAAGCGGTTTCAATTCAGAAATTTTACAAAAGCACATGTACTGGACTCATTGAGATTTGAAAGAAAACTTAGTTTCTAACAGCTTGGCATGAAAGTTGTTGAATATTTCCAAAAGACTGTTTCTGCAAGTACAGATTGTTATTTTTTTACTCACCTGCATACCAGCATTTTGAATTTCCATCCTCCATCTTTCCTACCCATGACTCATTCCAGGAATGCGCAAAATCAACCAACAAAACCAACTGGATTAGTATGAAACAGAATGCACCAGCTGTACCAATGGCAAACAGGGCTAATGGAAAAGGAAACAGAATTTAGCAAGCTGTATGTTTAACATCTAAGAAAACATTGTTTTTTCATCTCTTCTCTTGTTTTTATAGGGAGGGAAACAAATCACTGTTGTTTATCCAGTTCTAAATAATCAATTATCAAAGTCCCTTCTCCTATTTAAGGTAACATTCTTTTATTTATTTTAACTGTTGGTTTAATAAGAAAATTATGAACACATAACCAATATACTTCTCCTTAAAATACATCTTATCATTCTACCTCTTGTAAATGGTCCTTCAGGGATGTAAAAGGCTCCTACTGTAAGAGCAATGATGGCAGCTATTTTGAAGAACCAGAATCTGTCAAAAGCAAAAAAATGAATTACAATGCAAACTTTCAAATAAAGCAACTTTGAAAACATATAGATAAACGAAAAGGAGAAACACAGTCACATCTTGCAGAGTCAAAGGCTTAGCTCCCAAAAGCAGGTGGGATGGAGTCAGGTGAAATGTTATGTTTAAAATTGTCAAACTCCAACATCATACCCCAATCCAATCTGCTCCAGCTTTAATGGATGCAAGACAAAGGATGAGCAGCCAGTTCACGCCCAGTGAGACGGTCTGGCCAATTCATAATTTAATGAGAATAGCCAGCCATTAATTTAAGCCGCTTTCATTTTAACCATCGGGGTCAGCTTTCTCAGCCTCAGAAACCCCAGCAGCTGATGGAAGGCAAGGGACAGTTTCAGCAAGGACAGCTTCCCACCAGCCTCCCAAGCTCCACACCCTCAGACCAAGCACCCACAACATCCATTCCTTCCCCTTCCTTCCCCCACTCCACCAAGGATCAGGAGCACCACTTACCCCGCCCCCTCCCCGGTCAAGAATTGGATATGCTCTCCACCCTCCTCAAAGGCACCCGCTACTTAACCTGAGGGATCCTTTTTTATGAACCCACATCCTCCATCCTGGCTGTTTCAGAATACTGTGTCATGTAAACAGGACAGTTTTATCAATTACAAGACTGGAACTTGGATCAGCAGAAGCAAAGTATAAAACTGTGCAACAAATTTTGCAAGCATTAACTTCTCTTTTACTACAAAATTATACACAAGGAATATAATAAGATTACTTACCCATTATGTATTGCAGCTCTGGGATCCCTGCTGGATTTCACATTGATTAAAAGCAGAGAGAAAAGAAAGAAGAAGACAGCCAATCCAAAGCAGATACGGTAAACTGACTTGTAGCTAACTAACACATCACAGTTCACGGACCCATGAACAGTTGGAATTTGGGAACCAAAGCCATCTTCACAGAATCCTGGAATCTATCAAACAGAAAAATCGAATTACATCTAAATTATAAGTTAACTGAATGTCTTTCATTCTACATGTTTCTCATTATACTAGCATGTTATGATCAGGTGAGATGGGGTAGAATGGCTTCCCTCCTTTCACACTGTGTTCCTTTCACACTATATTCCATATGCTGCACCCAATGTGTAATATTTATGTATTTACATTGTGTATTTATTCATGTATGGAACGATCTGCCTGGACTGTACGCAGAACAATACTTTTCACTGTACCTCGGTTGACGTTACAATAAATAAATCAAATCAAAAATCCTTGTTTGGCCGTGATAGGTCTTTTTAAAAAGATTCCTTGTCAATTCAGTGAGTGTTGAGCAACTTACAGGCTGTGACTGTGAGACACAAATAGACAGGTTTCCCTGCAGGTTTTAAAGAGAAAATAGTAACAATAATAGAATTGTGGGTGGCACAATGGTTAGCACTGCTGCCCCACGGCGCAAAGGACTGGGTTTCGATCTGTCCATGTGGAGTTTGCACATTCTCCCTGTGTCTATGTGGGTCTCACCCCCACAACCCTAAGGATGTGCAGGGTAGGTAGATTGGCCATGCTAAATTGCCCCTTAATTCGAAAAAAGATACTTGGGTACTCTAAATTTATATTAAAAAATATAATTGTCTCAGTAAACATAATGTTGACTGCAGGCCTCAATTGGGGTGAAGATTACAATCAAAACATTTCCCTCTTCACATTTCCTCTCCCAAATTCATTCTCTCATCACATGTCCTGCCTCTTAACTGCCTCTTCATACCAACCACTTGCTCCTACCACTATCCCTACCCCTTCTTTGAACTATGCACTTAATCTCTATATTCTCCATTTCCATATTGTTCCAATCTGTCACATGGTCATTAACCTTCCCTTCACTTCCAACACTTTCCCCAAAACTGGAGGTCAGATGCCTCCAGACTCTTAGCCAGTTCATGAGTTACTTTAAACGATAATTTCTGAGGATATCATAATACAAAGAAAATGTCATGAATGTTGTATGTATGGAATTTCAGAAAGTGTTTCCTAATGTGTCACATAAAAAACTTACAAAAAGTAAGCAGATGCTATTAAAGGGAATTCAGCCACATGGATAGAGATATGCATGCAACAAAAGGCAAATAAATATTTCCCCATTCCAAGGACATTAGTGGCTTGCTGCATAAATCTTTGCTGAGGCCTCTTTATAAACCTTTTAAATAAATAATTTGGACACCAGTAAAAAAGGATCAAACTTTGTTTAGACATCAAATACATGCCAATCGGTGAAAAGGAATGCAGGATCACACATAGGATTGTAAGTTGCAATGAGGAAATAAAAAATTTACAAATGGATATAAACAGATTAGGTGAATGGGCCAAAATTTGGCAGGTGGGAGTTTAACATGGATAAGTGTGAGGTTATCCATTTTGGTCGGAACAATGGAAAGGCAACTTATCTAAATAGAGAGAAACTTCAGAGTGCTTTAGTGCAGAGGGATTTGTGTGTCCTCGTGCATGAATCGCAGAAAACTAGCTGCAGGTACAGCAGGTAATAAGGAAGGCAAATGGAACTTTGGCCTTTGCAGCTAAAGGAATAGAGTATTAAAATAGGGAAGTGTTGCTGCGACTGAACAAGGCATTAGTAAGACCACACCTGGAATACCGTGGACAATTTTGGCTCTCTTATTTGAGGACGGATGTAATTGCATTAGAGTTAATTTAGAGGAGGTCCATTAGATTAGAACATAGAACAGTACAGCACAGAACAGGCCCTTCGGCCCTCAATGTTGTGCCGAGCCATGATCACCCTACTCAAACCCACGTATCCACCCTATACCCGTAACCCAACAACCCCCCCTTAACCTTACTTTTTTATTAGGACACTACGGGCAATTTAGCATGGCCAATCCACCTAACCCGCAACATCTTTGGACTGTGGGAGGAAACCGGAGCACCCGGAGGAAACCCACGCACACAGTGGGAGGACGTGCAGACTCCACACAGACAGTGACCCAGCCGGGAATCGAACCTGGGACCCTGGAGCTGTGAAGCATTTATGCTAACCACCATGCTACCCTGCTGCCCTGCTTCCAGAGATGATGGGTCTGTTTTATGAAGACAGATTGAGCAGTTTAGGCCTATACACTTTCAAGTTTAGAAGAATGAAAGATCTTCTAAATGAGAGAATGAGTGCCTGCTTCTTCTTTTGGGGCAAGAGGTCTAAGGGGTAGCAGATTTAAAACTGATATGAGGAGAAAATACTTCTTTCAAAGGGTCGTGAAACTGTGGAATTCACTTCATGCTAGAATTTCAAATTCAAATTCAGATTGAGCAAGAGAAAACAGAGTGCCATACTCGAGTTGGGCAGAGGTAATGATACAGGTCTGAGGAAAGAGTTGGCCCAAGTTGATTGGACACAGATAAGTGAGGGTAGGACAGTTGAGGAACAATGGTGGATGTTCAGGTAGATATTAAATACCTCTCAATTAAAGTCTATTCCTGAGAGGGAGAGGAATGCTAAAAGGGAAAAAAACATTCCATGGCTAAACAAGGAAGTCAAGGAAAACCTAAAGGCCAAAACTAGGTCTTACCATACTACAAAAGGTAGTGGTAAGCGGGAGAATTGAGAGTACATTAAGGTTCAGCAAAAGCGTACTAAAAACAAAATCAAAAGAGCCAAGATGAACTACGAAAGAAAACTAGCAGAAAACAAATACTGATACCAAAAGCTTCCAACAAGTATATAAGGAGGTAGAGAGTAGCTGAAGTAATGTTGGCCCTTTAGAGGACAATACTGGTGATGTAATAATGGCGAACACAGACGGCAGAGGCACTGAACTAATATTTTGCCTCTATCTTCACGGTAGAAGATAATTAAAAATTTCCAAAACTACAGTTCATGTGGAGAAACTTGAGGCAATAAACATCACTAAGGAGACAGTATTGAATAAACTGATGGGATTAAAGGCAGATTAGTTTTTGGGACCTGATGGTCTGCATCCTAGGGTATTAATGGAGGTGGCAGCAAAGATAGCGGATGTATTAGTTATGATATTTCAGAATTCCCTGGATTCTGAAAGAGTCCCGGTGGATTGGAAACGCACTAATGTGACGCCCATATTCAAAAATGGAGAGAGGCAAAAAGTAGGAAACTATAGACCGGTTAGCTTGACCTCTGTGGTGGGGAAGTTGCTGGAATCAATCATTTAAGGAGGAGATGACTGAACATTTGGAAAGTCAAAACTCAATCCACCATTGTCAGCATGGTTTTATGAAGGGCAAGTTATGCATGACAAACTTGACTCAGTTCTTTGACGACGTAACTGCAAGGTGGATAATGGGGAACCTGCAGATGTGGTATATATATAGACTTCTAGAAGGCTTTTGACAAGGCGCCGCATAAAAGGTGAGATCGAAGGGGATTGGGGGTAGAGTACTAGACTGGATTGAGGATTGGCTGACTGTCAGAAAGCAGAGGGTTGGGATAAATGGGTCCTTCTCTGGCTCGCAAACTGTGCGGCAGAGGTTAGTCCTCGGACCTCAACAGTTTACAAACCTCTGTGCCATGCCACCCCAAGGAGCAGGCACAGTTGAGGGAAATCCTCAGACAAAGAGAAAGGAAGACAAATCAGAAACATGAGTACAGAAGGTGGCATCATCATAATAAATGTAGTGGAGAAATTGAGAGATGGCAAATACAGTTCGAGAGAAATATGAACCATATTTCAAGAAAGCAAGTACACCTAAAACAAGAACAAAGTTCTAAGAACGGGATTCTCCAAACCCGCAGCAGAGTGTCCACACCGTAGTAAATGCCCCGCATTTTACGACGGCATGAACGGGCCGCTCCCACGTCTAATTCTGGCCCCTAAAGAGGGCCAGCATGGCGCTCCAGCTGCAGATCCCAGCGCGAATTGGGCGCCGCGGGATCTGCGCATGCGCATTTGTGCCGGCGCCAATGAGGATATGCGCAGTGGCCTCCTTCAACACGCCGGCCCTGACGCAACATGGCGCAGGGCTACAGGGGCCGGCGCGTAGGAAAGGAGGCCCCCAACCACAGGGGCTGGCCCGCCGATCAGTGGGTCCTGATCACGGGCCAGGCCACATTGGAGGCCACCCCCCCCCCCCCCCAATAGACCGCCACCCGACCCTTACACGACGAGGTCCCGCCGTCCGAGAGCAGGTTAGAATGGCGCCGGCGGGACTCAGCTCTTTTCCAATGGCCGCTCGGCCAATCCAGGCCAGAGAATCAGCGGGTCGGCCACGTAGAGCGACACGTGGCCGGCGCCAATGGCACCGATTCTCCTGCAGAGAATCACGTGCTGGTGTGGCGCGTTCGTGGGGATTCTCCGGCCCGACACGGCCTGGAAGAATCCCGCCCAGGATTTATGCTTTCACCCCTTCCTTAAACCCTTGAACCACCTGTCTTTGCAATTACCCCATCCCATCTCTAGCCCCATCTTTTTTCTTCAAAGTTCTTGAATTTATGTCACTTCCCAAATGTGCCTAATTTTCATACTACTCCATGTTTGAACATCTCCAATCTGGATTCCATCCCTGTCACTGAGCACGCCAAACAAAGTCACTAGTGATTTCTCTAAGGATGTAGTGAACCATCCCTCAATATTTTGAGAGCTTCCTCCAGCCTGGAACACAGTTGCCTAAACCTTCAACCTCCTATGTCTCTCTCTTATTGCTCAGCTGAGAGGAAGTATCCTTGCCTAGTTCCATTCTTACCTATCCAATTATATCCAAGGAACATCCTCCGGTGACTTCTTTCCAACCCCAACATTGTTAGCTTTGGAGTCCTCCAAGGACTTATCCTTTGCTCTGGCCTAATTCTCATCCATATGCTGCCCCTCAGCAATATCAAAATTATCTCTGATTCAACATGTAATCTGATGACACTCAGCTCTGTCTCACCGCCACCAATCTGAACCCCTCCACTGCCTGAGTGTCAGGGTACTTGTCTTGCATGCAGCCTTGGACGAGCCGAAATTTTGTCCAATTAAATTCTGGGAAGACTGAAGCAACTGACTTTTCCCCCCACCACATATAACCTGTTCCCTGACTATCAACACCATTCCCCTTTCAGTCTCAACCAGACTGAGAATCCAATTGACATCCTCTCCATCACTCGATCACAAAAGCCGTTGACTTGTACTTCAGTAACATTACCTGACTATGCTGCGCCTCAGTTTCTCTGCTGCCGAAACCCCTATCGACACATTTGTTACCTGCAGGCTCACTTCTGTTTGCAGCATTCCGAAAGAACTGTTCCTTCCACAATATTCCATTCACTGACTTACATTGGCTACCGGCCCACAGCTCAATTTTAAAATTCTTATTCTAGTATTCAAATTCCTCCATGGCCTTGCCCCTCTTGGTCAACTCTCCAGTGCTATAATCTGAGAACTCTGAATTCTTCAAATTCTGATCTCAGAGGCTTCCCCACTTCCTCCACCCCAATATTGGCAGTGCGCCTTTAGCTGTCTCGGCCTCAAATCTAGGATTCCCTACAATTTTCTGCTTCTCCATCTCTCTCTCCTTTATGTTGCCCCTTAAAATCTACCTCTGACCAAGCTTTTGGTCACTTGTCCTCAATTCACCTTGTTTGCTTCAGTGAGAGTCTTTCGCTGATTATGCTCCTGTGAAATGCATTGGGACATCTCACTACATTAAAGATGCTATACAAGTACAAATTGATGTGGTTGAGCTATGTAGGTGGCAATGTAGATGGAAAATGTCAAAAAAAAGGGCAAATAAGATTCTGGGTTTTCGACTTAGAGGTTCTAATTTAACAGCAAAGAAATGGTGTTGAATTTGTACAGCATATTGGTTCGGCCAGAGTAGTAATGTGAAGGGTCCTGAAGAACCAATTTTACGAAAGATTTTAGAGTCATGGAAAAGGGACAGCCAAGATTCACAGAAAGGTATGAGAAAAGATTTATTTAATATTTAAATGAAACAGAGAAAACATCACGATCAAAGAGGTTATAAAAAGTTTTGGCGAGAATGATTTCATTGATTGCCAAATTGACAGCAAGAGGGCATGAATAAAGATCATTACGAAAAGAATAAGTTAAAAGTTAATTTCCAAACAGGGGATTAGTAGAAACTGGAAATCTAGCAGTGACAAGGGACAATACATTGAAACGTCTTCCATGCTGTTGATAATACTAAATTTTGCAGTCCAGATGTAATCATCAGTCGAACACCAGATAACTTAAAAGAGCCGTTTATTTACCGCGGGGCTGTAGCACAGCTGTGACTCAGAGTTACAGCAAGTGAAAAAGCAAATTTCTCTCAGTTACAGTTGACTATATATTCTTACAAAACCCATCACACCTTTCAATCATTAGTGATACAATTAGCCCATTACGCCCCTCCTTTAAGTAATTATTTTCTTCCCATGATTAGTAATACGGTTAGTTTCATAGCATAGTAATTCTTTATCAGAAAGTCCTAAGGAGTGAATCTTCCCCCGGCTGTGTTTTGTTCCCACCACAGATTCTCACAGACCGTCAAAGTCGTGATAACGCGTTCTCACAGGAACAATACATTTCACAAAGCTGGTATACAAACCTGACATTCCATTACCCATCAAGCTCTGATTTAACTTGACCAAACTCTCATTCCATTTCCCATCATGCTCTGATTCTAACTTGAGCCAAACTCTCATTCCATTTCCCATCATGCTCTGATTCTAACTTGAGCCAAACTCTCACTGTAAAGATATATGTATAACAGTTAGTTTTCAATGCAACATGTGCAAATGGATAAGAACCTGGCTGAAAGCAAGGAACAGCAAATACCTGGGAATTAATATTGTATTGGGATGGTTTGCATGGGGAGTGGAGGTGGTAGAAATGACAACTACCAACAAGCGTGCATCAGGATTCAGTGTTGGGACCTAACTCTTTCTCAGGTACTTCCAGGATCGGACTCAAACTCAACCAAAAATGATCAATGCAGATGGCTCAACAGGAATAGATTGGGCCCTATATCGAGAAGTAGAGAAAATCTGTAAATGGGCCGAACAGTAACACATACAATCTGAGAGAGACGTGTACGGTACTGGAGGGAAAAAAATTGACGTACATACTCTATGAATGGTTAATGATTTCTGAAAGCATGGCTGAAAGATGTCTTTGAAAAAGTTTTGAAGGAAAGTAACAAAGTAGGAATCTTACAAAAGTATATAAATGCTAAACAGTGTTTGAAAGGTTAACCAGGATGTTACCTCCAAATAAACTCAAGAGCAAGTCATGGGGACATAGGCTCAAACTTGAAATGCAAATATAAGACACACATCAGGAAGTATTTCTTCATATAAAAACTTCAGTCATTCTGGTGCCTGTTGAATGGCGTGATGAACCGTTGGTCACTTTATATTTTTCAGATGGAGAAACTAAATTGGACCAAATTACCTTCCCATATTATAATCTTGTCAAGTGAGTTATAAAAGGACTGTCACGTTTGATACAGGTGCATACTGTCAACTCAACATTACACACCTAAGGAACTTGGAATGTGCATTTCTGGACAGTTTGCAGTAAATACATTTTTGGAATTAGAAGAAATCTAAACTATAAGCAGCAAATTCATTGGTGTCAACATTTCCTCCTGGCTTCCACCATTCCCATCTTTGTTGATCTTCTCAAAAGGGAGAGTTCCAACTTATTGTCCAACTACTGCCTGTTCATGGAATGTGTTATGTTGTGTTTAGAGATGTTTGAGATTACGTAAACATAGTCATACAGAACTTGAGTATTGTTGAAACAAGAGACATACTGCCAAAGCTCATCAGGGACAGATTTACAAGATCAATAGTAAAGGGAAAAAGTGTGAGAAGAGAGCGCTGATTGAAAAGCATCAACAGCATGTCTCTTTTAGAACATAGAACATAACAGCGCAGTACAGGCCCTCTTTTTTCAATCAATACGAAACAGTGAACGAATGCCATGGATCTTTAAGCTTAAATATGGGTCCATGTGACAATTGAAAAAAATAACGATTCATATAATTTTGTATCCTATCTAACAGTTTATGTGAATGCAACTCATTTAGCTCATTTAGAGATAAACAAAAACATTCAAAAATGAAAAATTAATGTTTTCCATAAAAACAGGTTGCAGTGCTAATCTCTTCCAAGTTCCTTGTACTTAGGAATAATAGTATAAAACATACCTTTTTCAACTGTGTTTCCATTCCAGGTGCCAGCATAATACAAGCTACAAGGGTGCCCAGAAGTAGAATGAATGCATAGATTAATCTGGTCACTGTGGAATTCTTGCTGTTGGGGCAGCAGGTGCACAGCAAACAAGGAGCAGTGCTGCACAGACATGGCACCTATGAGACAATATTACAAACAAATATTAGAAATGACTAACTCCCTAAAGCAAATCAAGTTGGAGCATAAATTCAGAAACCGTGTAAGCATCACAGATGAATTAACTAGGGGTGTGGCGATCCAATTTGTACATTCAGATCCTATAATAGCATATTGAAGCTTCAAATAATTTATTCCCACATTGTTCCTTATAATGATTACGGCCCAAGCATTTCTGAAGATATGAAGTGGTGTGTTTATGGCATACACACAAGATCATAAGAAATGCGAGGTGTAGGCCATTTGGCCCAATGAGCTGCTCGACCACTAAGATGATGTGTGATCTGTTTGGATCTTAACTCCACTTTCCTGCGTCCTCCTGGTGCCCCATTCCCAACCCTTGATTTCTCTACTCTGCTTCAAAATCAGTCTAGCTCAACCTTGAATATATTCAATCAGCCAGCCTCCATTGTTCTCTGTAAAAGAGCATCCCAAAGACAAATGATTCTGAGAAGAAATTCCTCTTTTTAAAAAAAAACTGTGCTCCTAGTTCTAGATTCCCCCAGGAGAGAAAATATCCTCTCACTGTCTGTCCTGTCAATCCCTCTTGGAATCTTATTTGTTTCAATAAGATCACCTTTCATTCTTCTAAACTCCAATGAGTATAGGCCCAATTTGCTCAACCTTTCTTCATTAGACAGGCCCTTCCTTCCAGAAATCAGCCTAGCGAACCTTCTCTGAACTGCTAATGAAAATATTTCCTTTCATAAGACTAAAATTGTGTGGTCTGACCAATGTCTTGCACAGTTGTAACAAGGCTTCCCTACTCTGAAACACTACCCTTTTGCTATAAAGGTCAACATTGCACATGCCTTCCTAATTGCTCGCTGTACCTACATGCTAACCTTGTGACTCATGTACAAGGACACCCAGATTCCTCTGTACTGCAACATTCTTCAGTCTCTCGCCACTCAAATGATACTCCACTTTTCTATTCTTTCTACCAAAGTGGACAACCTCACATTTTCCCTCATTATACTCCAGATGCCAGATTTTTGCCCACTTATTTCATCTATCTATATCCATTTGCAGGCTCTTTGTATCCTCCTCGCAATGTGATTTCCTACACATATTTGTAGTATCAGCAAATTTGGCTACAATACAGTTGTCCCCTTCATCCAAGTCTTAATATAGATTGATCTGATTTGATTTATTCTTGTCACATATATTAGTATACAGTGAAAAGTATTGTTTCTTGCATGCTGTACAAACAATGCATACCGTACATAAGGAAGGAAGGAGAGACTGCAGAATATAATGTTACAGTTATAGCAAGGTGTAGAGAAAAGATCAATTTAATACGAGGTAGGTCCATTCAAAAGTCTGATGGCAGTAGGGAAGAAGTAGGGCAGCACGGTAGCATTGTGAATAGCACAATTGCTTCACAGCGCCAGGGTCCCAGGTTCGATTCACGAGTTGGGTCACTGTCTGTGCGGAGTCTGCACATCCTCCCCGTGTGTGCGTGGGTTTCCTCCGGGTGCTCCGGTTTCCTCCCACAGTCCAAAGATGTGCAGGTTAGGTGGATTGGCCATGATAAATTGCCCTTAGTGTCTAAAATTGCCCTTAGTGTTGGGTGGGGTTACTGGGTTATGGGGATAGGGTGGAGATGTTGACCTTGGGTAGGGTGCTCTTTCCAAGAGCCGGTGCAGACTCGATGGGCCGAATGGCCTCCTTCTGCACTGTAAATTCTATGATAATCAAAATTTCTATGATAAGAAGCTGTTCTTGAGTCGGTTGGTACATGACCTCAAACTTTGGTATCTTTTTCCTGACGGAAGGAGGTGGAAGAGAGTATGTCCAGGGTGCGTGGGGACCCTAATTCTGCTGGCTGCCTTTCTGAGGCAGCGGGAATTATAGATAGAGTCAATAGATGGGAGGCTGGTTTGCGTGATGGACTGGGCTACATTCACAACCCTTTGTAGTATCCTGCGGTCTTGGGTAAAGCAGGCCCCATACTAAGCTGTGATACAACCAGAAAGAATGCTTTCTATGGTGCATCTGTAGAAGTTGGTGAGGGTCGTAGCTGACTTGCCAAATTTCCTCAGTCTTCTGAGAAAGTAGAGTCGTCGATGGGCTTTTTTAATGTCGGCATGGGGGGACCAAGACAGGCTGTTGGTGATCTGTACACCTAAAAACTTGAAGCTCTCGACCCTTTCTACTTCATTCCCATTGATGTAGACAGGGGCATGTTCTCCACTACGCTTCCTGAAGTCGATGATAATCTCCTTCGTTTTGTTGACATTGAGGGAGAGATTATTGTCATCGCACCAGTTCACCAGATTCTCTATCTCATTCCTATACTCTGTCTCGTCATTGTTTGAAATCCGACCCACTACGGTGGTGTCATCAGCAAATTTGAAAATAGAGTTGGAGGGGAATTCGGCCACACAGTCATAGGTGTACAAGGAGTACAGTAGGGGGCTGAGGACACAAGCCTTGTGGGGCACCAGTGTTGAGGATGATCGTGGAGGTGGTGTTGTTGCCTATCTTTACTGATTGTGGTCTGTGGGTTAGAAAGTTCAGGATCCAGTCGCAGAGGGAGGAGCAGAGGCCAAGGCCATGGAGTTTGGAGATGAGTTTCGTAGGAATTATCGTGTTGAAGGCTGAGCGTTAGTCGATAAATAGGAGTCTGAGAGAGGTGTCTTTGTTATCTAGGTGTTTCAGGGTAGACTGCAGGGCCATGGAGATGGCGTCTGCTGTGGACCTGTTGCAGCGGTAGGCAAACTGTCGTGGATCAAGGCAATCCGGGAGGCTGGAGTTGATTCGTGCCATGACTAACCTTTCGAAGCACTTCATGATGATGGATGTCAGAGCCACTGGACGATAGTCATTAAGGCACGCTGGTTGACTTGTTTTTTGTACTGGGATGATGGTCGTCTTCTTGAAGCAGATAGGAACCTCAGATTGTTGTAAAGAGAGGTTGAAGATGTCTGCGAATACACCCGCCAGCTGATCCGCGCAAGACCTGAGTGCTCGTCCGGATACCCCATCCGGACCAGTGGCTTTCCGTGGGTTGACCTTCGAGAAGGCTGCTCTGACGTCTGCAGTGGTGATCTCAGATACAAGTTCATCCGCGGCTTCTGGGGTGGAGGGCTCGCTCTCGCTGACCTCTTGCTCAAAGCGGGCTTAGAATGCGTTGAGCTCATCAGGAAGGGGTGCGTTGGAGCCGACGATTTTACATGCCTTCATCTTGTAGCCTGTTATGTCTTGCAGATCTTGCCATAGGCGGCGGGGATCAGCGTGGCTAGCCTGGGACTCGAGCTTGGTCCGGTACTGTCTTTTGGCGTCTTTGATTGATTTCTTTAGATCATATCTGGCTTTCTTGTAGAGGTCAGGGTCGCCTGACTTGAACGCCTCAGACCTAGGTTTCAGCAAGCAGTTGATATCCCTGTTTCATCCAGGGTTTCCGCTTGGGAAACACACGGATTTGCTTCTTTGGCACACAGTCTTCTGCACACTTACTAATGAAGTCAGTTACTGTTGTAGCGTACTAGTTCAGGCTGCTCGCAGAGTTTTTAAATACTGACCAGTCCACTGACTCTAAGCAGTCCCGTAGGAGATCATCCGATTCCTCAGACCAACAATGCACAACTTTCTTTGACGGATTCTCCCGCTTCAGTTTTTGCTTATAAGCAGGGAGCAGGAGCATAGCCTTGTGGTCAGATTTGCCAAAGTGTGGGCGGGTGATAGAGTGGTAGGCATGTTTGATATTTGTGTACCAGTGGTCCAGGATGTTTGGGCCTCTGGTGGAACAGGTGACGTGTTGGTGGTAACTTGGTAGTCCGCTCTTGAGCTTGGCCTGACTGAAGTCCCCAGCTACAATGAACAAGGCCTCGGGATGTTTCGTTTCAAGGCTATTTGTGGTGGTGAATATTTCATCCAGTGCGATTTTCACATTCGCATGGGGTGAGATGTAAACTGCCATCAGGATAACGGAGCTGAACTCCCACGGAAGGTAGAAGGGCCGGCATTTTAGCGTCAGGTATTCCAGGTCCGGGGAGCAGAAACTCGCCAGTGTTGCTACATCCAGGCACCAGGAGGTGTTGATTAGGAGGCAGACCCCACCTCCTCTTGTCTTGCCTGAGGCTGCCGTACAGTCCATTCGGTGGATTGAGAACCCCTCTGGTTGTAGGGCACAGTCCAGTGAAGCAGGAGTGAGCCATGTCTCCGTGAAGCAGAGCACACAGCAGTCCCTTAGTTCTCTTTGAAAAGTGAGTCTGGCTTTAAGTTTGTCTAGCTTGTTTTCTAGAGATTGGACATTAGCTCGGAGTAAGCTAGGCAGAGGGGCTTTGGGGCCGCGTTGTTTCACTCTCACCTGCAGGCCTGCACGTTTTCCACGTTTCCTGGAGTGACTGCTTCTTTTCGAGCCTGGGAGACGGTCAGAGTATGCAGTGTTAGGGGAATAGTTGTGTCCAATGAAGTTATTCACTCTGATCGGGGTGTGTTAATAATTGAAGCCCTAGAATGGAATCCTGTGACACTCCATTTGTTAGTTTGACAACTTGAAAATGAACTATTTATCCTGTTTCCTGTTAGCTAATTTTCCAGCCCTTATGCACTACATATACTGGCACCTCTTTATCCGCCCTGCTTCTTACACCCTCAAAGAAATCTAATAAGTTTGTCAAACATTATTTCTCTTTCAGAAAATCAATTTGAGTTCTATCTAATTGTATAATGATGTTTTATTGTCCTGCTACAAGCTCCTTAATAATAGATTCTAGGTTTTTGCCAATAAGGAGTTAGGCCAACTGGTCTATACTTTCCTGCATCCTGTCGTCTGCTTTTGTTGAATAGGAGACATTATTATGACATAAAACTTTCATAAAATTATGGCATAAGGTCAAGCCTTTACTTATGCCAAAACGTCCTGGTACCTTTTATACTGAGAAACTCCCCAAAATAGAGAGGATTTTTCATGATATTGCCACTCCTTAAAAAATTAATGGTGATATCCAATTTGCTGTATAGATCGAGTATTCTTTCTCCAAATCCGAAAACATCCAAAACGTGGGATGTCTCTAACCCGAGTCAACATGAATCTCGCCGACTGCACCTGACCTTTAGCATGTGATGTCTCTGACCCCAGTTAGCATGAATCTCGCCGACTGCACCCGACCTTTAGTGCGGGACATTTCTGACCAGTCAAAATTAACCTCGTCGACCGTACCCAACATATAGCATGGGAGTCTCCGAACCTGAGCCAACATGAACCTCACCGACCTTTAGCACAGAAAGTCTCTGAACAAGAGCCAATATGGACATCACCAACCTTTACTGCAGATGTCTCTGGCCCAAGCCACCACAAACCTTGCCGACCACACCTGGCCTGTAGCATAGGAAGTTTAGTTGTTTTGACTGCATTGATGACCTTGTGAACCCTCTCCCACAAGTAGGGTTGCAGTTGGAGCCATGGTGAGAACTTGCTACTTTCTAGCCATTTTACATAAGACAATAGGTAGCGTAGGCTTCAGCTATTGTAATGTAAATAGGCCATAAAAAATAAAACAGAGATTCACCATTCAAATACTTGGGACAGCTATTCAGAAGCAGTATCATTGAGAAATGTTTTCTATCCATTTCAATATTGAACAGTATTTAATTTCAGTTATAATCCACCAGGTGTGAAGTTGCTATACTTACATGATAAACAGACTAAACTCACCAAAAAACGTTAGCATCTATCCATTCAAGTGTAAGTAAACCCTTAATGGCATAAGACAATTACTATAAATAATATTACTAGCATTCAAAATTAACTACTTTGGATTTTAATTATCGGTGATGGTTTGAAAAAATAAAATAAGTTTATTTTAAATGTTCTTGATGTCTCCTCCCTGTCTTTTAATCCCTCTCTTTGTTTTGATTTATGTTCTTGATTTAGTGGCCCTGCAGGAAGTGGGAGCTGTGGAAAAAGAAAGTTATCAAAATGTCTGAAGTTGTTAAACTCAATGTTTACATAGAATTTACAGTGCAGAAGGAGGCCATTCGGCCCATCAAGTCTGCACTGGCTCTTGGAAAGAGCATCCTACCCAAGGTCAACACCTCCACCCTATCCCCATAACCCAGTAACCTCACCGAACACTAAGGGCAATTTTGGACACTAAGGTCAATTTAGCATCGCCAATCCACCTAACCTGCACATCTTTGGGAGGAAACCCACGCACACACGGGGAGGATGTGCAGACTCCGCACTGACAGTGACCCAAGCCGGAATCGAACCTGGGACCCTGGAGCTGTGAAGCGATTGTGCTGTCCACAATGCTACCGTGCTGCTCCAGAAAGTTGTAAAGTGCCTACTCAGAAGTGTGCTGTTACTCCAATCTGTGCTGGGCTTCATTGGAACATTGCAGGAGCTTGAGAGCAAGATGCTGAATTCAAATGGCAAGCAATAAGATCACCCAGTCCGTTTGGTCTCCCCAATGTACAAGCCGTATCGTGAGCAACGAATACAGTAGACTAAACTGAAAGAAGTGCAAGTGAATCACTGCTCCACATGAAAGGATTATTTGGGGCCTTGGGTAGTGAAGAGGTAGGAGGTAAAGGGGCAGAAGTTGAACCTTCTTAGATGTAAACAATCCCATGGCACTCTTGGAAGAGAAGTAGGAGATGGGATCTATTCCCAGTGTCATGGCCAACATTTGTCCCTCAATCAACATTACTCAAAGAGATTATTTGGTCAATATCACCTGTTAGGGACATATTAAAATAAGTTCACCAATGAAATTGGCCACCACTGTTGGATCAGCATACAAGGTCATAAGACATTCAAGGCCAAATTGCCATTCATACAAACTGCAGGTACGTTATACATTTGAGGCATAATTAGATAAAGAACAGTTTGAGATGCAATACGCTCAGTTTCGAGAGTGTAACTGAAAATTCCAAAATGAAATCAAAAGATAATTGTTGAATTCTTAACACTTTTAACTTTTAATAATTGGGCAGCATGATGGCACAGTGGTTAGCACTGTTGCCTTACAGCTTCAAGGACCTGGGTTCAATTCCGGCCTTGGGTGCACGTTGTCCTTGTGTCTGTGTGGGTTTACTCCGGGTGCTCCAGTTTCTCCCACAATCCAAAGATATGCAGGTTAGGTGGATTGGCCATGCTAAAATTGCCTCTTAATGTCCAGGGATGTGCAGGTTAGTTGGGATTGTGAGGTTACAGAGCTAGGGCAGCAGAGTGGACCGAGGTAGGGTGCTCTCTGAGGGTCAGTGCAGACCTCTTTCTGTGCTGTAGGGATTCTATGGTTCCACGCACTTAAAAATATATCAGAGTCAAGACTGACATTTCATGTGCAGTCTGAGGGTGTGCTGCACTGTCAGGATGTGCCATCTTTCAGTTGAGGCATTAATCCAAGGCTTCCTCAGAGATTGGCATGTACTTGTTTGCAAAATAACAGAAGTTCTACCTGGCATCCTGCCTAACAGTTATCCTTCAACCAAGATCATTTGTGCTGTTTGTCGGACCCTAGCTATGTATATACTGGCTGTCACATTTCCCATATTGGAACAAATAATTTTTGATAGTGTGGTTGTAAAGTGTTGCAAGGTCATGAACACGGTGCTATACAAACGCAAATCTTTATCAGTAATAGTAATGTGCACCTTCCAGGTTAATTTTGGCAACATTCACGAAAATAAAAACAGTAAAAGCTGGGAAATAAGAATACCGGTCCGCAGTGGGGGGTTTTTTCAAGGGAATTCCCAACTGCACCGCTTTCTGAAAACGTTTAGTCTACTGTCGCCAGAATGTCAACTTGTAAATATTTGACAAAGGGGTACTTTTATGTTTTTCACTTAATGCGATCAAGTGTAAAAACATCACATGATTGTTGCATACTGTAGCAGGAAATAATGGTGCAGCTGATTTGTACAGAAGGTGGGGGAAGAGTCAGTCCACACTTAAAAACGTCATTAACCCCAGGGGTGCGGCACACCGCTGGCACGGTGTAAACATAGACTGGTGAAGGGCGACCGCCACACCTTTATTCGGAATCTCCAGCCGCTTCTCTGTTTCAATTGGCGTGAACAGAAGCGAGGCGGGCGGCCGCTGTGTTAATCCCCGGAAACTAAACCCCATCGTTAAAGCTCGGAGCCGCCGCCGTCAACCAACCAACCAACCGGCCGGGTCGCAGCTTCTGCCGCTGGGAAACAAACCACCCACCCGTCCCCACCGCGGCCTAAACTCCCGGGCCCGCTGCTCTCATTCCGTCCTTACCAAGCTGGCCAGGGAGCACACCCCTAATACCGAGCCCATCGCTTAGCGACCAGGCGAGCAATCCAAATGTCAGCGGAAGGAGCGGTCTCTCTCTCTCTCTCTGCAAATGGCCGCGCGCCGTCCCCGTTACCAGGCAGCCAGGATCCGCGAGCCCGCGAGCGGCGCCCGATGCGTCAGCGAGCCCAGTGTGCCTGTGACGTGCGCGGGCTAGCGCGCGTGCACGGCTCTCCCATCCGCCTGAGGCAAACTTGGAGCCCTGTGCGCAGCAGTGGTTTACCCAACACATCTCTGTGCACTATGAAAAAATATTAAAATTTTGAGGCACATCTCCTATTTTCTTCCCTTGTTGGGAACTTTGATTTAAACTTCTCCCTGTCTTTTCTCCTGTGGCTTTTTAAAATCTTTATCTTCCCTTTACCTTTGGCTGTCCAATGATTACAGTGATGTGGAGGTGCACCCGGTGTTGGACTGAGGTGGGCACAGTAAGAAGTCTTATTAAGGTAAAGATAGATATCTAAGGGTTATGGTGTTCGGGCTGGAAAGTGGAGCTGAGTCCACAAAAGATCAGCCATGATCTCATTGAATGGCGGAGCAGGCTCGAGAGGCCAGATGGCCTACTCCTGCTCCTAGTTCTTATGTTCTTATGTTCAAACACCAGGTTAAAGTCCAACAGGTTTATTTGGAGTCACTAGCTTTTGGAGCGCAGCTCCTTCAGGTGAATAATTACAGTCGCCAGGTTTGTAAGGTGAAATACAAATACTGTTAATTGATAACAGAAATAAAGATGAAACATGCAATAATTACAGCTGGATAACAAGCTAGTTGACCTACAACCTCTTCCATCTGTTCCCCAATCTACCCAAACACACAAGACAGACAAACATAGAGGGTGGCAAACAGTAAAATAATAAGGGTTAAGAGCAAAAGATAACAGTCCTTGCTTCAGGTGATAAGTTACTTGCAGCAAGCTTTCCTTCCAACCCTCTGGTTTACAGTTGGTGATGGTCGACTTGTGAATCATTAGTTCAGTACTCAAGCAGTAGGCTTAACTCTGAAGAGGCACTTTAGATTTTATTAAACTGGGCCTTCAACTCAAAGGGTCACCTTCAGGCCGATGTCTCATACCAAAACTGGCTTCAACTCGAAGGATCACCTTCAGGCCTATTTCTTTCTTGAGACCCTTTGTCTCATATCAAAACTGGCTTCCAGCCCTTGGGTTGATTTCAAGACTTTGCAGTTCCAAGAGAATGGCACTCAGACTTAGGATAGAGAGAGTTAATGGATCATCTTTGGAGAGGCTTTGCAGTAGTTTTTCTGGAGAAGATGTAACTAGATTTGTTTTGGCATTCAAAAGTACCTCAGAGTAAATATACCCAATTGTCACCTGTTGCCAGGCAGAATACAGCCTTTTCAGCTCATTCATTGATCACCAGCCAAGTCAATCAAATCGAGTCAGCACTGATGACAGCCAATCTGCAATCACCAGCCTAAAACAGCACAGCCTTCTGGAATCTCCTTGTTTGAATTAAAGTCACTTTGCCTTAAAGTCACTTTGTCTTAAAATCAGAGGTCCATTAATCTTCCATGGATCAAATTTGTAATAGGAAAATTGTAATAGGAAAATAAAAGAATAACCAGGGTTGAAACAGGACGATCCTTACATACCTACAAAAATGAAACCTCAGGGCACAGATCTTTCATCATGAGGTATGCAAGACATAGAACACAAACACATAGCCACCTGAATCATTTCCATTATACGAGTTCCCTTTCCCAGTCTCTACATTGGTAATTAACCAATTGGCCTTTAACCATGTGACAAAGCATCCACAACCACAATGGGCTGGGATTCTTCTTTGCCTGACGCCGATATCGTAATCGGCGATGGGGCAGAGAATCCCTTCCGACGCCAAAATCCGGGGGGGGGGGGCGCCGGTTTGACGCCAGTTTTCGATTCTCCAACCTCTCCGAAGTAGCATCATCGTGTCGTGCGGCACACACTATTGGAATGGCGTTGCCATGTCACCTGAAGGTCCTCGCCGATGCTCTGGCCTTGATGGGCCGAGCTCCCGACCGCGCGGTCAGGAACCTGGCATGGCAACCGGGGACTGTGTCCAGCGCCGCCATAGTCGGCTTGGAACTGTCCTACTGGCTGGGGGGCTTCCGCAAGGGCTGAGGAGACTGGTAACGGATGGCCGGAGGTGGCCAGGGGTTGTCCTATGGGACAGTATTTGGCAGGTCGATTGCGCGCATGGCCACGGACCCGGTCATTCTCCGACCGTTTTTGGCACGGGAGCTGGGGGTTTTACCTGGTGTGGTTGCTAGACCCTCACTGGTCCCGGATTCGTTGAGGGTTTGGCGGCGATTGTGGCATCGTAAAACGCCACAGTTCCCACGCCGGCGTCGGACTTAGCCGCAAAATTGGAGAATCCAGCCCATGATCTTTTCCGGAATATGTACAATTTAACATTAAACTGCTGTAATGATAAGCTCCAACGGACAACCTTATGTTTCGGGTTTGAAACTTTTCTGCAAATGCACGTGGATTATGGTCTGGAAAAGTCCGGGGCCGCCAGCATCGGTTCATCCTCCAACGTGGCCGCCGATTTCCCAAACTCTACTTGCCATTCTATGGACCAAAGTGGTTTTGCTTTTTTCTGAAACATGTCCAACATGTATTGTTCTTCAGCCTCCAAACGAGCCAGTCGCTGTGGTTTTAGTCAAGATGAATGTGGCTGTAGTGGTTCAATGTTTTTTATGTCTATGTCATGATTAGTTAACAGAGTGGCCCCTGGTGTTTCCCCACAACTCTATCTATACTCCTTCAGTACCTTTACTAGATCTGTCTCTTTACATCTCTGGTGTAATGCAGTCAGTCTTTCATGATTGTCCAATGAATGTTCACCAAATTTTGAGGATCTTCTACAACTAAATTACAAGTAGGATTATCGACGCTGAGGGAAATATTTAGTTCATTTTTAACCAATAGACTTTTTTCAACCCCTCCATCTTTAAATTTTCTCTTGTCCTGCACATGGTCACCTTCAGCAACATGTGCAACAGAGGGTTTAATCCTCTCAGAATTGGTTGACGCGATATGCACTTTTCTTGGGTGACAACTTTTACCTCCTCATCAGAGTTTTTGTAACAGTCTTTATTTCCAATGAGTAATACGGACTGACATGATTTGTGCTTTCCAGATTTCAATTGCTCCTCTTTACTTCCAGAATCAGATGAACTATGAACTTTTTGTTTTTTGCTGACATATGTGGTTGCAGAACTGCTACAGGATTCTCCATCCGCCTTCGCCTTAATTCCCAAAAGGAATTGATTACTGATTACTTCACCTCCCTTGCTATCTGCTTCTTTTACCTCGAAGATGCACTGTGGACCTTCAAAAGGATGTGGATTAACCAGCCACTCATTTGGTATCACTTCACAATCCTTACTGCCCTTATCCTGAAGAATTGATGCCATGCTATCATGTATACTTTGCTTCAAAGCAAGCATGCTCTGGGAAATTATTTCACCTGAAGCGACTGGCAATGGGTTTACTGCAACAGGCTGTAACAGGTTACATTTAGCAAAGTCCAATTCACTTTCTTCTCTCGGTCTGCTATCTTCCTTACTAGCTTTGGAAGAATTACTTTCCAATTGTTCATTAGTGACGTGTCTATTCGGTAACAACTGTTTATCATTACTTAAAAATCAGAACAAAAATTGAAGACAAATCTCTGGTCTGACTTTTCATCACTGTCACTCTTAACTTCAGACTCCACTTGCTTATAGTCACCTTCCGTCTTAAAATTCTGAGAATCTGGTTCACTACCACTGTCCTCTGATATGTGATCAACGTCTGTCAACATTTCTTTCTTGAGTCATTCACTGCCCAATGAATTTTCCTAACTCTCACATTCCTTTGGCATCTCATGTGCTATCTGCAGTAGTATCTTCAAACTCTCTGTAATCAAGCTTGAAGCTATAACCTTCACTCCTGCTAGATAATTCCCCCAAATTAAGTCTAGTCCTTCCACTGGGGACTCCTTAATCACTTCAACAACTATTGGACAACGAGAGTTTGAGTAGCATCTGTGTCCCTTAAAATTTTTATGGGTTTGAGTAGCACTGCTGCCTCACAGCGCCGAGGTCCCAGGTTCGATCCCGGTTCTGGGTCACTGCCCGTGTGGAGTGTTGCACGTTTTGGTATGTGGGCAAAACGCGTTTATTGGGGTGTATTAACTTCCAAGTGCTTAACACCACTAGGCTCTGTTCTGTGTATTTATTCAGCTTAGGAGTCGCCAGGTGCCGTATAGACACCGTCACGAGTATTCCAAGGTCAAGTTCAAAGTAATAAAGACGATACACCGATTAGTAAGGTCCAAACGATAATATTTATTATACAGTTATAATAAATACTCATGCACACACTAAGGGACTAAGCTATGACTAAACTAAAGTAATCAGAATACTTATCTAACAGGAACAGGCAAGGTCAGGGAGCGAGGCCTTCGTCCTGGTCTTGGGCTGCAACCTTCAGCAAGCGTTCTGGTCACTGGGGGTTCTAGCGGGCTTAGTTCGCGTAGCGAGCGTCGTACTGGCACTTACGGTTCGGCGGCTGGTGCTCGACGGCTGGAGTCAGAGTATATCTTCAAGTTCTTGGTCAGGGCCGGAGCACGAAAAACAGACCTTGACCGAAGTTAAGCCGGAGCACGGAAAACAGACCGGACAACACGAGGTCCCTGTCTTTTATAGGGATCCCATTGTCCTTCCCTCTTCTTGGGCGGGCTTTAACCTTTGGATATCTATTGGGTCAATTCCTTATCGATACTGTTTTAATTCCCCAATGCGAGGGGGTCTCCGTGATGGGGGGGGGCGTTTCTTATGCCCTTTTGTTTGGAGGTTTCTGGTGCCTCGATGTCTGGGCCTTGATTCAAATGTGTCCATTCAGAATCAAATGTTTCTATTGTGTGGGTGTTCAGGTCTGATTGCCTCATTAGCATGCAAAGCGTTTTGCCATTTGCACCTAGCTAAGGTCTTCTCACCTGAGCCCAAACTGGTTTCTGCTACTTGCAGAATGCAAAATGCTCTCTTTGCAGACTGCTGTTCTGGCTAAACTGCCTGTTTCCCTGCAGTCTCAGCGTTTGGCTTATTTTGTAGCTCAGCGTCCATTTTAGGTGGCTACATTCCCTCCTTGTGATCCTCACAATCAAAATATTGTGAAGGATCACCTATGTACGTCGCCTTGAGTGTATCTGGGTTGCCTTCTTTGTGTCCCCTGACCTCTTGCCAGTTCCTGGGCTACTCTATCTTAAACTATGGGAAGAAAATTTTTACCTTACATCTCTACTTGGCGCTATGTCAAAGGGGACATGCATTACCATAAACTGGGAACCTCTACCTATCACCATTATCCTTAACTTTACTTAAACATTTCCTCACACTCTAAAACCTTAACCATTCACACCACAACATCACATTTCCTAACTCGGCAGTCGAGTATCGGACAATACAATACAGGGTCGAATTTTTTTATTCATTACACAGTGCTTTATTCATCATGGGGCAAAGGGGATTGATGAAATCGGAAAATAGGAGATCGAACTCCATAGACGGAAGGGCAAGAACGGGAGGCTCTCCTCTTCCACTTCCTCAACCTGAGGGTCTGTACAAGGATAACGAGGATCGCAATCACCAGTAGTGATTCGATTACGTATGACATGGAGTACCATGTCATAAATTTAGTGCACCAGGTCTGAACCTCACTGATCAGAGCTGAGCACTGGGGAGTGGCTGTAAGGGAAACATTTACGGTGGGGGTTGTGGGGGAAACGTGTCTTGCTTCCACACAAACAGATATAACAGTTAAAAGCAATAGGTGAGCTTCCATCATCTTCAACTTGGTTTTCCTTCTTTCTTCCTCCTGTATGGACAATCCTTGCTTCGATCCCTGTCTCGTCCTTCGAAAGCTATGGGATCAAGCACAGTATCTGTCAATACACAGTTTAAGATCTTTACCTGTTAGTGCATCTGTCTTTTATATTCCGATTGACCCTTTAAAAATGACTGGCCAAGTCACACCCTGTGACTCCCCTCATTTTTTTTTTTTCAAAAGCGAATTTGAAGACCAGAATACACCTAACAATCCTTCTCCTGCGAGCCGTCTCGCAGGCTTTGCTAGTTTACCATCCGAATGTTCCTGGATGTAAATAGCATGTGGGATGGCGGCCTAAGGGCTGCCTAGCGAAAAATGAAAACAAAATTTTGAAAGAAACGTCCGAATGAGTTGCGTATGGGCCGCTACGGGTACGAGTTGGATGGGATCCCCGGGTAGGGCGTGCTGTGCCATACCCGAGCTTGGCTGACCAAAGTGGGTTCTCAGACAGGGCGGGTCCTCAGTGCCGTTTGTCCACTGCCTGAGTAACCTGGATTAAAACGGGTACGAATGTGTTAACCGTGACTTGCAGCCTCTATTCACCGAATAGAGGGGCACCTAAAAACAATGGAGCCAAGATGCTCCGTTTGGGAAAAGAGCTGGGCTTCAGATATTGTAGCCGATACGGTGAGCTGCTCACCATAGAAGTTCTCAGACGTATCTGCAGATAAACTATTGTGTGTGTAAGGCGGTCACAAGCCTTACAACTTTGAAAAGATCTCCAATCAAACTGGTGTTTTGGAACCGAAGTTCTCAAAGGTATCGGCGGACAAGCTAACGTGTATGTGAGGTGGTCACAATCTTTTCAGCTGAAAAGAAGATGTCCATCCTCCAACTGAACCATTTACATTTCCTGAAACAAAACAAACATAAAACGAAGACAAACATACGTGCAGGTTCCATCAGAAAGGACATCGCTTCCCTCAAGCGATTCCTATTTTACATCATCTGGACACCTCACTTTTCCTCTGTCTCTGTGAACAGGGTCACAAAGGGGTTGCCGTGTCGGGATTCAGACACCGTGTCGTCCTGCTCTCCCGGATCCCACACCCTTGTGTGGATCAGGCATGCTATTTTTGAATTGTGTGACCGGGGGTCACTTTCGTCATTGCGGACAAGTCTGTATGAATTGTCCCTGTGCCATAGTGTTGTGTCAAGTGTGGTGTCGGGGTAGTCGGGGTCGGGTGGTGGTTCTGGGTTTTTAAGGTAAGTGACTTCCATGGGGTCACTGGAGTCGGGGTCGTAGTTGGTGCAGTGTGGGCTGTATGGCTGTGTGCTGTCGCTGTCCTCAGAGTCAGTGTCTGTCCTGCTGTCTCTGCTGTGGCAGCTTGTGGGCGTTTCGGGGCGTGGTCTGTCGTGGTCTGTGGGCGGAGTCGTGGGCGAGTCCGTTGATGAACTGGTCTGTGAGGGGGATGGTGGAAAAGTGTCTCTAGTGGGCGGGGTGAAGTGTTCTGCTGCATCTAGCAGTACATGATGAGCATGGTTAGACTGTGTTCCATATGCCTTTAACTGGTTGATATGGAACCACGCGGTCTTCCCATTAGGATATTTTACCCTGTAAACTGAGGGGCTAATTTTATCCGAAATTGAGTATGGGCCGGAATATTTTGGAGCCAAAAAACTGCTGGGGTTGTAAACAGATAACATTACCTGTTGCCCAACCTGGAATTCTGTGGGGTGTACGGTCTTATTAAAACAAGCTGTGCGTTGTTGACGGCGTTTTCCAAGCTGAACTGCGGCTGCAATCTGTGCAGACCTCACAGTCTCAACTAAGTCTTTAACCGTCTTTTCGTGTGTGAGGGCCGTCACCTCGGGGCTGGTCATGTCCAGTCCTAAAAGGAATTCTGTCCCTTTCATAGGGCGTCCGGTCATGAGTGTGTGTGGTGTGTAGCCTGTGGAAGTGGAAACAGTGTTCCTTATGAACATGAGTGCAAATGGGAGCACTGAATCCCATGTGGAGTTATTCTCCTGAACCATTTTCCTAAGGATAGTTTTTAGAGTCCGATTCATGCGCTCCACAATCCCGCTGGACTGTGGATGATACGCAATGTGGAAATTTTGTTTTATGCCGAATATTGTCAGGACGTTCTTCATGACCCGTCCTGTAAAGTGAGATCCCTGGTCCGAATCAATACTTCGGGGTAAACCCCATCTCGTGAAGATGTGGTGGGTCAGGATCTTTGCAGCTGTCTTAGCTGTATTTGTTCTAGAGGGGAATGCCTCTACCCATTTGGTAAAGGTATCGATGACCACCAGAACGTATTTATAGCCATTCCTACAAGGGGGCAATGGTCCTATAAAATCGATCTGGAGGTTTGTCCAGGGGCCGTTAACTGGGCGAGTATGCCGAAGTTGTGCCTTTTTAGAATACCTCTCCGGGTTATTCTGAGCACAAATAAGGCAATTCTCAATATAATGCGTTACATCAGTCCTGAGATTAGGCCACCAACAGAGTTGCCTGAGGTGCCTCGTTGTTGCATCAATTCCCTGATGCCCGTGGTTATCATGGAATAAAGCAATCATTGCATTCCTGTCCTGCTGCGGGACCACATAAAGTTGTTCCTTTATGATCACACCCTCATGTGTGGTCAGTGCGTGTTTAAATCTCTCGTACTCTGGCACAAAGTTGCCTTTAAAAACCTCCCTGAGGTCCTTATCCTGCTTCTGTGCTGCTACAAGATCTTTAATATCTGTCTGTGAGATTTGGACTGCGCTCACAGGGGCGCTAGCTGGTGCGCTAGCCGGGGGGGTCCATAAGTGTCCTCGCCTGGAACCTGCCTTAGCCAGTGCGTCGGCCTTTACATTCCCAGGGGGGGGATGACCTATGGTGACTTCGTACCTTTATTATTCCGAAGGTCCTGTCCTTCGCTTTTTCTAAAATATGCTGGAGTAGAGGGGCTGATGGAAGGGGTTTCCCGTCTGCGGAGACAAAACCTCGTGTCCTCCACAGGGGCAGAAAATCGGTTAAGCTATTACAGACATATAAGCTGTCTGAATATATGTCTGCTGGGCTGGGGAAAGAAGCGGGGTGGTCCACTATATACTCTATGGCCGCGAGCTCTGCTGCCTGCGCGCCTAAGTGACCTGGTAGTTTTAGTGCGATTTCTTCGAGAGCGCGACCCTGCACGTCCTCTACATAGATGCCGCATCCTGTGATACGCTCACCATTTAAAACTGTGGAGGAACCGTCTACGTAAATCCTCAGTGGTCCACACGTGTCTGTGGGTTGGGGACTTTGTTTTGGGTTCCCTATCTTCCTGGGGGGTGTTTTTGCTATAAAGGGTCCTGTGTTATGCAGGGGAGCTACAATTTCACAGTCATGGGGCTGTCCGGGGTATTGGAGGTTGTCTGCTAAATATGTGTGTGTGCGGGTCCGTTTTACTGTAATGTCCCGTCCTTGTAAGAGTAGTGTCCACCTAGCTGCCCTAATCTGGCTAACTGAACCGTCCTTCAGTCGACCGTCTAGGAGTAACTGTGTGGGTGTGTGTTCGGTCAGAATAGTAATGGGGTTGAGTCCGGTAATGTATGAGAAGTATTGTACTGCCCAGAAGACAGCAAGGAGGTGCCTCTCACAGGCAGAGAATCCTTGTTCTACCGGGTCTAACAGTCGGGAGGCATAAGCCACTGGTCTTAGCTGCTCGTGCCGTTCCTGAAGCAACACGGCCGAGAGGGTCAGATCGGTGCTCGCTACCTCTATTGCATAGGGGGAAAGTTGGTCTGGGACTAGCAGCGCGGGTGCTGCGCTAAGGGCTCTTTTTAACTCTTCCACAGCCTCTGTATGCTGCGGAAGCCATTCCCAGGGGGCTCCTTTCTTAAGGAGGTCTGAGAGTGGGGCGGCTTTTGTCGCGAATCCGTCGATGTGGTTCCGACAATAGCCAACCAGTCCTAAAAACGACCGGAGGGCTGAAACATTTTGGGGAAGGGGCAATTTGACAATCGAATCAATTCTTTTGAATTCAATCTCGCGTTTGCTGTGTGTGATGATTGTTCCCAAATACATCACTTTACTTTCTAAAATCTGGGCCTTTCTTGGGTTAACTTTACATCCAATTGAAGTCAACAGTTCCAGGAGTTCGGCCAGAAGCGTAATGTGCTCTGCCTTTGTGTCTGTCTGCAGTAGTAGGTCGTCTACATACTGTACCAGACATTCGGGGCGGGAGAATTTCTCTAAACCACTTGCCAACTGTCGGTGGAAAATGGAGGGGGAATCGTGGAAGGCATGTCCACGTATACTGTTGTGTTTTAAAAGTGAAGGCAAATTTGTACTGGCACGCTTTTGCCAATGGTATTGACCAGAATCCGTTACTGATGTCCAATACCGTGAAGTATTTGGAGTTGAGTCCCTGCTTGAGCATGGTCTCGGGACTAGTAGCTACCGTTGGGGCTACTGCGGGGGTTACTTTGTTGAGTTCCCGATAATCGATGGTCAGACGCCATGATCCATCGGGCTTCCTCACTGGCCAAATAGGGGCATTATTGGTCGAGGCTACCGTTCTGAGCACACCTTGCTCCAATAAGCTTCCTATCACCTTTTCTATTTCCACCTCTGCTTCCAGGGGAAATCTATACTGTTTCTGTGGTCGGGGGTCCTGTCCGGTAACGTGAACTGGTCCAGTCATTCTGCCACAGTCATGACGGTGACTTGCAAATGCTGTCCTGTGTTTGTTCAGTAGGGCTTTTATTTGTCTGTCGGTGTGGAGTGTAGTCAGGTCAAATGAGTACTCTCCCACTGCGCTAATCCGATTAGCGTAGTCTCCTACTGTGAGGGTGGCTGGTGCTCTGTCTGATCTAGCCATTCGCCAGACACACTGGTTCACTGGGTCGAACGACAAGCTATGAGCGTTCATAAAATCTATCCCCAGGATGTGTTCTGCTGTCCGGGTTAGATTTACTAAAACTACGGGGTGTTTGGTTGAGATGTTCCCTAGCTGGATCGCTACGGGTGCTGTGATATGTCCCTGCTGCGAGTGAACCCGCTAAGTGTAATGGTGGAGGTGGTCGGCCACGTGTCTGCGTGTGCCGTGGTCGTAGAGTTAATTGTGGTGCGGGAGCCTCCTGTGTCCCAGAGTAACTCTATGGGCTTCCCTTTTACTCTCGCTGTGACTACGGGTCTCCCCGATGAATCCCAGAGTGTGTCACAGACCCAAGTGGGGGAGCCCGAACACCGTCAGTTCGTCTCGTCCACATTGGTGGGTCCTGACTGTACTGCTATATTGTGGATGGGTTTTGCCTTACTGCGGTTCAGAGTGCCTGTCTGCTGGCCTCTCTGAGATCGCTGGGGTGCATTGCATTCCTTTGCCCAATGCCCTAACTGTCCACAGTTATAGCATTCCTGTCCTTTCTGCTGTGGGCTGCTCTTCCCTTCATTTACCCATGCGGGTTTCTGGTGCTCTCTCACTGCCTGAATATCTGCTGCAGCCTGAGCCTCTTCTGGGGATTTAACCTTACTCTTTCCCTGAATTGATTGCTCCCAAGCGCGGGACAACCTTTTCAGGACCCATTTCTCATTATGGGCCTCTTCTGAGGGGTCATAACTGTTGCAAGCGCTCTGTCCTGCCTCTGTCGCGTGTGAGATAATGGTGCACGTCCATTTGACCATATTTTCCTGGTTCAAATGTGCTCTATTTAACTCGCCAAAAACTGCGTTGAAATGAATCCACAGCCTTCCTGCGAATGCTGTGGGGTGTTCGGATCTTTTCTGCCGGCACTTATTAAGTCCTTCCCCGGGGTCACCTCGATTATACCCTATGGCATCTAAAATGGAGGTGTGCATCTCCTCTAGGGTGCCTCCGGCAACGTTCTGTGGGTCGGGGAGGGCTGCTACTACTGACTGGTCTAAGCTCAGAACTGTGAGCTTAACCTGCTCTCTCTCATCCAGGCCGTACATGGTAGCCTGCTGTTTCACTTTAGCGAAAAACTGGTGGGGGTCTGCGGTGGGGAGGAACGGAGTGATCTTCTCACATGCGTCCCTGAGCTGGGTTACAGTTAAGGGGGTGGTGTAGGTTATATCTGGTGCGCCTTCTGCTATAGCTTTTCTCTGCGTGGTTACTGGGTTCATGGGTGTGGTTATGATCTGATCTGTGGGGGGTGGGGGTGCCTGCCTTTTCTGTTGCGCTGCTGGCGCACATGTTCCCTGAACATATCACTGCGCTGTTTCACTTAATTCTTGCCAATCTGGGGCATTTTCTCCATCTAACTGGGTTCCAAAGGTGCTTTGGAACCCATTTTGCACCGAAAGCAGCGATTGCAGCTCTGCAATCTGTTTCCTGCATTTCGCGTGATCCACAGTACTTTGCCTTTGTTCTGTGGTTGCAGCATGGAGTGCTCTCAAAGCTGCTTTGAGATCAGAGCATTGCCTCTGCAACGCCTCCACCTGCTTGTCTGATTCCTCTCTTATCAGAACGGCACGTTGCACGTCCTGATAAGCCTTTTCGTACTGGGTCTGGGAACTGCTGAGATGGGCTAGACAAGACTGATGTGCCCTCTTGGCATCTCTTCTACCTCTCTACCTTTCTCTACCAACTTCCCTCTTAGATCCAGATTTTCCTTCTCAATGTCCCTGACATCGACCTTACTCATTCGGTTCCTTTCTTCTAATTTCTGCCCGGAGCGTCCTGACGACCTCCTCTGTGCCTCGCAATTGTGCCAAACAGGACACAATTGCCATCGGCTTACGTGCTTTACTAAGGTTCTTTTTGTGAATTTGAGAGAGGTTCTCCCACCAAGTATGTCCTGTACTTCCGGGACCTGTCTCCTCATTCAAACAAAACTCTTTCCAAAGGGGCCATCCCTTTCCTTGCAGATATTTGCGGAGTTCCAGCTCCCACGTGGGACACTGACCTACCCTGCTACTGCTGCTGGTCGCTGCGACCACAAACCTTTCTGGATCCATCAGACGTTCCATTGCCTGCATGGCCATTTCCTCTGACTCTCTTTTAGTTAATTTGGAACAGGGGGTTGCTGGGGTTGTGTTTCAAGAAACGGGTATGGCTTACGCTATGTTCCGTTCAAAAACTACCGAAAGTTTGTCGCAACAAAAATGCTTTCAGCTTTACCTTACAGCCCTGTTAGTACGCATGCACTAAACACACTTCCGAATTACGCTTATTAGTTTGAACACCTTGAATACTCGTGATTTTCTTTACTTTCTTACTTTCTCTGTAATTTGGAGTTCTAATTCAAATTTCAGGGTCCTGGACGGTGTGGGGTTTCCACTTACAACCGTGTCCCGTCAGGAAGTCGCCACTAAATGTTGCACGTTTTGGTATGTGGGCAAAACGCGTTTATTGGGGTGTATTAACTTCCAAGTGCTTAACACCACTAGGCTCTGTTCTGTGTATTTATTCAGCTTAGGAGTCGCCAGGTGCCGTATAGACACCG
Organism: Scyliorhinus canicula; assembly: GCF_902713615.1. Lineage (NCBI taxonomy): Eukaryota > Metazoa > Chordata > Chondrichthyes > Carcharhiniformes > Scyliorhinidae > Scyliorhinus > Scyliorhinus canicula. Next base: position 166,620,810 of record NC_052152.1, on the reverse strand, counting down.
TCACGAGTATTCCAAGGTCAAGTTCAAAGTAATAAAGACGATACACCGATTAGTAAGGTCCAAACGATAATATTTATTATACAGTTATAATAAATACTCATGCACACACTAAGAGACTAAGCTATGACTAAACTAAAGTAATCAGAATACTTATCTAACAGGAACAGGCAAGGTCAGGGAGCGAGGCCTTCGTCCTGGTCTTGGGCTGCAACCTTCAGCAAACGTTCTGGTCACTGGGGGTTCTAGCGGGCTTAGTTCGTGTAGCGAGCGTCGTACTGGCACTTACGGTTCGGCGGCTGGTGCTCGACGGCTGGAGTCAGAGTATATCTTCAAGTTCTTGGTCAGGGCCGGAGCACGAAAAACAGACCTTGACCGAAGTTAAGCCGGAGCACGGAAAACAGACCGGACAACACGAGGTCCCTGTCTTTTATAGGGATCCCATTGTCCTTCCCTCTTCTTGGGCGGGCTTTAACCTTTGGATATCTATTGGGTCAATTCCTTATCGATACTGTTTTAATTCCCCAATGCGAGGGGGTCTCCGTGATGGGGGGGGCGTTTCTTATGCCCTTTTGTTTGGAGGTTTCTGGTGCCTCGATGTCTGGGCCTTGATTCAAATGTGTCCATTCAGAATCAAATGTTTCTATTGTGTGGGTGTTCAGGTCTGATTGCCTCATTAGCATGCAAAGCGTTTTGCCATTTGCACCTAGCTAAGGTCTTCTCACCTGAGCCCAAACTGGTTTCTGCTACTTGCAGAATGCAAAATGCTCTCTTTGCAGACTGCTGTTCTGGCTAAACTGCCTGTTTCCCTGCAGTCTCAGCGTTTGGCTTATTTTGTAGCTCAGCGTCCATTTTAGGTGGCTACAGGAGTTTGCACATTCTCCCCATGTTTGTGTGGGTTTCGCCCCCACAACCCAAAGATGTGCAGGGTAGGTGGATTGGCCACGCTAAATTGCCCTTAATTGGAAAAAATGAATTGGGTATTCTAAATTTAAAAAAATTATGGGTTTGGCTACATCAGTGGAGGAAAATGTGGTGAACTTCCCCTGAGACACAAATCCAGCATTTCTCACATTTACCTTGCTGAGGGGAAAAATGGACAACATCGTGCTGTGAGGCATGATGGTAAAAGAGGACAATGGCTAACATTAAAGTGTGAGCTTATGCACTTTAGAACATAGAACAGTGCAGCACAGAACAGGCCCTTCGGCCCACGATGTTGTGCCGAGCAATGATCACCCTACTCAAACCCACGTATCCACCCTATACCCGTAACCCAACAACCCCCCCCCTTAACCTTACTTTTTAGGACACTACGGGCAATTTAGCATGGCCAATCCACCTAACCCGCACATCTTTGGACTGTGGGAGGAAACCGGAGCACCCGGAGGAAACCCACGCACACACGGGGAGGACGTGCAGACTCCGCACAGACAGTGACCCAGCCGGGAATTGAACCTGGGACCCTGGAGCTGTGAAGCATTTATGCTAACCACCATGCTACCGTGCTTTGGAAGGAGGAATGGAGGAATAGACTATTTTCTAAATTGGAAGATGCTTAGGAAATCAGAAGCACAAAGGGACTTGGGAGTCCTTGTTCACGATTCTATTCAGATTAACATGCAGGTTCAGTCAGCAGTTAGGAAGGAAAATGCAAGGTTAGCATTCATGTCGAGTGGGCGAGAATACAGGACCAGGGATGTACTTCTGAGGCTATATAAGGCTCTGGTCAGACCCCATTTGGAGTATTGTGAGCAGTTTTGGGCCCCGTACCTAAGGAAGGATGTGCTGGCCGTGGAAAGGGTCCAGAGGAGGTTGACAATAATAATAGCTTATTGTCACGTGTAGGCTTCAATGAAGTTACTGTGAAAAGCTCCTAGTCACCACATTCCAGCACCTGTTTGGGGAGGCTGGTACCGGAATTGAACCCGCGCTGCTGGCATTGTTCTGTATTACAAGCCAGCGATTTAGCCCACTGTGCTAAACCAGCCCCCAGTAATAATCCCTGGAATGAAGAGCCTGTCGTATGAGGAACGGTTGAGGACTCTGGGTCTGTACTCATTGGAGTTTAGAAGGATGAGGCGGATCTTATTGAAACATACAGGATACTGCGTGGCCTGGATAGAGTGGACATGGAGAGAATATTTCCACTTGTAGGAAAAACTAGAAGCAGATGACCCAATCTCAGACTAAAGGGACGATCCTTTAAAACAAAGATGAGGAGGAATATCTTCAGTCAGAGGGTGGTGAAACAGAGACAGATAGTTTTTTGGTCAATAAGGGGATCAGGGGTTATGGGGAGAAGGCAGGGGAATGGGGATGAGAAAAATATCAGTAATGATTGAATGGAGGAGCAGACTCGATGGGTTGAGTGGCCTAATTCTGCTCCTATGTTTTATGGTCTTATGATCCATGATCGGAAACAGATAATCTATCATTGTCACAATGTCCAAGGACAGCAAGGTGCGAATACAACTACGGAAAGAATTAAAAGTTTATGTTGGTGGCCCGAAGTAGATGGAGACGTAAAGCATTATGTAAGTAATTGTCTGGTTTGTGCCAAAATAATCCAGACCACTATGCTAAGAAAAAAGAGGTTAGACACACCAGGCCAGTAAATGGGGTGTGGACAAATTTACAAATAGACTATGTGGGCCCCTTGCCACCATGTAAGGGAAGGTTAGAAATACATTTTGGTCATCATTGAAACCTTTAGCAAAGGGATTGAAGCATTCCCTTCTAGGATAGAAATGACAAAAGTAGCCGCAAATGTGCTGGTACAGCAGGTGTTAACTAGATGGGGCTCCCCCATAACATTGAATGAGACCCAGGAACTAATTTCACCGCTCAGGTTACACAGGATGTAATGACACTATTAGGAATAAAACAGAAATTCCACATTGCCTACCCCCCAGTCGAGTGGAAAGAATGAAACTAACCTTGAAAATCATGTTTCGGAAACAGTCCAACAAAATAATTCTACTGGGAATGCAGTCTTGCTCTTTGTCCTAAAAATACCTTATCCAGTTCAGCAGGTTTTGCTCCCCATTTCCTGATGACAGGATGCCCCATGAGAGGAGTGAAACCCTCGATGAGATTGGACGTAATACAGCCAGAATTAACGCTGTCAGCCATGGAAAGGCTGTACAATAATTGATGGATGATATCAAAGCTGCCCATATGGCCGATGCAGCTAAAGTGGGACAGAAAAAGAAGGGCAGCGAAGCAAATTTTGACGAGAGGGTCAAGCCTGTGGCGTATGAGATTGGGATTAAAGTCATGCTCCAAGTTCACCAACCTGGAATGTGTTTGTCCCCTAAATATAGTGGACCTCATTGTACAGTAGATAAAACATGTCTTGGTGTACAAAGTCATGTTAGACTCTGGTTAAACCGGGTGGTACCATGTAAACCAGTTAAAGTTATTCAACCATGAGAGCAATCACCAGCCCCATGTGTTGCTAAATGCAGGTGAGGAAGACGCAGTTACACTTTCTGCCCGTCCCCAACAGAGAACATGGTCCCATCCAGTCGGGAAACACTTCAGCAGTCAAGGGCATTCAGCCTCTGATCTCCGGTTAAGCGTTCTCCAAGGCAGCCTCAGTACACGCGACAACGCAGAATCGCCGAACAGAAACTTCCAGCCAAGTTCCACACACATGAGCATGGCCTCAACCGGTTCTTTGGATTCATGTCGCATTATATTCACCCCCCACCATCTGGCCTGGGCTTGCAAAGTCCTACCAACTGTCCTGGTTTGAGACAATTCACACCTCTTTAACCTGGGATTACCCATCGCTCTGGATCTGTAAAGATTTAATTACCTGCAAATGCTTGCATTCAAAGCATTGTCTTGCATCTTTGACTTTGTCTATATATATGTTTCTGGATCCCACCTCTTCATTCACCTGAGGAAGGAGCAGTGCTCCGAAAGTGAGTGATTTGAAACAAACCTGTTGGACTTTAACCTGTAATCTAAGACTTGTTACTGTCCTCACCCCAGTCCAACGCCGGCATCTCCACATCATGATTAGATTTGGATAAAGATCTGGATGAAAATTGAGAGTTTTAACAAGACAAGTGAAAAGTATATTTAGGAAATTAAATGAAGATATCAAACAAGAAATAAAGAAATAAATCAAGCAGGGTTGGATATTATGAAAATACTGAAAGGATATGCAAAAATAATTAACCAAATAATAATCGAAAAGGCTAATGAATCAGACCAGAATCAGAATCAAATTCTTTGCAGTATTTATGGAAATTGGATGATAGGATATTGAGGGAAAATTTGGAAGGAATGAATAAAGAATTAGTTTGGAAAGGGAACTAAAATTCATTTAATTTGAACTGCTATGCATTTCTGTTGAAAATAAATTTGAACCATACTAGAATTCGAAAGGGTTGTGCTTGAGTTTGAGATAAAGCAGTTGTGGAGGTCTGTCTATTTCAAAACAAAGATAAGATGAACTTGGCAGCAATCCAATTTGAATCTTCCAGAACATTTGAGTTCTAAAAAAATTTTGAGAGTCAGTTAACAACCCATTTTACCAAACATCTCTTGTAACTTTGATTACGTATCAAAAATTGGAAATTGAAATTGGTTGTAAAAAAGATATACAAAAGAGTTGAAGTTTTTAAGCAAAATTGAAGGAATTGAACAAAATAAGTTTTAAAATTGCTTAAAGAACGCAATGGTGTGCCGAGTTTATTCACCCACTCACTGCCCCTTCAGGTTCTGCAGGAAAATTAACCATTTAAGCAGACAGCTGGTTTGTTCTAAATCACCCAGAAAATTGCATATCTATGATTATGGATATGTCTATGTTAATTTATATAAGATTTAGTTGTGAATTCAACAAGACCAGTTAAATGTGAAATTTTAAGCATATTGAAGCGTAATTTGCAATAAGTGTGAGAATTATCTTATGTTTATCAATCCCCCTAGATAAAGAACAACACGTTAGTAGGAATTATGCTGGACAAAATGTCAGCAAGCCAGCAAAAGTATAACCTGTCCATATCCAGTATACCCCTCCAATCAAGCCAAGTATGTTTTATATATATACACATTAATGTAATTGCTTTAGCAGTTATGATTAGTTGTAACACAGTTTGGACTTGTGTATCTGCCTGAAGGATAGAACTGGCTAAGGTTTTTTGTGATGCACTTTGCTCATTTCAGTGGATCAAAAAGGGGAAGGGGGTTCTGAGTAGGAAAGATGGGCAAAATGTGCCGTGAGGCATGATGGTAAAAAAGACCAACAGGTATGTCTGTGTGAAAGACTGTCTCTCTGCAGAATGACTTTCGTGGGAGACAGAATGACTGCTTGCAACCTATTTCACTGATAACACTTTTTGTTTTGAAACATCGAAAACAAGGCTCTCTCAAGGTCGAATGAAATGAAATGAAATGAAAACCACTTATTGTCACGAGTACGCTTCAAATGAAGTTACTGTGAAAAGCCCCTAGCCACCACATTCCTGCGCCTGTTCAGGGAGGCTGTTACAAGAATTGAACCGTGCTGCTGGCATGTTTGGTCTGCTTTAAAAGCCAACGATTTAGCCCAGTGAGCTAAACAGCCCCAGATGCCTAGAAGCTAAAGGATTGTTTAACTTAAACCTTATAAAATAGCAGGGACTTCCAAGATTCCATGGCGATAATCCGGGGGATCAACCTTCACAAGATCAGACCTGAGTTTGGAAGCTGACAGACATACACCCTCCAGAACAAGCTTGGCCAAGTTCTACCTATCCGGGTAGTATATTTTTGTTCAAGTCATGCGTCTTGAAACTTATGTAACTGTTTGAATCGACACATAGCTAAGGAATTGAGTTAAAGAATAAAAACTGTACAACAGTGAATCGAACTTGAGACTTCCGGTAGTGGCCATGGAGTGAATGGTCGCACATGTGATGGTTCCCGCTCAAGGCGGATTATTTTTAGTCCTTTCCCCGCTCGAAGGGCAAAGTATTTGAGAGCAAGAGGGTCAGGAGAAAAGTTTTATTCCTCTGGTGTGGCTGGTGGATGGACCCATAGACTAGCAGTGGTGCAAGAAGGAAGGAGCTGCTAGAGCAGGAGAGTCTTCATGGTGCACCACAGGATAAGATAGCGGAGGGCAAGGGGACTGCTCTGCCTGCCCAGAGGTCGATGGAGCAGTTAATAGAATTCCTCAATGAAATGTTTCGGCAGCAGAGGAAAGACGCCCTGGAGGACCTAGTCAAGGTAGTGCAACTGAGTAAGTCACGGATCAAGCGAGTGGAGCAGAGGCTGGAGTCCCAAGGCCGGGCAATCTAGAAAGTGGAAGAGGAAGTGGGGGGGGGGGGAGTGAGGAGCAGTTGGCCTCATTGGTGGCTGAGATGGGAGTGATGTGAGAGACCCAGAAGAGGCTGAGGGAAATGGTGGAGGATCTGGAGAATCGCTCCTGAAGGCAAAGCCTCAGGATTGTTGGTATGCCTGAAGGTATCGAAGGTGCGGAGGCCTACGTGTACGTGACAAAGATGCAATAGATATTGGTGAGGGAGGGAGCCTTTGACCTGCCCTTGGAGATCAACCGAACGCATAGGGCATTTATGAAAAGGCTGCAGGCGGGCGAGCTGCCGAGGGCAATGGTGGTCCGGTTGCACCGCTTCCTGGACATGGAGAAGGTTCTTCGATGGGAGAGGTAGACCAGGAAATGTACCTGGGAAGGGAACGATCTGTGGGGGTACTAGGACCTGGGAGCAGAACTGGCGACAAGAGGGCTGGGTTTAACTGGGTTAAAGCTGCCCTCTTTAAAAGGGGGGTGAAGTTTGGAGTATTACACCCGGCCCGCCTGTGGGTGACTTTCCTTAAGCGAGAGTATTATGTTGACATGCCTGAGAAAAACATGGAGTTTGTGAGGGACGATGGACTGGGAGGAGTGAGAGGATATTGAACTTTGGAGGAGTTGGTGTGTTTTTTGAGGTTTTTGATGGTGGGTTGTTGGGGGGCAGGTTTTTTCATGGGGGAACAACAATGGTGAGTGCGCCTTTTGTTATTCTTTAGTGCTGTATGGTTTTGGGGGCGGGGAACTGGGGGAGGTAGGGAGGTTGGAAGCCTTAGGCGGGGACCACCGTACTAGCTGGGTGGGCTAGTTAACGGGAGTGAAGTGGGGAGTTGCCAGGAGGCAGGCGAAAGGTGTGATGGGGCGGGTTCTTTGTTCGAGAGTGGGGTGGGGGGGGAGTGGGCGGAGGGTTGCTGACAAAGGTTGGTGTGGCGCAATTGGAAAGGGATCGATGAGGCTGGACATCCGAGGGCGGGCCTGGAGGGTCAGGTGACATGGGTCGGGGGCTGGCTCAAAAAGGGATGGGGGTGATCGGCAGGGGAAAGGGGCAGGGAGCCCCACAACCAGCTGTTCACGTGGAACGTGAGAGGGCTGAATGGGCCGGTCAAACGGTCACGTGTGTTCGCGCACCTGAGGAGTCTGAAAGTGGATGTGGCCTTTTTGCAGGAGACCCACCTAAACATAGGGGACCAGACGAGGATGACGAAGGGATGGGTGGGGCAAGTGTTTCATTCGGGGCTGGATATGAAGACAGGGGGGGTTGGCAGTGTTGATTAATAAGCGGTGGCTTTCAAGGTGGGGAGCACTGTGGCCGATCCGGAGGGCAGGTATGTGACGGTTCGTGGAATGTTGGAGAGAATGCTGGTGGTTCTGGTAAATATTTATGCCCCAAATTGGGATGATGTAGAGTTTATGAGGCAGGTGTTAGGGAAGATTCCTTACTTGGACTCGCACCAGTTGCTTATGAGGAAGGATTTTAATACGGTTATAGAACCGAGCTTGGACTGATCGAGTCTCAAGTCGTCGAGGGTGTTGGCAGTGGCGAAGGTGCTGAAGAGGTTTATGGAGCACATGGGGGGTGTGGACCAAGGAGGTTTGGGAGGCCAAGGGTGAAGAAGTTTTTGTACATCCCTCATGTGCACCCGGTGTACTCCCGGATTGATTTTTTTGTGCTAGATAGAACGTTGTTGGTGGGGGTGGCCCACTCGGAGTATTCGGTGATTGTGGTTTCTGACCATGAGCTGCACTAGATGGATTTGTGCGTGGCCTGGTGGAGTGGGGGGGGGGGGGGGGGGGGGGGGGGTGCTGTGGCCGCAGTGGAGGCCTAATGTGGATTAGTTGGTGTGAGAGCAGGTGAGGGCAGCTATTCGGGGATATGTGGAGCTAAACAGCACGGGGAGGTCATGGCCGCCATGCTCTGGTGAGTGGGAGTTCATTTCAATTCGGCCGCACAGGGAGAAAGCAGAGTGGGCGGAGATGGCAATTCTGGGGGACGAGAATTTGAGGGTGGACAGGAGGTATTCAGAGGCACCGGTGGCAGGGCTGTTGAAGGAGAGACAGGGGCTCCAATGGTGTTTCGGCTTTTGTCTACGGGGAAGGGCTAGAGGCCAGTATTTGAGTATGGGGAGAAGGTGAACAGGATGTCGGCCCGTCAATTGAGGAAGTGAGAGGTGGCGAGGGAGATTGGCAGAATGAGGGCTGATAAGGGTAAGGTGGTGATGGATCTGGAGGGGAACAATGGCGTGTTTGAGGCATTTTATGGAAGGCTATATAAGTCTGAGCCCCTGACCATGAGGGGAGGGGACGTAGTGGTTTTTGGACAAGCTGGAGTTTCCCACAGTAGAGGAGGAGCAGGTTCAGGGACTGGGGCACCAATTGGGTTGAGGGAGGTGATGGACAGTATTTTGGGATGCAGGCAGGGAAGGCCCCAGGGCCAGGTGTGTTACCAGTGCAGTTTTACAAAAGGTAAAGGCGGACCTGGGGCCACTGCTGGTGAGGGCGTATAATGAAGCAAGGGAGTGGGGGAACTCCCCCTACATAGTGGCAGTCTTCCATCGCCCAGATATTAAAGAAGGATAAGAATCCGGAGCTGTGTGGGTCGTACCGCCCGATATCGTTACTGAATGTAAACGGCAAGCTATTGGCGAAGGTGTTGGCCTCGTGAATTGCGGACTGCATCCTGGGGACAATAGGTGAGTATCAAACGGGTTTTGTGAAAGGGAGGCAGTTGATGGCGAACGTGAGGAGGCTGCTAAATGTAATCATGATGCCTTTGGAGGTGCAGGAGGTGGAGGTAGTGGTGGCGGTGAATGTGGGAAGGCGTTTTAACGGGTGGAGAGGGAGTACCTGCAGGAGGTGATGGGGCAGTTTGGGTTCGGGCAGGGGTTTGTAAATTGGGTCTGAATGCTGTATAAGGTGCTGATCGCGAGTGTGCAGACGACCCGAGTGAGTTTGGGGTATTTTGGACTGCATCGGGGGATCAGACAGGGGTGCCCGCTCCCCCCATTGCTCTTCACTTTGGCGATAAAGCCACTGACAATGGCGCTTCGGGCATTGAGCGGGGGGGGGGGGGGGCGTCGAGCACAAGATATCATTGTATGCTGGATAGTTCAGTTGGGCAGTATGGGAGGCATCATGGGGTTTTAGAGGAATTTGGCCGTTTTTCAGGGTACAAGTTAAATATGGGAAAGAGCGAGATGTTCCGATTGAGACTAGAGGGCGGGAGAGGAGGTTAGGGGAATTGCCGTTTCGGGTGGTGGGGCGAGCTTTAGATATCAACGTGACGTGGTGCTGGGCGAAGCTGCACAAGTTGAACCTGGCTCGGCTGGTGGAGCAGATGGAAGTGGATTTCAAGAGGTGGGATGGGATGTGCTGCCACTGTCGCTGACAGGGCGGATGCAGACAGTAAAATGACGGTGCTACCAAGGTGTCTGTTTGTGTTTCAGGACCTCCCAATCTTCGTCCATATGTCATTTTTTAAGAAGATTGATCTCTGGGTTTGTGTGGGTGGAGAAGACCCCATGGGTTAGGAGGACTTTCCTGGAGCAGGGGCGCGGGGAGGTGGGCAGTTAGAGGAGGGAGGGAGCCGGCACTGCTGAACATGATGAATTACTACTGGGAGGCGAATATCGCTAATGTTCGGAAGTGAATCATGAGGAAAGGGTCAGATGGAGTCAGCATTGTGTAGGGATACATGTTTGAGGACTTTGTTGTTGGCGCCTCTGCCATTCTCCCCAGCCAGGTACTCCATGAGCACAGTTGTGATGCTGGCTCAAAGGATGTGGGGACAGTGGAGGCAGCATTTGGGCCTGGAGGGTGCCACGGTGTGGGCACCGATCTGTGAAATCCATAGATTTGCGCCTGGGGGGGTTGGATGCGAGGTTTCGGGATGGCAGCAGGCAGGGATTGAGCGATTTGGCGATCTATTCGTAGGGGGAAAATTTGCCAAGTTGGAGGATCTGGAGGAAGAGTACAAGTTGCCCAGGGGGAAGGGTTTAGGCAGCTGCAGGTCTGCGAATCACGTCCACATGTTCTGAGCAAGTACAAGGCTGAAGAGGTTCTGGCAAGGGTGGGGTTAGAGGTGGTCCTGAATCCAGAGGTGGCGACATTCATGCTGTCGAAAGACCCGGGAGTCCATTGGGTGAGAGAGGCCAATGTTCTGGCCTTTGCCTCCCTGATAGCCCAGAGACAGATTTTGCTCGGGTGCCGGGACTTGGAGTTTCTGAAAGTGGGGCGTGTGGATGAGTGACCTGGCGGAATTCCTGAGGCTGCAGAAGGTCAAGTTCGTCTTGAAGGGTTGGTGGATGGGTTCACCCAGAGGTGGAAACCCTTTATTGTTTTCTTGAAGGAGGTTTGAACGGTCAGCAGGGAGGTAGGGATGGCGGGGGTAAGGGGGTTAAAATGAGGAAGGTGGGAGCTGAGGAGGGGACAGTATTAAGGGAGCAAGGGGAGAGTGGGTGTGGGTTGTTTGGTTGTTCTTCAGCTTCTGTTTGTTTATATGAAAATGCCTTGAATCAAATATTTTTTTAAAACAGTATATCAAACTTGCAGTGAGTATTCAATTTTGTCTGTGTCCTTAGTTGATACCAGCAGAGAGCAGCAACAACCTCATTCTTCACATCTGCTCCCACAGCAGAGTTTACCTCAAGTCTCCTAAGCCCAGTTAAGGCTACAGTCTGCCCTGTAGTATTCTCCACTTTTGTTCGCTTTTCAACCTGCTCCTTATGAACTCCCACTAGTTCCACAGGTTTTTCTTGTAACTTCAAACATGCTGAATGAACATGTGCCCCCTTATTACAATGGTAATGTCCAAGCTTACAAGTTTCACTTCCACCCTTAGTACCTTCCTTCCAAGTCTGAGGAGAAGATCTCAGAGCATTCCCAGCAATCCATTGCTTACCTTGGCTACCTGCCTTCCTCTCATTCTCCGACTTCCTGGGTGGAATTCTCCGCCCTGCCACGCCACATTTCTGCCCTGACCCGCCGGCAGGAGTCTCCGTTACGCCGACCGGTCAATGGGGCTTCCCATTGTGGGGTAGCCCCACGCCGTCAGGCAACCTCCGGCTGCCGGCAAATGGAGAATCACGCTGGCGAAGAATCCCGTCAGCATCCTTTTCAAAATTATGGGGGTGATGGAACAAAGGTTTAAATTTATGGATTAGCTCATAATTATCAGCCATAATTGTTCTTTGTCTAGCAGTTTTTACCCTCTGGTCTTCAACATGGGTTCTTATTGTAGAAGGGAGGGAATTCTTAAATTCCTCTAAGACAATGATCTCTCTCAGAGCCTCATAGGTAGTTTCAACTCCAATGCTCGTACCCAGCTATAAAAATTATTCTGCTTAACCCTTTCAAATTCTGTTTAAATCTGTCCCGGCTGCCTCCAGAAATTCCAGAAGTTCTGCCTATGTGCTTCAGCAACCAATTCATATGCATCCAGAATAGCTTTCTTTACTGCCTCATAATTCACCTGCTCTGACAGGAAAGCATAAAGATCCTGGGCTGGATTTTCCACAGCCCCATGCCGATATCATGGCTGACGGAGGGGGGGGGGGGGGGGGGGGGGGGGGGGGCGGTGGGGGGGGGGGTCCACTTTCAGGCCGTAATTGGGCCCGGCATTCTCATTGCCCCGGAAATCGGCAGAACCGCAGAGTACGTCCGCTGAGCAAACCTCAGCTCCCGACCGGCCGAGTTCCCGACGGCGTGGAACTAACCACCTATTGCCAGTCGGGATGCTGGCGTGGCGACTGTGGACTCAGTCCACGGCCGCCCTGGTCAGGTTGGGCATATCGGAGACCAGCCTTATAGGTGGCCGGGGATTAGACGTGCGGGGTTTGAGGCTCGGGCGCGCGGCCGATCGGGGGATTTTTAAAGAAAATCTAGCTCCACGGTCCGAGTCCGCCATGGAGCATTGCGCGGCTGCTGAAGGTCGCTGCCATACGCATGTGCGGCCTCTGACCCAGAGGTGCGGGGGCCCGTATCTGCAGCAAAAGCGAGATTCACTCCAGGTCCCTGCTAGCCAACTGCATGGCATTGAATTCGTCTAACTTTGTTCTAGGAATCCTGGGAGTAAAACGCCACCGTTTTTACGCCGGCATGGTGGGGACATAGTCTCATTTTGGGAGAATCCAGCCCCCTGTGCCTGCCCCGTCAAATTACTCTGCATGGGTAATGCCAACTTTGCTCTTGGTCACTCCATCTAGGTTGTTATTTTCTTAAAAGCCCATAAAAATATATCGCTTCCTCTCCATTTCTCTTTGCTGCACCTCCGTTTCTTTTTGTGTCATAATATCCACTCATGAATATAATGAGATACAGACAGGTAGTGACTGACACACAGAATAACCAATAAACACACAGGACACAGAACAACCAATCACCAGACAGGACACTGCAGGGGACACCACCACCATAAAACACACGAGGCATCAAGACTCTGCCTCTTCTCACTGGATACAGCTACAGAGATAGTCAGGGTGCACAGTGCAGTGAGCACCGTCTCCATGTGACAGAGAGCCAGTCTGGTCAAGCCAGACAGAGGTTATAAATTTAGATTAATAGAGTGTCAACCCACAGCAGATTATGTATAGCAATCAGCAGGTTCAATAAAACAGTGTTGGACCATCTCCTGTGTCGGAAGCCTGTTTCTCGTCTTACTGCATCCAGTTGCAGTCAGTGTTAAACCAACTCATATAGCACATCAGGCTTGAACAGAGAATTCACGGAGTTCTCCAACACAAAAATCACCGCCAACCCCTCACCGATTCTGGGACCAGTGAGGGGCTAGCAGCGGCGCTGGATGAAACCCCCAGCTCCAGTGCTGAAAACGGTCGAAGAATGGCCGGGTCCCTGGCAGCACATGTGCACAGGCGATGACCTGCAGCAGTGTGCCGTACAACATGGCTCCAGTCGTGCGTGAACTCAGCCCGCAATCCGCGACCCTTTAAGTCACCTCTGGCCACACCCCACCAGTTCCCCCAGCCCTCGCGGAAGCCCCGCCAGCCAGCGGCATGAATCCTGGCTGAGTGTGGTGGTGCTGGACACAGTCTGCAGCCGCCACGCCGGGTTCCTGACCGCCGAGACCACACGTGTCCCGCGCAGTCGTGTATTCGGCCCATCGGGGAGGAGCATCACTGACCAGCATCAAAACTGCACCATCCCCGATTTGGGCGTCAGAGTGGATTCTCCACCTAATTGTCGATTACGATATCAGAGTCGGGCAACGGAGAATCCCGCCCATTGTGTTTGACCATAGTAAGTAGTTAATGGGACGAACCATGGGGCTGAAGCAGTCAGGTGTTGAGTTTCAGTTTTGGAGTTCAGTTGGAGATTTGACTTTGGACAGACCAGCAGCTTCTCTCAAAGTAGTTCAGTAAAAATATTTTTCAGAACAGCAATTTCTGAAAAGGCTGGCAGCTTTAACAATAGTTTTACACAGGCAAGAATCTGCAAGCAGGTTCCTGAAGGATCTCTCTCTCAAAGCGGTTTACAGCACGTATTCCTGAGTTAGCTAACTGTATTTAAAAGTGGATTTTGACCTGAGATTGGTTTTGTTTGCTTGGAGATAAAAGATAGCAGTGTTTCATTGTCATTGTTAGGCATTGTTTACCGGGTATTTATAAACTATTTTCTTGTCTGATATAAAAGTTATTTTAATCCTGTATTAATCCTGTTTTAATATACTGTATCTCTATTTGTGCGTGAAATCACTCCTGGAGTGAAGTATCCTTTCCTCACAGTCTTATGAGTTAAATTAAAATTGGGGTTTCTGTCCGGTATCCTAGCAACTGTTGGGGTCTGGTCCAGGATCGTAATATGCACGTTGAAATTCCAAAGCTCCTGTCTTCCCCAAACTTCTTCCCACAGGCTGGGTAAGACAGGAGCAGTGAAGCATGCCCCCAGTTGCATCAACGGAGAGTAAGTGGGGCACAGAGCAGAGGTACATGCCCCATTTTTACAGCACTGGCTGCTGTAATGGAGTTTATAAAGGACAATTTAAGGGAAGAAGGTAAATGGTGGCTCAGACATTGGTAGGGGTAGACCCAGTGGGGGTGATGCCCGACAAAGTGCAGGGGGGTCATTGGAGTGGGTGGAGGGGTGAGACCGGGAGGGGAGGAGGGGTCCTCATCAAGCAGCCACTGGTAATCACCTAGCAATCGACAGACAACTCACCATGCAGGAAGCTTGAAAAGTGAACCCTGTTGGGTTATTTGCGAGCTTCCGGGTGGTTGGGGCTTCTCATTCAACGACTCTCAATATCTGATTGAGGGGCCTGGCACTGGGAAAGGGGGCCCACTTAGAGCCACCCCCTCCTTCTGCCTTTCTGCTGATGCTTCTACCCTACCAACCTCCCCTTCACCACGATCACACCTGTGCCTAGATCCAGGGTCCATTGGTAATCCTGGACCTCAGATGGGTGTAGTACCACCAGAAGCCACCCCTCCCTGGTGGTGCTGCTGAGTAATTGGCCTCCGATTGGCCAACTACTTCAAGCAGTTGGGACTTCTGCCCCGAGATCCTTGATCCCAGGGAAGACTCATCACTTAATACAGTGGGCATTCCTGAAAAGAAGTGATGCAGAACTCTGGCTTGGGTGAGGTGCCTCCACTTAGTATCATCCATTGTTTCACACTAATGTTGAACTCCCTGCAGATCATGGTGCATGTGGCTCCTGCTGAGGCCCCACCTCCCATTGCGAGCAATTTGTCAGCCTTCCTATTGCCTCTGCTCATTCTCATTGCTTTTAGTACAATCCAAGGTGAATGGAAATGACTAGACTCATGCCTGTCGATCTCTCCTCATGTTGACCTCCACCAGGGCCACCCGAATGTGGGGGAAAAATAATTCTTGCTCCAAAAATTGGAAATGGAGCTTGTAGCTCAAGGGAGAGAAAGGCCAGACAGCTGGACCCAATGAGGAAAAATCTCTCCCTACCTGATATTAACCTATACCCTCCTAACCCACGACCACTCTCTGAGGCCCTCACATGTGCTCGATTTATTCTTATATTTGAATAGAGTGATGTGGAGCCATTCTTTGCCACTTTTGAGAAAGTAGCAGGACAAGTAAAATGGCCTTTGGAGATCTGGACATTTCTAATTCAAGGGCAGTTGTCAGGGAGAGGTCCATTCTAAGCTGACATCTGATGTGGACTTGAATTATGAGCAACCCAAGGCTATCATCCAAAGCATCAATGAGTTAGCCCCAGTTGTATATCGCTAGGTATTCCAGAATACTGGTAAAAAAGCCCAAACAAACAAACCTCTTTCACGTTCAAACATAGAATCGTAGACTCCCTGCAGTGCGGGAGCTCATTTGGTCCATTGTGTCTACATCGGCCTTCCAAAAGAGCACTCTACCTAGGTTCAGTCTCTTAACCACACCGCTCCAGCACTATAATCCCGTAACCTAACTTGCAGATCCCTGAACACTAAGGGAAATTCAGCATGGCCAGTCCACCTAACCTGCACATCTTTGGACTGTGGGAGGGAGCTGGAGTACCCAGAGAAAACCCACACAGACACGGGGAGAATGTACAAACTCCACAAAGTCATCCAAGGTCAGAATCAAACCAGGGCCTTGGCGCTATGAGGCTGCCGTGCTAACCACTGTGCAGTCATGCCATCCCTGAAGCATATTGTATCTGGCCGCCAAGAAAGGCCCCTAAAAATCCCATGCACCTATAAGGGGTTGTGTAAGTTGGTATTGTTAGAGAAATTTTAAAATGATTACCTTCCAATCTGTGAATGCAGTTAGAGAGACAGAGAATCCTCACAGCTAGGGATGGAGTAGAGAGATATGATCTCACTCATAGTCCTGTAAATTCAGGCAGACCGTTTCCAAACTATTCCTATGAGCATTGTAAAGAAAGTCATGGTGATCAAGTTAGGAAAGAACCCCCACTCAAAAATAAAAAACACAAATCAAAAATAAAAACTCAAAAGAGGGTGCAAGCAGCCTTTTTGTAGCCCAAAAGGAGAAGCCCCGGAGACCAATGTGTACACATTGCAAAAAAATGGGTTATTCCAGACTTGAGCGCTGGACAATGTGTGGTATGCCCATGGGTCTAATAGCACTCTGCATGAATAGTCCCCCAAATTGGTAGTGTGTCATGTGAGTGTGCCTTTAAGAAACATTTGGTCTCTTCTCTTACCATGTGACTTGTAGCACGGCTTCAGTGATGTCATTTGTGGGTGGAGCTAGGCTGTGGCTGTCAGGGTTTTGGGTTTCAGTTTTGCCTTTGCTGCTTTGAACTGCAGAAGGAAAGAGAAGCGTTTCCCTGTTTTTCTCTGTTTCCATTTTAAAAGCTGTTCCAGTGAAAACGCACATTCGGTGTGGTAAACTGCCTTGGCAACTTTAAAGATAGAGTTGCTTTCCGGAAGGAGTTTGAATCTGCTGGTTGGAACCGGATAGGAATTTCAGGGAAAGGGCCCGTCCCATTCAAGTGAGAATACAGTGTGCTGGGCCACGCCCTTGAAAGGGGTTTTGCTTTATTGGATTTTGTTATTGAATTGGAACAGCTAAAGGGGGATTAATTAAGTGGTATATACAAGATTACTGTAGCTGTTGTGTTGTCTTTAGTTTGTAATTGATAAAAAAAATTCTTCCTGTCTTATATATATGTTAACTACATTCTCAGAATAAATCTTGTTTTGATTAAAGCGACTAGGAAGTCTGATGAATCACACCTGAAGTGTAGGCCTTTGTGCTCATCCTAGCCAAATTCAACATATAGGTTAGGTGAACTTTATTATACACTTTGGACCAATACACCAGAGACCCTGGGTAATGCTCTGGGGACCCAAGTTCAAATATCACAATGCCAGATGGTGAAATTTGATTTAAAAATTAAAAATTCTTGATTTAAAGTCTACTGATAACCTTGGGTAGCAGTGGCAGTGCCACAGTCCGTCCACCCAGGTGCCTTTATGCCAAGTCCATATCTGGCGAGGTCTCCCATATGAGGCGGTTCGTTCCCGGGCCTCGGGAGAATCGAGCACTGACATATTTAAATGAGACTAACTTCCTTTAAAGGTGGCACCCTGATCTGTGTGGCGCTGGGGTTTCCATCTCTACGAGTCCCCACCCCGCCAGAGTGACGGCGTAAACCAAGCACATCCACATTCTTTTGGCAAAAACGCTCAAGATTCCATGTGAAAACCGGTCTGTAGAACTGGAGAGTTCCACATACCTGGGGCGAATTACCTGGGACCGGCGAAAATCCCGCCCCCGCCGTGGCCGGAATTCTCCACCACCCGGGAATTGGAGGGGCAGGAATCACGACCCGCCGATCGGCGTGCCCCCACGCCGATCGGCGAGCCCCCTGCGGCGATTCTCCGGCCCGCGATGGGCCGAAGTCCCGCCGCTGATAGGCCTCTCCCACCGCTGTGGTTTGAACCACCTCTGGTGGTGGCGGGATCGGCGGCGGGAGCAGGCCCCCGGGGTCCTGGGGGGGGGGCACGGGGCGATCGGACCCCGGGGGGTGCCCCACAGTGGCCAGGCCCACGATCGGGGCCCACCGATCGGCGGGCAGGTCAGTGGCGTGGGGGCACTCTTTTTCTTCCGTCGCCGCCACGGCCTCCACCATGGTGGAGGCGGAAGAGAATCCTCCAGCGCGCATGCGCCGGTGGTGACGTCAGCGGTAGCATGGCGCACCGGCGCATGCGTGAACCGGCGAAGGCCTTTCAGCCAGCCCCGGCGCCGGGCGGCGGGCATCAAAGGCCGCTTGCGCGGTTTTGGCGCCAGTCGGCGTGGCGCCAACCACTCCGGCGCAGGCCTAGCCCTCAAAGGTGCGGAGGCCTGATGCCGGAGTGGTTGGCGCCACTCCGCTACGCCGGGACCCCCCGGCCCGCCGTGTAGGGGAGAATCCCGCCCCAGTTTTCTGTGAGAGTTTGACACTTTGCCAAATTCTGGTGAGACTCCCCCCACTGTCTTGTGAATGTAACTCCTTGAAGGTCAGTTTTATCTTATTTGTAGCATGTTACTTTTTTCCCCAATGGCTGCCTGGAATTGCTGGAATTGCTACTTTTTCTGTTGTGACAAAGTTGCAAAGGAATGGTTGATTAGATGAATGTAAGGTGTTCTGATATAATACAGGAACTGATTTTCCTTTCAGATCTTGGCCTAGGTTTGTTAAGTAGGCAAGTCATTAATCCACTTAAAATAATGTGTGTAATAAAGTCTGTTGTGTTATGCTGCTTCAGATAACACAGGCTGCTACTTGATGCAGTCTTAACTAAAGGATGCTCCAGACTCTGAAATGAGTTCAACGTGTTTATTGAACTATTAACACAGTTCTCAAAGTAGTTCGACTCTCTGCTTATCTAACTGTAGTAACTCAGTCTAACTGTACCAGCTTGCTGTAAGCCACGTGCTGGGGTGTGATGCTGCTGATCAACCCTGTGTAACTCTCTAGATGTCTGTCTGTGGAAAGAGGCAGGATGTGAGTGCCTCATCCCTTTTATAGTGTTTATGCCATGCCCCCTTGTGGTGATGCCACCTCTGAGTGTCCTGACTGTTCATTGGTTGCATGTTTGCATATCATGACAATGTCGTAATATGAGAATTTTACCCAAGCACATTAGTGCATGTAAACAGAACAGAGTGGAATTTTAAAAGAATGGATTCTCCGTTTCGGGGCAAGATTCATGGACTTCCACGACAGCAAAACTGGCGCTGCAGCTGGACTGATTTAGTGACTATTGACGGGCTAGCACTGGTACTGCGTGGAACACAATCGATTCCAACGAGAAACCATGCTGGATTTGCTGGATTCGTGATTGACACTCAGGAGGCCGACAAGCTGCAGCCACATATACACACTTCACTCCCCACACACCATCCCAGCCAACAAGGTGGCACTGGTTGTGCTGGGGCGCACCCATACCACTGATGGACCGGCTGAGGCCAGACGTCACCTTGGGGGGTGGCCTGTGGGTACACCCGTACGACCCATGGCCCTACGTTCTCAGTGGGCAGTCAGTGGCGTGCGCAGCTGCATGGCTGCCTTGCAGGCTGCAGCAATGGTGTCCATGTCCGCCCACCCCGATCGCACAGCCCACCACCTGGCCACCCCCCGCTACTCCTCCCAGCCATGGCAGTAGCCTCCCGGCCAGCAGCACAACTGTCAGCAAATTATGGTGACGTTGGACACTTTCCGTACCCCCTTCTCTCTCCCTCAGCAGCCATGGCACCAGTTTTACAATTTTTAAAAGCACAAGTGAACCTTGCCATCGGGAATTTGGCCCATTGGAGACGGAGAATTGTGGAGGCCCCTGAGAACACCCTGTTGAGCCCGCTAATGATATGCCAATGGCGTTTACTGTTTGCGCGTTCTGGAACATATTGACCCGGCTGTCGAGGCGACGGAGTATTGCGATTTGGTGTGAAATTGGCACCTGCTGCAATTTTGGAGCGGAACCAATTCTCCGCCCAATTGCTTTTCCCGATTCTGGCACGGCCGACGGGGAGTCCCGCACATAATTTTAGACAGCTTAAAGAATTCAGATTGATGCTACATTTTTCAGTTCCTGAATAATCATGAATCAATGTTTTGGGTCTGGAATTTTGGGCACCAACCTGCAAATAGAATCATCACATGATACATCAAAGAAGATGCCAAACAGTCCATATTGTCTGTGCCTCTACCGTAGAGGCACAGACAATTATCAATTATCCCCACCCCCCAACATAGCCTTATAATTTGTTTTCTTCAGGTATTTATCCTATTTCTTTCAAAAATTACTGTTGAATCTACCTTTATAAGGTCATGCATTCCAGATCACAACAATTTTCTGCATAATAAAACGTTTGCTCAGGTCACATCGTGTACTTTTGCAAATCAACTTTGATTAGAGATCCTTCTGCCAGTGGAACCAGTTTCTTATTCACTCTTTGGAGCGCCTCTTGCAAATTTTCTTTTAAACTTCTCTGCTTTAAGGAGAAGGACCCCAGCTTCTCTGGTCTCTCCACAAGTCCTTCATCTCTCATACAATTTTAGTAAATCTCTCTACCCCACCTCAACCCCTTTGTTTTCATTCCATTCCATTTTAACTGCCTTTTACCTTTTATTTCTTTCTTGGTTTACTTTATATATAATTACCCCCCCCCCCCCCCCCCCCCCCCCCCCCCCCCCCGCAACTCATTCCCCCTATCTTATTCCCTCTTTCCTTACCATTTATCCCGTTTGCTTCCCCCTTCCCCCCTTTTCTCATTTTAGCTCCCTCCCACCCATGTCCCCCCTCCCCCCACATCTACATCTGTCACAGTTTACCCTCTGATTTTAGTTTCTCTGCCATTCTCTGCCCCAAAGGGCTTTCACACCTTTTATTCTCTCTGGGGACAGCCATTGGCACTCTCTTCCCTTGGTTTCTGCGGCTATGACTCATCTTTTATTCCCTCAGCCTACAGTATAAATATCTCCCACTTTCTATACCTTTTAGCTTTGACAAAGGGTCATCTGGGCTCAAAAGGTGAGCTTTTTTCACTCCTTACAGATGCTGCCAGACCTGCCGCATTTTCTCTTTTAGAACATAGAACAGTACAGCACAGAACAGGCCCTTCGGCCCTCGATGTTGTGCCAAGTAATGATCACCCTACTCAAACCCACGTATCCACCCTATACCCGTAACCCAACAACTCCCCCCCTTAACCTTACTATTAGGACACTACGGGCAATTTAGCATGGCCAATCCACCTAACCCGCACATCTTTGGACTGTGGGAGGAAACCGGAGCACCCGGAGGAAACCCACGCACACACGGGGAGGACGTGCAGACTCCGCACAGACAGTGACCCAGCCGGGAATCGAACCTGGGACCCTGGAGCTGTGAAGCATTTATGCTAACCACCATGCTACCGTGCTGCCTCCTTCTGCACTGTAAGGATTCTGTGCATTTAAGGGAGTTCTAAGATTCCAGCATCTGAAGTAATTTGCTTTCATTTAGTAAATCTCTTCTGGGCCCTCTGTCAGCCCTAGACAACCAAGTACTCAAAATTGAACAGAATACTCCAGCTACAGCCTGCTAAATGTGTTATAATGGTTTTGGAAATTCTTTGTGTTTTTTATCTATGCCTCCAGTAATAAATCCAAGGATCCAGTAGATCTTGTTCTGAGTTTCTTTAACCTGTCCTGCCACCTGCAAGGTTTTGTGTGCACACATTCTCAGGTCTCCTTGTTCTTGTGCCTCCTTTAAAATTGTAAGAAGTCTTACAACATCAGGTTAAAGTCCGACAGGTTTGTTTTAAACATGAGCTTTCGGAGCACTGCCCCTTCCTCAGGTCCTTTAAAATTGTACCATGTAGTTCATATTTCCTCTCTTTTTTCTTCCTACCAAAATGTATAATTTCATATTTTCCGTGTTAAATTTAATCTGTTTTGTATCTGTGCAATTGACCAGTCTATTTCTGTTCTCATGGAGTCTGTTCAATCCCGTTCATTGTTTACTACATTTATAAATTTCATGTTGTGCAAACCCAGATCCAAGAGCTGATTTGACAAAACTGCATCTGGTGTGCCTTTGAAGAAAAAGGGAAACTTCAAAAACTCTATGGTATTGAGCTCTAAGGGCGGCACAGTGGTTAGCACTGCTGCCTCACGGCACCGAGGTCCCAGTTCGATCCCGGCTCTGGGTCACTGTCCATGTGGAGTTTGCACATTCTCCCTGTGTCAGCATGGATCTCACCCCCACAACCCAAAAATGTGCAGGTTAGGTGGATTGACCCCGCTAAATTGCCCCTTACGTGGAAAAAATGAATTGGGTACTCTAAATTTTTTTTAAAATTATATTAAGCTCTATAGGGGTTGTTTTTTGAGTTGTGTGGTGGAATCTCATTATGAATGCTGGACTGAGTTTCAAACCCCACTAATCGATTGAATTCAGCAGGTGTTGTTGATAATGCTGTAGAGAGGATAATGTGCATGGTTTTATTAACAGTTTTGTGAGGAGATTATAGGATTAAATGTTTTGAAGAACTTGTTGAATGGCTGTTAGTTTATTTTGACATATTACTGAGCACTTGAGAGAAGAAGGTTTTTTCAAAGGAAATTTCAACGACTGTGAGCGGGATTCCCCGGTCCACCAGCTGCGGTTTCCTGGGCAATGTGTGTTTGATTGACAGTTTTCTGAGCTTCTAATAGAGCTTTTTTCAACTAGAATTTCTATTTCTTTTATTTCATGAGCATTTCAAAGACTTCATAGTGTTCTTATATGGCTCACGTGTTTGCTCATTTTGGAAATTGGGTGAGGGCATATGAAGTATGCATATGGTGTATGGAGGGAGTATGGGGGTTAGAAAAGGGCATGGGCGCATGGCAGGGGCATGAGGATCTGAGGGGTATGAAGGGGGCATGAGGCCATAGGGGCGGTGAGTGAGAGGATGAGGTGAAAGGGCTAGGGAGATTAACCACCATATAGAGAAATCGGCCGCTAATTTTCAAATAGGAATTTCATAATAAGGTACAATTAGAACATTATTATTTACGTAATAAGTAAAATAAAGTACAGTCTTGTCAGATAAAACTCTGTAGAAAGAAGTTCAAGCATTGGTTTGGTGTCACTCGTCCATTAGTAACTTTGCTGTTATTCATTGCAATATTCCGGTGAACAATTAGACGCACACACCCAAGGAATTCATTTTCACTAATTTAATTGCAGAGTGTTGAGCTCTAGAAGAACATTCTAAGTAACAATCTCAGGCATGGCCTTTCAAAAGAATAAGTGTTTTGGGAACATTTAAATACCTTGAACACCCTCACTGCTTACATCCATGTTTGACACTTAAATGGCTCATCCGGGGCACGATTCTCTGATCGCGGGACAGATTGCCACGCCGTCATGAACGCCGTCACATTTCATGACGGCACGAAACGGGCACGGGCAGTAGTGATTCTGGCCCCCCCAGGGGGCCTTACTGAATGCTCCGGCCCTGATGCAACATGGCGCGAGGGTTCAGGGGCCGGACGCGCAACAAAGTAGGCCCGGGGAGAGAGGCCGGCCCGCCGATCGGTGGGCCCCGATCGTGGGCCAGACCCCATCGGAGGCCCCCCCGGGGACGGAGCCCCCTCCCACAGGCCGCCTTACCCCAACCCTTCGCAGTTGAAGGGTTCCCGCCGGCAGTGACCAGATGTGGATGGCGCCAGTAGGACTCTGCTTTTTCCGCGCGGCCACTCGGTCCATCCGGGCCGGAGAATCGGCAGTTGCGACGCGTACAGCGGCCCACGACCAGCGCCGTACCAAACGCGCCAGCGCAAATGGTGCCAATTTTCCGCACCTCAGAGAATCGCGCGCTGGCATCTGGGCAGCGTAGCGCGGTTGCGGCGATTCTCCGGCCCGGCACGGGACTGGGAGAATCGTGTCCATGTTCTCTACGAATTGTTAGCCAATGTTGAGATGCTAACTATGTTTTGCCGGATGTTGGCATGAGCTGTTTCATTATTGGAGCAGCTGTAACAATGGAATCTTTGGAAAATGGACTCGCTCCTGAGTTTCTTGACAAGCTGTTCCTTTGAAGAACTGCTCCCTTTCTGGCTTGTGCGCAATAAGCTGCATTAGGTTTTCCTGGAGTCTGTCACTTATTTGAAAGAGTTTGGGCTGCGATCATAAAATTCAGCATGGCCCACTTCCATGCTTAATGCATGTGCAGATTCAATTTTGTTGAAATGACAGAACTGATGGTAAATTATAATGTGTGGGCTGAATCAAAAATAAAGTATTCAAGAGGTTCATTGGCTTTTAAGTTCAGCCTTTTTGGTGTTTTCTTTCTAAATGATTGCCAGATTGCGTTAAATTTGATTTCACTTCCAAGATTCAACTGACAAACTATTTCCAGTTTTATAATATACACTACTTCTTTTGTCAATTCACTGCCAGCTGAGAGCTGCAATTGCAGGGTTTGTGAAGAAAATGTGAGAGGATATTGCAATGAATGTGGCAAATCCATTAATAGGCTAGCAACACCTAACCAATGCTGGAACCTTATGCTACAGGGCAAGGTTGGGGTGAGGTGGGCTGGGGAGAGGGGGTGGGGGCCTTGGCAAGGATGCAAGGGAGCAGGAAAATCAAGTTTCTCACCTGCCTGGTCACAACCACCCTCTTTAGCAGATTTCCCCTCCAGAATGGTAGCCAAGTAACTGTGGCCATGGGCTAATTGTAAACTTTGAAAAGTTGCTTACAGGGTTCCTTAAGTTGAAGGCTGCAGCTGCTTCCATGCTGGATAGCCCTGTGGGCACCCATAATTGGACAGCGAGCATGCCCTTTGGTCACTAGTTGGCCAATTCAGGGACAATTGCTGCTGGGTGACTATTTTCCTCACTATGATGAGTCAGAACCCCCATTTGACCCCAAGGTCAGGGGCAGTTTGGTTTGGTGCATTTATCTTTATGATCCTACTTTTGCAGTCTCACCTGAGTTTATTCATATTTTAATGTCTTTTCAAATTTAGAGCTTTATTGCCTGACATTATAAAGATACATTGTAATCTGCATAAATGAACAATCCCCTCATTCCGAAAATAAACACTTTTGTCCAGTTGACCTGAAATGCAGAAAATTCCCAAACTTTGCTTTTTATTCCTGCCAGGCTCAACATCAGTGTCACATGGTATTCTGCACTTTTGATTATTCGTCTATTTCCAGGTCTACAGTTCAATATTACCACTGTACTTCCTTCTCATCTGATTGCTTCGTCTCCAATCTTGCTGTGTATAATTTTCAATTGCTGCGACGGGGGCTTGTACTTGTGAAAGTTTCCAACCATCTTTGTAACACTATAAAATCTTGCAAAGAGGGAGCAGCCAGACACTTCACTAGCTGTTACACCGGGTGTGAGTCTTTTGCACAGTGGCTCTTTGTATATACAAGAATGTTTGTTTCTTTCCGAGCATCACAGCTGTATATTGCCAGCGTATCACTGAGGAGAAACTGTGCTGAGACAAATAAATATTCAGTGAAATAAGGCAGCGGTAATATATTTCAGAAATAATATTTGGGGATTATTTTACATTTGTACCACTGCTATGGTGCTTGCAATGAATGTAATATTTTATTTAACTTCTTGAAAGCTTCAGGCACCATAGCCAGTAAGCAGTCAGCCACACTGCTGGCATATGTAGCTTCCCTTCTATGAGTTTGGATCAACATCTTTCTCACCTTGGCCACTGATTTCTCGAGTTTGCTCCATATTTCTTGGCAATTACACCAAAATGGAAAAGAAGAACAGCTTAGATTGATATCACCAGAAACAATTCACACATCAATTTTCTTTGCAATCAAGCTCACACATTTCATCACATCTCCCTTCCTTTCCCTCATCCATTATTCAATCTCTCACCCCCACCCCCACTTTCCTTCCCAGCCCCTCATTCCCTCACGAGCCCCCTTAATTGCTTTCTCACCTTCTTTCTCTCTTGCTCCCTTCCTCACTCTGTTTTACACCATTTTACATCCCGCTGAAGCCTTCCATCTCCATCCTTGTCCGCGGAATGTTTATAACTTAAAAAACCCTGTTTATGGATGGCTGCATTCCTTTTCAGTCACCCATGAACTCGCCACCAGGGAGAGTCAGAGAACCATTTCAAAGACACAAGAACGTGACTGAATTTTTCACTGAATGTTTACAGCGCAGAATGGTTCTGCAAACGGCTCTTGTGCTGTTAGGGATTCTTCGAATCTGCTGAGTACCAGTTTGTAGGGGTTAGATAATACAGTCCCACATCCTGTGGGTGATAGTTAGTTTCATTGCTGCTGGAGTGAAAGCTAATTATTTCCTCCAAAGCAGAGTGAAAAAGGCTGGAAACTGCAGTCTGCAGGCTCCCCGTTCAATGAATGTGCGCAATATACATTCTCCGGTACTTATAGAATCATACGATCCCTACATTGCAGAAGGAGTCTGCACCGGCACTCGGAAGGAGCACATTACTTAAGCCTTTGCCTCTACTCTATCCCTGTAATCCCACCTAACCTTTGGACACTAAGGGGCAATTTAGCATGCCCAATCCACCTAACCTGCACATCTTTGGACTGTGGGAGGAAATCGGAGCACCCGGAGGAAACCCAGGCAGACACGGGGAGAAAGTGCAGGCTCCACACAGATAGTCACCCAAGGCCAGAATTGAACCTGAGATGCTCGAGCTGTGAGACAACAGTGCTAACCACTGTGCCACTGTGCTGCTTGGGTTACTGTTTGCTGAATTTCTAGCATTTAAAGTGACAGAAGTGTAAAAAAAATGTATTTGTGGAGAACCCTAACAGAAATTACGCAAGCCTACCTTCACCAGAGATTAGATATGTTGGGATTCGAATAGCACCACATGCTGGAAGATTGGCTTTATCAGCAATTTTGTAAAAGGGCCCGAGTCATTTGATTACCTTACAAACTTGATACAGAAATAAAAAGCATCGAAGCTACAATGGCACCTAACCACCTAACCTGCACATCTTTGGACTGTGGGAGGAAACCGGAGTGCCCGGAGGAAACCCATGCAGACACGGGGAGAAAGTGTACACTCCAAACAGATAGTCACCCGAGGCCAGAATTGAACCTGAGACGCAATGGCACAATGGCTACCCTGATCACATCATTATTTGCTGTATATCGTGTAATCTTGCTGACATCAGCCCAAAAAGACATTTTGCCTCCCACATATTTGAGCAATGTCACACGTGAATCTGTGTTGGTGCAATACAAGATACATAGCCATATGTCGCAGTGATTGGGTGATCGAACCAAACACGATGTTGCTTCGGTTGTTCATAATAGGCAGAGTACAGGCAGTACTCAACCAGCCCATGCTTCCAAATCCCAAAACAAAACATTTACTGTTAGATGCGATTCTGTGATTGAACAGCATTTGCTGAACACCCCTGAGGGCCCGATAGCCGCACGAAGAACCAATTTAAGATAATCAGTCAAGTTTGTAATTCATAGAATTTGCAATGCAGAAGGAGGCCATTCGGCCCATCAAGTCTGCATCGGCTCCTGGTAAGAGCACCCCACCCAAGCCCACACACCCACCCCACCCCCATAACCCAGTAACCCCACCCAACACTAAGGGCAATTTTGGACACTAAGAGCAATTTTCATGGCCAATCCACCTAACCTGCACATCTTTGGACTGTGGGAGGAAACCAGAGCACCCGGAGGTAACCCACGCACACACGGGGAGGATGTGCAGACTCCGCACAGACAGTGACCCAAGCCGGGAATCGAACCTGGGACCTGGAGCTGTGAAGCAATTGTGCTAACCACTATGCTACCATACTGCCCACGTAATGCAGCTCATTTACACTTGCTAGAAGTGGCACTAATTCATACAAGAGACCCGTTCTTTGCAAACAAACAAAAAGAACATGTTCAAGCTTTGAGCTCTTTTTCAATTTTTCAGGAGCTTAGGGAGCCTGTAGCTTTGTCAGGGGAGGGGGTGGGAACCACAAAGAAAGTTACAATCTTGGGCTGGTAGTGTTTACAATGTGCACAGGGCACCCCCACAAAGCACGCATCCCTCTTCCTTCTTGCATTTTCACCACAGAGAATGAAAAAACAGACCCCCAACTCTCTGCTGCCTGTCCATGCTAACTGCATTATAGTATGGGCAGCATAATATTCAGTCAATCGGCATGTTGACAAGCTTATTGCCCGTTTTTAAAAAAAGAAATGACAGTTGGGCTGCCAATTCCAACAACTGTCCACGTCCCTGTATTATTGAAATCTGCTTGGCGGAGTCAGGTTCACAACCCGCTCCAGATTTTACACGCGTGCGGGATGGCACCAATACTGATTTGCAAACGTAAAATCCAGCCCCATGAAAGAGCAAAAAAGAGACAGAAAGAAAAGTTTAAACAGAAGCTTGAAATTTTCAGTAACAATTAAAACCCCAAAAAATTAGACTTCACATGTTCAGTGCCAGAGAGGTTAACATTTGATATGTCATTAAAAGGTTACTTGGACTGAAATTAACAAGACATACCTTCCCGAGGTGAGTTTAGTTCGTAACTACCTCAAAGAAGCATCAATGTCTTGCCAATTAATGCATTTCAAAGATTAGACAGACAATGAAATGTTTTTTTTCTGAATCTAATGGTAGTGTAGCACATATCAGACAGTAACTACTAGATTTCATATAACCATGTCATTGCTGCAGCACTAACACAGAGTTAATGGAGAGCACTATAATAATCGAAACAGCACAATGTACTTTGTAGTCTTTTTAACTTCTTGTATATTTTATTTACATATCATCAATCAGGTAACTGCAAAGTGGATAATGTAAGCTGTGAGCTTGCAGGGCATTTCGAAAAGGAAATAGAATTTTCTAGCTTAAACTACTTGCAAAACAGAAAACATTCCTGTGGTGGTTGTAATAACACCTGAGTTTCCCAAATGGAATCATTCATCCTCTCACCTCTCAAGTGACAAAGTTATTTAAGTATGGGGTACTCATTACCTCTGCTGTTTACGCTTTGTCTTGGCAATTCCTCGCTATGATACGGAATTGAAATAAATTGCATTTCATTGATGCAGTTTTGGTAATTCTTTTGAACTACACTTCCATTTAATGTAACTGCTGTTTCAATTATGGAATCCTGCCAGCTCATTGCTTCACAGCGCCAGGGTCCCAGGTTCGATTCCTGGCTTGGGTCACTGTGCGGAGTCTGCACGTTCTCCTTGTGTCTGTGTGCGTTTCCTCCAGGTGCTCTGGTTTCCTCCCACAAGTCCCGAAAGACGTGCTGTTAGATGAATTGGACATTCTGAATTCTCCCTCAGTGTACCCAAACAGGCATCGGAATGTGGCGACAAGGGACTTTTCACAGTAACTTAATTGCAGTGTTAATTTAAACCTACGTGTAACAATATGAAGATTATTATTATTAAAACCATTTATTTAGATAGACATCTAATAAATTTAATTTCAATTCACTTTCTAGCAGTCAGTAACCCGTTGAGGTATGGCTTTGGAAACTTCCCAGTCATGATTTTACAGGGCAAACTATTTCTCTTCAACATACTGGCTGAGGTAACGTTTTAACTTATTCTCTCCTCAGGCAACTGTCGATGAGAATCTTAATCGTGTGACAGTATAACCCCTTAAGATTATAACTTTCAGTGTCACTTCTTTTTTAAGAAGCTTAAGAAATTATTGCAATTTTATGTGTTCTTACATTCATCCTGGAAAGAGCAATTAGCCCTCTATCTTTTATTTCCCAAGATTCCTGTTCAGAGTCTAAGTATATATTTTTTTAATGTTCCTGAAAAATCAATTTGAAACCCTTAATAAAAATGCTACTTTTTCTTAAAAAGTCTTTATACTGACTTCTATATATATATTTATTAATTCTCCCCTCCTCCTTTCATTGTCTAGTGGCCTGGCGGAGGGAATCCCTCTTTCTCCGGCATGCTGAGTAAAACAAAGGGGCCCCTCAGCAAGACAGTCCCCTTCCCTTGATAACAATGCCCCTCCCCACCCCCACCCCACCACATGCCGGGGTGGGTCTCTTTGACTGGGTCTGGCTAGCCTGCCCCACTCAGCCTAGTCAAGGCGCTCCAGCAAAGATCCTTCTACTAAGCCCCACTGGCGGTTTCCGTAAGCTTTAGTGCATCCCTCAGCATGTAGTCCATCCCTCAGCATGTAGTCCATCCCTCAGCATGTAGTCCAGGGTTTTGGAATGCACCAGTCTACAACAATCGGTTGGGGACAATTCTTTGCACTGGGAGACCAATAGATTTCGGGCAGACTGAAGCGGGATATTTGGGCAGCATTAGATGATAGATGTTACACTGAAGCCAGTTTAAAACCTTTAGTTCCATTATACTGGAAGAAGGCACAGAGTTACACAGTTAAAAACAAACTGCTAAGTGTAATAATACAGGGACTCGATTTGTCTCTGATTGGTTAGTTGTTCCCATAAACTATGCATGATTTAACCTTGATCAGTAATCCTGATTGGACATAGATAACTAGTACAAATGATTGGAATATGCAGGCACTTTTTCCCAAGGTGGAGGGATCAGTCACTAGGGTACATAGGTTTAAGGTCATTGGGGCAAGTTTAGAGGCTATGTACGAGGCAGGTTTTTACACAGAGAATGGTAAGTGCCTGGAATGCGCTGCTAGGGGAGGTTGTGGAAGCAGATACGTTAACGGCATTCAAAAGGTATCTCGACCTCAAAGCGAAGTGGGAGGAAGAGCTAGGGGAAGAGATTGAAGATGGAACATGGTCGGACGCCCTGGAGAGGGTGAATTCCTCCTCCTCTTGTGCACGGCTCAGCCTAATTCAGCTGAAGGTGCTGTATAGGGCTCACATGACAGGGACAAGGATGAGCCGGTTCTTCGGAGGGGAAGACAGGTGCGGGAGGTGTTCGGTAGGCCCGGCGAACCACACCCATATGTTCTGGGCTTGTCCGGCCTTGGAGAGGTTTTGGAAGGGGGTGGCGGGGACTTTGTCGGAAGTGGTCGGGTCTAGGGTCAAGCCGGACTGGGGGCTCGCGATCTTTGGGGTAGCTTCGGAGCCGGGAGTGCAGGAGGCGAGAGCGGCCGGCAATCTGGCCTTTGCGTCTTTGGGGGGGTGAGTTCTTTTCTTGTGTTGGTGTGGAAACACGCCTTGTTTGTTTTAAATTGTGGGGAGAAAATTTGTTTTTGAAAAACTTGAATAAAAATTTTTTTTAAAAAGGTATCTCGACAAATACATGGATAGGATGGGTGTAGAGGGATGAAATGAAAATGAAATGAAAATCGCTTATTGTCACGAGTAGGCTTCAATGAAGTTACTGTGAAAAGCCCCTAGTCGCCACATTCCAGCGCCTGTCCGGGGAGGTTGGTACGGGAATCGAACCGTGCTGCTGGCCTGCTTGGTCTGCTTTAAAAGTCAGTGATTTAGCTGAGTGAACTAAACCAGCCCCTAAAAATGTACAGGTTAGGTGGATTAGCCATACTAAATTGCCCCTTAGTGAAAGTGAAAGTGAAAATCGCTTATTGTCACAAGTAGGCTTCAATGAAGTTAAAAGCCCCTAGTTGCCACATTCCGGCGCCTGTTTGGGGTGGCTGGTACGGGAATTGAACCATGCTGCTGGCCTGCCCTGGTCTGCTTTAAAAACCAGCGATTTAGCCCAGTGTGCTAAACCAGCCCCTGGTTTAGCCCCTGGATACGGCACTAAGAAGTGCTGAGGGTTTTCACCAAGCTTGTATCATGGCTGGTACAGGCTTGGAGGGCAAAGGGCCTGTTCCTGTGCTGTATTGTTCTTTGTTCTTTGTAATTATTACTCATCCCCCACGACAGACCCTGTACTGTCAACTCAAGTTCCCTGCAAATTCAGCTTTAATTCAGGATGTGTTCCTGCTATCCTCCCGTTTAATACAATTTCCAGTACCTTCCCATTATGGGATCATTTCTGGTATGTCGCTGGACTTGAGCTACAGTCACTGGAATATGATCTATCTGTGCACAAGAGAAGATATATTCAATAGTGGGTGTTATCTGACCAGCAGGCAAAGGCAAACATGGCAATGCATCACCATTGGTGTGGTTCTCTGGCTCTTGGTATCTGATCTCAAATGATTGTGTAGATAGAATCAAAGACCATCGTTGGAGTTTACTTGCTGCCCAAAAATAGCTGTTAACAGCCTGTGATCCGTCAACAACGTGAAGTGATGATCATATGCCCAGATATGACCATAGCAGAGTTGCTACCGGTTGTCTCTCCCAATGTTCCATATCTAGCTTACTGGGCTAAATCGCTGGCTTTTAAAGCAGGCCAGCTGCACAGTTTGATTCCTGTACCAGCCTCCCCGGACAGGTGCCAGAATGTGGCGACTAGGGGCTTTTCACAGTAATTCATTGAAGCCTACTCGTGACAATAAGCGATTTTCATCTCATTTCATCAATGACTTTTTATCAGAAGAAGAACATTGCCCACTTCTCAGTACTCGAGCTGCAAATGAAAATCGGTGCTGAAAAAAGACTTTGAAAATACAGTGCAGAAAGTCAATATTTTTAACTGAAAGTGTTGTTTTCAGCTTTTGATTTTCAGTGAATTTAAATGGATGAAATTTGATATTAAATACTAGTGTATCAAGTTGCCACTAGTACAATGACCAAATTACTTGCCGTGTTAACTATATCTAGAGAGAGCCTGTTCTTAGCGTGACAATGCAGGTTTTTCAACTCAAAAGATGAATAAAAAAGATGTTATTCTAGAGGAGAATGGGATTGGAAATAACAACATCAATTGAAAAATGAATAAGTCATTAGTGTGGCACTGACTTCACGCATTTCCTTGAAAACTGAGGACGGCATGTGACTAAGCTAAATTTAGAAAATAATGCTGGTTTGTATATCAAGCACGTTCATTGTGCAACAAAATCCACCTCATGGATACAGTGAAGAATAGTAGATGCTGCTTTGTCAGACAGGCGAGGAGATTAAACAGTAAATCAATATAACAAGTTAATAATCCACGGATGAGATTTGAATGTTTCTACTTATAGTTTAATCTAAATGTAATGATGCTCAATTTCTTTGCATTGTCAATCAATTGACCCTGCCCTAAATAGCTTTTTCTGAATAGTCCTGCACCTGTGTTGCACAGGGGTTGTCAACAGTGGAACTTGGTGCATCTTCATCTTAGTCCGAAAATTCTGAAAGTCCTTTATGACCACATATCCTCTCCACTGAAAATTGCCTCAGACAAAAATATGTCATAAGGCCGCTTATGACATGTTTTTAGTTTATTGCTTCCCCTCTTCCCCACCCCATATTCGGCCCCTTTTATAATAGTCAATATATCCTATATTTCATATTCAATCTATGAATTTAAATAAAACACTAATATTATTGTTTAGATTGAGCTGATGGAAGGCAATTACACAGGCCTGGTCACAAAGGGCAATCTTTTAAAACAAGGAATTACACCAATGTATTGAAGTCCCAGTTTACAGGTATGTTAACTGTTTCCTTGAATACGAATTATCAGTGCACTTGCAACTTTGTGATCTTGTAGTTCATCTCTCGATGATCAATTGATTTTTTTGATATTGATTGCAATTGTATAAAGCTTCTGTCGGATGGACCTGTATGGCATATATACAGGGCGGGATTCTCCCCTACCTGGCCCGGGGTGGGGGGGGGGGGGGGGGGGGGGGGGGGAGAGGGGGGGAGGTGGTCAGAGAATCCCGGCCACAATTACAACACAAAACCTTGGGCTGGGATCTCTGGTTCTCCCAACCGCGTGTTTCTCGGCGGCAGGAGGTGGCACGCTGTTCGCTGGCAGGGGGGATTCTGTGTTCCTGCCTCAATGAGATTTTCCCATTGAAGTCACCCCATGCCGCCAGGAAACCTGCAGACAGGGGATGCTGCCAGCGGGACCAGAGAATCACGCTGCCAGCAAACGGCTGGAGAATTTCAGCCCTTATTTCTCAACAACAAAATTTCCACTCGGAAATATTTTACTCAAACGTTTATAACATTTAACATTTCAATAATTTCCTAACTGACTTGCTTATTTTATTTTTAACCGTGATCGGTGAGACTAATGTGCAATGTTCATATGCTGAATAGCTTATATATTCATTTTTATGTAGGGTGTGTTTCTGTTGAGATGTGTGCATCAAGGTAGTTTTGAGGATTAAATTTCCTCATTAATAAAACGGCTTGTTCATGAATTTTCATTTTCTAGGAGTGCTTAATATTTGTATATATTGTTTTGAAATTTTTTCCAAAATTTGTTAACCTGCCAATACATTCTAAATGAGTTCAAAAGAGTTATTTACCTGTGCTTAAGGTATTTATTATTGGAGGAAAAATGAACTAAAAGTATCACATTGCTTCTATTTCCTGAAATATTGAGAGTAAGATTATGGCATTCTGTTGAAAGTAAACCTAATTCTGATAGTGCCATTTTAAAAACGTGTTGACCGCGATTCAGCCACCTATTTGCACCCTACTGGAGCAGGGCATGTCAGGGAATTGCTGGAGAGCCCAAAATCAAGATTCACGCCCGTTTGAAATTCACCCGGTCTGATCCCGATGGTGAGTTCTGGATCTGGCCCAAAAATGGTGAGAAAGTCATGAAGCCTAATTTGTATTGATTTTAATCTTGTTAGTGAGATTGAAGTCAAATGCAGTGGCCACCCGGGAGTCAACTGACTCCCCAATGGGAAGTCACGCAGGTGTTGTTTAGTACGTCTTTACAAAAATGGGCAGCTGGTGCAATGGCTACTGAGGGGATGTGAGGAGGTGAGTAGCCATTTCCATTTACCGGCATGCAGCTCAAGGACCCCGAGGTGCTGCCCCCAGTGCTTGGGTGGGGGCTTCAGGAGGTTGGGGTAGTTTGGGGAGCTGGAGGGAGCCAGGTCAGGGGTCACAGGCTACAGCCTGTCTGTCCTACCAAACTCTCCCAGGATAGAGGCCTACTGCAGCTTCTCTCTTAAAAGTCAAATTCACCCCTTTGACTGTCAGCAGCCAAATTATTTTAAAATAAGAAAGACTTGCATTTTTATAGAGCTTTCCATGATCACCGTGATCACTTTACAGCTAATCCTGCAATTTGAAGTGTAGTTACAACCATAGAAGTATAGAAAAGTTACAACACCAAGATAGGCCATTCAGCCCATTGTGTCTGTGCCAGCCAAAAAAAGTGGAAAAAAACATAGCCGCTCATTTTAATCCTACTTTCCAGCATCTGAGCTGTAGCCTTGCCAGTTACAGCACTTCAGGTGTAAATCCAGGTACATAGAATCATAGAATCTGCAGTGCAGAAGGAGGCCACTTAGCCCATCGAGTCTACACCGGCCCTTGGAAAGAGCACCTTACTTAAGCCCATGCCTCCACCCTATCCGGAACCCAGTAACCCCACCTAACCAGTGGACACTGGGACACAAAGGGCAATTTGGCATGGTCAATCCACCTAACCAACACATATTTGGACTGTGGGAGGAAACCAGAGAACCCAGAGGAAACCCATGCAGACACAGGAGAACGTGCAAACTGCACACAGACAGTCACACGAGGCTGGAATTGAACCCAGCACCTTGGAGCACTGAGGCAGCAGTGCTAACCACTGTGCCACCCTGCCGCCCGTACTTGAACTGCTGCAGTTCAGGTCAGCAGTTTTTTCTTATTTATTTTACTTGAACGGCTGCAACCATGTGGTGTAATTGCACCCACAATGCTGTTAGGGAGGGAGTTCCAGGACTTTAATCCAGCCACAGTGAAGGGGTGGTAATATATTTCCAAGTCAGCATGGTGAGTGACTTGGAGGGGAAATTCCAGATGGGTGTTCCCAGGTGTCTGTTGCTCTTGTCTTTCTAGATGCTAGTGGTTATGGGTTTGAAAGGTGCTGCCTAAGAAGCCTTGATGAGTTCCTGTAGTGCATTTTTGCCGATGGTCCACACTGCCATCACTCTGTGTCAGTGGTGGAGGGAGTGAATGTTTATGGACGGGATGCCAATCAAGCCGGCTGCGTTGGCCTTGATGATGTCAAGCTTCTTGTTGGAGCTGCACTCCTCCAGACAAGGGGACAGTATTCCATTACACTCCTCACTTGTGTCTTGTAGATTGTGGACAGGCTTTGGGGAGTCATGAGTTACTTACTGCAGGATTCCTAGCCTCTGGCATGCTATTGTAGCCAGAGTATTTATATAGCTGGTTTACTTCAGTTTCTGAACTATGGGAACTCCCAGGATGTTGATAGTTGAGTCAGCGATAATAATGCCATTGGATGTCAAGGAGCGATGGTTAGATTTTCTCTTGTTGGACATGGCCATCGCCTGCCACTTGTATGGTGCAAATGTAATTTGCCACTTTTCAGCTCAAGTCTAGATTTGCTGTATTTGGACACAGACTGCTTCAGTATCTGAGGAGGCACAAATTATGCTGAACATTGTGCAATCACCAGAACCATTCCCACTTCTGGCGTTATGATGAAGGGAAGGCCATTGATGAAGCAGCTGAAGATGGTTGGCCTCGGACACTATCCTGAGGAACTTCTGCAGTGATATCTTGGAATTGAGGTGACTGACCTCAAAGCACCATAACTCCCTTTGTTTTTTTTTCTTTTAAAATTTAGATTAGCCAATTATTTTTTCCAATTAAGGGGCAATTTAGCGTGGCCAATCCACCTACTCTGCACATTTTTTTGGGTTGTGGGGGCGAAACCCACGCAGACACGGGGAGAACGTGCAAACTCCACACGGACAGTGACCCAGAGCCGGGATCGAACCTGGGACCTCAGCGCCGTGAGGCGGTTGTGCTAACCACTAGGCCACCGTGCTGCCCATAACTCCCTTTGTACTAGGCATGAGTCCAACCTGGAGGAGTGTTTCCCCGATTGCCATTAATCCTATTTTCGTTTGAGTTCCTGTACACAAAATTCCAGCTGTGACATAATCAGCATTTTATACAGTTTCAGCATTACTTGTTTGCTTTTGCATTCAATACCTCGTCCAACAAATGAAAACATTCCAAATGTGTTTTTAACCACATTATCCACCTGTCCTGCCACCTTCAAGGACGTGTGGACATGCCATGGTCTCTGATTTCATTTATCCCTCTCACTATTTCCCATTCACTGTGTATTCCTCAGCTTTGTTTGCCCTCCCCAAATGTATTGCTTCATTTCTGGAGTTACTGCTGTAATGTCGGAAATGTGGCAGCTAATACTCAGAATTAGAATCTGGTCAGAAAATGACCAGATTGTCTGTTTTTTTGAGAGATAAATATTGGCTAGGACATCAAAGCTCATTCCCTTTTTCTTTGTATTGTGCTATGGCATTGTTAAAACCCCTATGGAGGAGATGGGATCACGACCATACAGTTTCCCATGACCTCCCCAGAATATGAATGCCCCCTTTAAGGGGGTCAGGGCTTCCCCTTAACAAGGAGAGCCCCAACTTGTATAAAAACCCTGACCTGGGTGCAGGTGGGGGAAGGAGACCTTTAGGGGATTGGAGGAGTTTTGGAATTTTATTGCAATAAACCTTGTTAATTTCAACCCCTGCAATCGTTCCCAAAATGACACTTCTAGAAATGTTTCCGTTAAATCGCATCCAAAATCTGACACAATCTGTGGCTGTGTCAAAAGAAAATCCTGCAGGAAAATAATCCTTAACATTGAAAGAACTGTAGCCCCATTGAAGTATGTGGCAGAGGCCCCACCCCATCAAAGGAAGTGAAAAGCATTTTGAAATATTTTTGTTGCTCCACTACAACTAGATGCTGTGTTGATTAATTCATGCCGCTAGCAATACTCTTTGACAGGCATGCTGTCACTCTGCACTACACCCTTTGCCCTGTTCCTAAAACACAGTTTATCGCTGGGAGATAGTTACAAGATTCACCTCCACCCTTATGTATATTTTGTATCATGTTGCAAAATGTATAACCCCAGTATATGTCATCCAATTCAATAGCCTAATTCCACTCTTATAGAACATAGAACATTACAGCGCAGTACAGGCCCTTCAGCCCTCGATGTTGCGCCGACCTGTGAACCACTCTAAAGCCCATCTACACTATTTCCTTATCATCCATATGTTTATCCAATGACCATTTAAATGCCCTTAATGTTGGCGAGTCCACTATTGTTGCAGGCAGGGCATTCCACGCCCTTACTACTCTCTGAGTAAAGAACCTACCTCTGACATCTGTCCTATATCTATCTCCCCTCAATTTAAAACTATGTCCTCTCGTGCTAGACATCGCCATCCAAGGAAAAAGGCTCTCACTGTCCACCCTATCTAATCCTCTGATCATCTTGTATGCCTTAATTAAGTCACCTCTTAACCTTCTTCTCTCTAACGAAAACAGCCGTCAGTCCCTTAACCTTTCCTCATAAGATCTTCCCTCCATACCAGGCAGCATCCTGGTAAATCTCCCCCCCATATTCTTTGATCCCCTTCACCCCAGGTGCTATATCTAACTGCTTCTTGTAAACATACAGGGCGCGATTCTCCCAGACTAGGGAGAAATCGTAAGGCTGGCGTCAAAACCGGGCGGGTTTGACGCCAGCCTCCCCCTCCCCGACCGGGAACCGATTCTGGTCCCCGGTCGGGGCTAGTATGCCGCGGCCGTGAACTCCGGCATCGCGGGCTTAACGAATTTCGTTAAGCCCGCTTGCCAGAGTTTGCGCTGGCTGACGCGTCACATGACGTCAGCCGCGCATGCGTGGATTGGAAGACTCCAACCCGCGCATGCGCGGATGATGTAATCGCGCATTTGCGCGAAACCTCCGCATGCGCGGGCCGGGATGCCCCTCAGTCGCCCCGCGAAG
The DNA here is from genome assembly GCF_902713615.1 of Scyliorhinus canicula. Classification (NCBI taxonomy): domain Eukaryota; kingdom Metazoa; phylum Chordata; class Chondrichthyes; order Carcharhiniformes; family Scyliorhinidae; genus Scyliorhinus; species Scyliorhinus canicula. Next base: position 166,582,251 of record NC_052152.1, on the reverse strand, counting down.
TGTTACAGCGGGGTGGCGGAAGGACAAAGAGTGCGCGGGAATCGGACCCGCTGCCCGAGATCGGTGCCCACTGATCGCGGGCCCATGGCACCCTTGGCACGGCCGTGGTACTGCCGTGCCAATCGGTGCCATGGTTGCCAAGATCGGGACTTTACGGCCGTTTTTACGAACGGCCAGACCAGGTGTGTTTGCCGTTCGTAAAAACGGCCGTAAAGGGCTTGGAATTCGGCCCATCGGCCAGCTGAGAATCGCTGCTGGCCGTAAAAAAAACGGCGGCAACGATTCGTGTCGGGAGTTGGGCGTGGGGGGGGGGGGGGAGAATAGCGGGAGGGTGTCGGACTAGCGTGGCCGTAAAAATTTACGACCCCCGCTATTCTCCGCACCGTTGTGAGTGCGGAGAATTGCGCCCACAATGTTTTGGCCTCAACTACTTTCTGTGGTAACAAATTTCACAGGCTTACCATTCTCTGGGTGAAGAAATTTCTTCTCATCTCTGTCTTGAATGGTCTACCCCAAATCCACAGACAGTGACCCCTGGTTTTGGGCACACCCACCATCGGGACCATCCTTCCTGTGTCTACCCTGTCTAGTCCAGTTAGAATTTTACAAGTTTTTGTGAGATCCCCTCTCATTCTTTTAAACTCTAGCGAATACAATCCCAACCGATTCGATCTCTCCTCATATGTCAGTCCCGCCATCCCAGGAATCAGTCTGGTAAATCTTCGCTGCGCTCCCTCTAGAACAAGAACATCCTTCCTCAGATAAGGAGACCAAAATTGCACACAATATTCCAGGTGTGGCTTCACCAACGCCCTGTATATTTGCAGAGAGACATCCTGGCTCCTGTACTCAAATCCTCTCGCAATGAAGGGCAGCATACCATATGTCCTCTTTACCGCCTGCTGCACCTGCAAGCTTACCTTCAGTGACTGGTATACGAGGAAACCCAGGTTTCATTGCACATTCCCCTCTCCTAATTTATAGCCATTTAAATAATAGTATGCCTTCTCATTTTTGCTACCGAAGTGGGTAACCTCGCATTTATCCAAATTATGCTGCAACTGCCATTCATTTTCCCACTCACTCAACTTGTCCAAGTCACACTGACGGATCTCTGCATCCTCCTCACAGCTCACCCTCCCAACCAACTTGGTGTCATATGCCAGATTGGAGATATTACATTTGTTCCATCATCATGGGGCAGCACGGTAGCATGGTGGTTAGCATAAATGCTTCACAGCTCCAGGGTCCCAGGTTCGATTCCCGGCTGGGTCACTGTCTGTGTGGAGTCTGCACGTCCTCCCCGTGTGTGCGTGGGTTTCCTCCGGGTGCTCCGGTTTCCTCCCACAGTCCAAAGATGTGCGGGTTAGGTGGATTGGCCATGCTAAATTGCCCGTAGTGTCCTAATAGTAAGGTTAAGGGGGGGGAGTTGTTGGGTTACGGGTATAGGGTGGATACATGGGTTTGAGTGGGGTGATCATTGCTCGGCACAACATCGAGGGCCGAAGGGCCTGTTCTGTGCTGTACTGTTCTATGTTCTATCTAAATCATCAATATATATTGTGAATAGCTGGGGTCCCAGCACCGATCCTTGCGGTACCCCACTCGTCACTGCTTGCCAATTTGAAAAATATCTGTTAATTTCTACACTTTGTTTCCTGTCTGCCAACTAGTTTTCGATCCATCTCAATACACCACTCCTAATCCCATGCGCTTTAATATTATACGCTAATCACTTATGCGGGAATTTGTTAAAAGCCTTCTGAAAGTCCAAATATACCACATCCACTGGCTCCCCTTGATCAACTCTCCTAGTTACATCTTTGAAGAATTCCAGTAGATTTGTCAAGCATGATTTCCCCTTCATAAATACATGCTGACTCTGTCCAATCCTGCCACAGTTCATTCAGTTTTAACAGCTCTCAAAACATGATGGTAATTCAGTCAACCATTGGCAAAAAAGATAGTAATGCATTCTATGGCTTCTCCCTCAGAGAACCCTACCTACCTTATCATTTCCAGTAGCAGCAGACCACTTTTGGAAATGCTCATAGTGCCTATTACATAAATACATTGTAAGCATAGATTCTGAGCCAGAAGTTTACGTTGTTTGGGCAGATTGGTGAAACTGCACGTAAAGATGTTGGGGACTTGTCCTGACATCATCGCACATACGCGCAATATTTTGGTCCAATGGCGCGCAAATGAGTCAGAAGCATGTAGCGGGGAGAGGGAAGCAAAGGGAAGAAAAGGTAAGGAGAGGGGAGATAAGATGGGGGGGGGGGGTGGAATATATATCCAAAGAAAGACAGGAAATAAATAAAATGTAAAAGACAGTTAAAATGAAATGGAATGAAGACAAAGGGGTCGAGGTGGGGTAGAGCTAATCGTCTGAAGTTGTTGAATTCGATGTTGAGACCTGAAGGTTGTAGCGTTCAGATGATGAGATGAGGGGCAAAATTCTCACCTACCCAGCGGGGCGGGGGGGTCCCGGCGTAGCGGAGTGGCGCCAACCACTCCGGCGTCGGGCCTCCCTAAAGGTGCGGAATTCTCCGCACCTTTAGGGGCTAGGCCCGTGCCAGAGTGGTTCCCGCTCTGCCGATGGCGCCAAAACTGGCGTAAACGTAAACAACGTAAACTTCTGGCTCAGAATCTATGCTTACAATGTATTTATGTAATAGGCACTATGAGCATTTCCAAAATTGGTCTGCTGCTACTGGAAATGATAAGGTAGGTAGGGTTCTCTGAGGGAGAAGCCATAGAATGCATTACTATCTTTTTTTGCCAATGGTTGACTGAATTACCATCATGCTTTGAGAGGTGTAGGGTATGGTGGACGAGTGGACTTGTTTATCTCGAGGGAATGGTCTCTGCGGTCTCTGCACCTCGACCCCTTTGTTTTCATTCCATTTCATTTTAACTGTCTTTTACATTTTCTTTCTTTCTTGTTTTTCTTATATATATATATATATATATATATATATTTCCTTCTTTATCTTCTCCTCCCCTCTCCTTACCTTTTTTCCCCTTTGCTCCCCCCTACATCTGTCACAGTTTACCCTCTGATTTTAGTTTTGCTGCTGTTTGGCTTCTCACACCTTTTATTCTCTCTGGGGACTGGCATTAGCACTCTTTTCCCTTGGTGTCTGTGGCTATGAAGAGGTATGTTCCAGAAACATATACATAGACAGAGTCAAAGATGCACGACAATCACTTCCGGTGGCGGCGATGTACGAGTGAGCCGCACATTCGGTGGGCTCTCACTCCGGCGTGGCTGAACAGCTGATTCCCCGCGATAACGGGACCACGGGGGCGGCAAAAAGGCTGCGGGGAACAGAAGAGGAGAGCGGGCTGCAGCAGATGGAAGTGTGGGAGGCCAGCAGGTGAGGAAGAAAGAGAGAGAGACGGAGACAAGGAGGAAGCTGACCTGAAGGGTAAGATGGCGGACCCACGGACCTTCCTTCCTCCAGGACAAAGGGAAAAAAAAGTTTGGAGTTGCTGAGGAGGGACAGCTTGGACCCACTTCAGATGCCCAGGAGGTAAAATTCAAGGAGCTGGGCGAAGGAAAGCGGCAGCGAAGGCGCTGAGGAGCGGGCTGCGGCACATGGAACAGCGGGATTCCAGAAGGCAGAAGAAGAAGGAGAAAAAGGGACAGAGACAAGGACCTGAAGAAAATTACCTGGGACCTAAGTTGGCGGACACACGGACCCCGGACTCAGCAATCCAGCTGGCGCTGGATAACATGCTCCAGGTAATGAAGTCCAGTTTTGAAGCGCTGAAGCGGGACAGCTTGGACCCAATCCAGAAAGCGGTGGATCAGCTGAACCAGAGGCTGGACGCCCAGGATGTTAAAGTTAAGGAGCTGGGAGAGGCGGTGGAGGAGCAGGCGGACGCGCAAACGGTTGCAGCGCTAGAAGTGGACGGCCTGAAAGAGCGGCAGAGAAGACTGCTGGACAGAGTGGAGGAGCTGGAGAATAGAGTCCGCAGGAACAATCTGAGGATGGTCGGCCTCCCGGAGGGGGCAGAGGGAGCTGATGCTACAGCATTTGTAGCAGACCTGCTGAAGCAGCTGATGGGGGCCAAAGCCTTTCCGCGACCGCTGGAGCTGGAGGGGGCACACAGAGTGCAGGCAAGGCAGGGGCGGCCGGGCGGACCCCCCCGCCTGATGGTGATTAGGTTCCACAGGTTCGTGGACAAGGAGCGGGTGCTGCAGTGGGCAAAGAGCGCCAGGAGCAGCACGTGGAACAACAGTGTTCTCCGCATTTATCAGGACCTAAGCCAGGAGGTGGCTCGGCGGCGAGCAGCCTTTAAGAATGTCAAGGAGGTGCTGTTCAAGAAGCACGTGAAGTTTGGTCTGCTGTTCCCAGCTCGGCTATGGGTCACGCACCAGGGTCAACACCACTACTTCTCCGAGCCCGAAGAAGCGATGGATTTTGTGAGGGACCTGGGGCTGGTCCCGAAAGGAGGCCCCAAGGACGCGAGTTAGGGCCCGAGGATTTCTGTGGGAAGGAACGCCGAATGTGCCTGGACTGCTGCTCAACGGTTTGCTGGGCCAAGGGGGCCAAGCGGAACATTTGAGACTCTTTCCTTTGTTCATGGACATTTATGTGCTTTTTCTCTTTTTTCTGTGGTTTTTTTTTTTTTTTCCCCTGTTTGGGCTGGTTTGTGCTTTTTGTGCAGCTCGCGGAAGACACTGGAGCCGGCTTGCCCCAGTGGGTGGGGAGGAGGACGGGTAAACAAGGGGAATGGGACAGGAAGGCGCCGGAGTGTTGAGTCACCGGGCTAGCAGATTGGCTAGTCAAGGAAGTCAGATGGGGGGGGAAGTTACAGCCAGTAGATGGCAGGGGTGGGGGTATCGGGGGATGGGGTTAGGGGAGGGGGGGGTTGTTCTGCTGACGGGAGAGGGACTTGAAATAGGCACTGGAAAGGAGGTCGAGGGTGGAGGCAGCCAAAGGGCGGGCCAGGAATGGCGCGACGCACGGGTCAGGGGCCGGCCCGAGAAAGGCTATGGCTGACCGGCGGGGTGGGGGGAGTGGGATGTGCCCCCCGACCAGGCTGATCACCTGGAACGTCAAGGGACTGAATGGGCCGGTTAAGAGGGCGCGGGTGTTCGCGCACTTGCGGGCCCTGAGGGCGGACGTAATTATGTTGCAGGAGACACATCTGAAAGTGTCAGACCAGACCAGGCTAAGGAAGGGTTGGATTAGCCAGGTCTTCCACTCGGACTTGGACTCGAAGTCCAGAGGGGTGGCAATCATGATCAACAAGCGCGTGCAATTTGAGGCAGAGGGCATATCTGCAGACAGGGGGGGCAGATACCTGATGGTACGGGGCAGACTGGAGGGGAGAAGAGTGGTGCTGGTGAATATATATGCCCCGAACTGGGATGACGTGGACTTCATTAAAAGAGTGCTGGGGAAGTTCCCGGACTTGGATTCTCGCAGGCTAATAATGGGAGGGGACTTTAACATGGTCCTTGACCCGACTTTGGATCGGTCGTGTCCCAGAACGGGTAGACTCTCAGCAATGGCAAGGGAGCTGAAAGGGTTTATGGAGCAAATGGGGGCAGTGGACCCCTGGAGAGAGGGACAGCCAACAGGAAGGGGCTACTCGTTTTACTCGCACGTCCACAAAGTATATTCCAGGATAGATTTCTTTGTACTAAGCAGGGACTGTATGGGGGAGGTAAAGAACACGGAATACTCAGCAATTACCATTTCAGACCATGCCCCGCATTGGGTGGACCTGCAGTTCGGGGGAGCGAGCTATCAACGCCTGCAATGGAGGCTAGATGTGGGACTGCTGTCGGAGGAGGGGATCTGCGAGAGGCTTCGGAAATGTATAAAAAATTACCTGCAGGTGAATGACACTGGGGAGGTCTCAGCGGCGACCGTGTGGGAGGCGCTAAAGGCAGTAGTGCGGGGGGAGCTGATTTCAATTGGGGCCCACAGAGCCAAGGTAGACCGGGCAGAGATGGATAGATTGGTCAGGGAAATGGGTCGGATAGATGAAGAGCACGCGGAGTCCCCGGGGGAGGTTTTACTCAGGGAGAGGCAGAGACTACAGGCGGAACTGGGGGCACTATCCACGAGCAGGGCCGTGGAACAGCTTAGGAAGGCGAGGGGAGTGGTGTACGAGTATGGGGAAAAGGCCAGCACACTGTTAGCGCAGCAACTCAGGAGGAGGGAGGCGGCCAGGGAAATAGGTAGAGTGAGGGACGAGGGGGAGCGCAAAGTGGAGGATCCGGCAGAATTGAATAGGGTATTCCGGGACTTCTATCGTAAGCTGTATACTTCGGAGCCGCCGGAAGAACCGGAGGGGATGAAAAGGTTTCTGGACGGGTTAACATTCCCAACAGTTGCGGGGGGGGGGGGGGGGGGGGGGGGGGGCGAGTGGAAGAGCTGGGGGCCCCGATTAGAGTAGAGGAGGTATTGGGGGGCCTAAAGGCCATGCAGTCGGGGAAGTCCCCGGGGCCGAATGGATACCCAGTAGAGTTTTATAGGAAGTTCTCTGAGCTGGTGGGCCCGGTCTTGGCGAGGGTTTTCAATGAGGCAAGGGACAGAGGGACCCTGACACCGACAATGTCACAAGCCACCATATCTCTGATATTGAAGCGGGGTAAAGACCCGGAGGTGTGCGGGTCCTACAGGCCAATCTCCCTGATTAATGTAGACGCCAAGCTCCTGGCAAAGGTACTGGCGGGTAGAATTGAGGACTGTGTACCGGAGGTGATTGGGGAGGATCAAACGGGGTTCGTGAAAGGTAGGCAGCTGGCGGCCAATCTGAGGAGATTGCTCAATGTGATAATGATGCCCCCGGCGGGTAGAGAGGTGGAGGTAGTGGTGGCAATGGACGCGAAGGCCTTTGACCGGGTGGAGTGGGACTATCTATGGGAGGTGCTCGGACGGTTTGGGTTCGGGGAGGGATTGGTGGATTGGATCAAATTATTATATCAGGCCCCGAGGGCCAGCATCAGGACCAACAGAGAAGTGTCGGAGTACTTTAGGCTGTACCGAGGGACCAGGCAGGGCTGCCCGCTCTCCCCGCTGCTGTTTGTGCTGGCCATAGAGCCGCTGGCGATTGCGCTGAGAGCCGCAGAGGGTTGGAAGGGGATGGTGAGGGGTGGGGTTGAACACAGGGTTTCTCTTTATGCAGACGACCTGCTCCTGTACGTGTCGGACCCAGTGGCCGGGATGGGAACTATACTGGGAATGCTGAGGGAGTTCGGCCAGTTCTCAGGATACAAATTAAATACGGTCAAGAGTGAAATGTTTGTGGTCCAGGCAAGGGGCCAGGAGAACAGATTGAGAGGGCTACCGTTTAGGCTAGTTGAGGAAAATTTCCGGTATTTGGGAATCCAGGTGGCACGAGACTGGGGCAGGCTGCATAAGTTAAATTTGGCCAGGGTGGTGGAGCAAATGAAGGGAGAGTTTCGGAGATGGGATGCACTCCCGCTGTCGCTGGCAGGGAGGGTGCAGACTGTAAAGATGACAATCCTCCCTCGATTTTTGTTTATTTTTCAGTGCCTCCCGATCTTTATCCCACAGTCCTTCTTCAAAAGAGTTAACGGGCTGATCATGAGCTTTGTCTGGGCGGGAAAGTCTCCGCGGGTGAAGAAGGCGATGTTGGAGAGGAATCGCAGCGAGGGAGGGCTGGCTTTGCCGAGTCTGGTCAATTATTACTGGGCGGCCAACATCGCTATGATAAGGAAGTGGATGGTGGGTACGGGGTCTATTTGGGAGCGGGTGGAGGCGGCTTCGTGCAGGGGCTCCAGTTTGGAAGCCCTGGTCACGGCTCCTCTACCGCTGCCGCCGGCCAAATACACCACCAGCCCGGTAGTGGTGGCGACCCTGCGGATATGGGGCCAGTGGAGGAGGCATGTGGGGGAGATGGGGGCGTCTGTCTGGGCGCCAATCTGCGACAACTATCGGTTTGCCGCCGGCAGTATGGATGGGGGGTTCCGAGTATGGCGGCGAGCAGGGGCGGGAAGGGTGGGTGATATGTTCCTGGAAGGGAGCTTCGCGAGTTTGAGGAGCTTGGAGGAGAAATTTGGGTTGGTAAGGGGAAATTATTTTAGATACTTACAGTTGCGGGACTTTGTTCGTAGACAGGTCCCATCTTTCCCGCGCCTCCCACCAATGGGGATCCTCGACAGAATAGTCTCTAGGAGGGAAGAAGGGGAGGGCAGAGTCTCGGGTATACATAAGGTGCTCATGAGGGAGGAAGGGTCCCAGACAGAGGAACTGAAACTTAAATGGGAGGAGGAGATAGGCGGGGAAATGGAGGACGGGCTGTGGGCAGAGGCCCTGAGTAGGGTAAACTCGACCGCGACATGTGCTAGGCTCGGGCTGATCCAATTTAAGGTCGTTCACCGGGCCCATATGACGGTGGCTCGGATGAGCAAATTGTTCGGGTTAGAGGACAAATGCGCTAGGTGCGCGGGAGGACCAGCGAACCATGTTCACATGTTTTGGGCATGCCCTGAGCTGAGGGGGTACTGGGAGGGATTTGCGGGGGTCATGTCCCAGGTGCTAAAAACAAGGGTGGTGATGAGTCCAGGGGTGGCAATTTTTGGGGTTTCGGAAGACCCGGGCATCCAGGGGGAGAAAGAGGCCGATGTGCTGGCCTTTGCTTCCCTGATAGCCCGGCGACGAATATTATTGGCGTGGAGGGACTCAAAGCCCCCGAAGACTGAGTGGTGGCTTGCGGACATGTCGAGTTTCCTGGGGATGGAAAAAATTAAGTTCGCCTTGAGGGGATCTGTGCAGGGGTTCACCCGGAGGTGGCAACCATTTATTGACTTCTTTGCGGGCGAGTGAGCGGGGGGGGGGGGTTGAGTAGAGTAGGAGGGAAAATATGGCGGGTAGTACCGGTGGGAGGGGAGCGGGTTTGTGCAATATGTTACGATGGAAGTATTGAAAGTACGTGGATGTTTGCACATTTTTGCCTTTTTTGCTTCCTTTCTGATGATGTCTGTAACTGTTTATAAAGCCAAAAACTACCTCAATAAAATTGTTTATTATAAAAAAAGATGCACGACTATGCTTAAAATGCGAGCATTTGCAGGTAATTAAATCTTTACAGATCCAGAGATAGGGGTAACCCCAGGTTAAAGAGATGTGAATTGTCTCAAGCCAGGACAGTTGGTAGGATTTCGCAAGCCCAGGCCAGATCCTGGGGGTGAATATAATGCAACATGAATCCCAGGTCCCGGTTGAGGCCACACTCATGTGTGCGGAACTTGGCTATAAGTTTCTGCTCGGCGATTTTGCGTTGTCGTGCGTCCTGAAGGCCGCCTTGGAGAATGCTTACCCGGAGATCAGAGGCTGAATTTCCTTGACTACTGAAGTGTTCCCTGACTGGAAGGGAACATTCCTGCTTGGCGATTGTCGCGCGATGTCCGTTCTTCCATTGTCGCAGCGTCTGCATGGTGCATAAAAGAAAGGAGGATGTGAGCCAATTGACTCCTTCCAAAAGCTTTTGGAATATTTTTCAGTTGCCATTTTTTGTCATCTACATCTAAAACTTCTAACGTCTAAAATTTTTCAGACAAAAACACCACAAATTGTGATGTGCATTTTCATCTTCGCTAGCTGGTAGAGCCGATCGGTTTAGCTCAGTTGGCTGGACAGATGGGTTGTGATGTAGAGCGAGGCCAATAGCACGGGCTGAATTCTCGTACGGGCAGAGGTTATTCATGAAAGGCCCGCCTTTTCAATCTCACCTGAGGTTGGCGATCCTCAGGTTAAACCACCAACAATAAGCTTCCCCTCAAAGGGGAAAGCAGCCATTGATCATCTGGAACTATGCTCAATTTTTATTCTGTTGGAGTGGAGGTGAAAATCTACCCTGACATACGCATGTTGCTCTCTCTCTCTTTCTCACTCTCCCTCTCTCGTATCTTTTAAAATCTTTATCTAGAATTTTCATCTTGAGGTCTTCGCCTTCGCTTCAAACAGATATTCTTTCGAAAAACAGTTAAAGGCAGTTATTAACCACATCCTTGCAACCCGAACATATGCAATTCTTATAATTTTCCAGCATTCACCAGCTCTCACTACAACAGATGTCAATTTTTTTTTTCTCAGTGATCAATCTCTTCTGAATCTCCCATGGAGAGGATAGGGAAGGCATAAGGTGGGTGTGGGTAGTGGGTGGGCGGATGGTGGCATGGAGTGGGGAGATGTGGCTCGGTGTCGATTTGAGGTCTTGTGGGAGAAGGACAGGATTAAGGTCTTGTGCTTTCTCTTCTCTTGCAATGCACACATTGTCTCTCTTTTCTGCCATCTCTCTTTTCTGCCTTTCTCTCACCATGTAGTCCGACGACAGACTTCAGACTACAGAAGGGAGATAAATCACTTGGTTGCATGGTATACCGAAAACAACCTCTCTCTAAATGTTGGAAAGACCAAGGAACTGGTCATCGACTTCAGGAAGCATAGCATGACACACACTCCCATCTGCATCAATGGCTCCGAAGTGGAGATGGTCGATACCTTTAAGTTCCTGGGGGTCACCTTCACCAACAGTCTGTCCTGGTCCACTCATGTTGATGCAACAGTCAAGAAAGCCCAACAACATCTCTACTCCCTATGGAAGCTAAAGAAATTTGGCATGTCTGCATCGACTCTCACAAAGATCTAGAGATATGCCATAGAGAGCATCCTGTCCAGCTGCATCACAGCTTGGTATGGCAACTGCTCGGACCAAGGTCGCAAGAAACTGCAGAGTGTGGTGAACGCAACCCAACGCATCACACAAGCTTGCCACCCCCACATTGATTCTGTATACACCTCCCGCTGCCTCAGGAAGGCAGGCAGAAGTATCAGAGACCCCTCCCACCCAGGCATTGCCTTCTTCCAGATCCTTCCATCAGGCAGAATTTACAGAAGTCTGAAGACTCGCACATCCAGACATAGGAACAGCTTCTTTCCCACAGCTATAAGACTCCTCAACGACTCCCCCTCGGACTGATCTGTTCCCTGTAAGAACACCAAACTCATGGATGGCCTTGCAACCCAATACCCATGAGGCCCTCAAGTAAGAAATTAATGCCCATTCATCGACCTCATCTCACCTCCACTGGTATTGAACTAGTGACAGGCAGGACAGTTGCCGGGCAGGGAGCCAAATAGAAAACCTGTCATGTTTGCTTTAGGGTTCCTGGGATGGAGGCACTCAGTACCTGATTAAAGGACCTGGCATCAGGAAGCAAGAATGGAGGAGGGCACTGAGAGCCCACCCCTGCCCTTTCTTCTGACCCCTCTGTCCCTCAGCAGAATCTGAATTGAGAAAAAGCGTCAGATTGCTGAGAGGGGCCTGGCCAAAGGTCAAAATGAAGGATTCTATTGCCAGTAGTTACACAGAAAGTTCTGAAAATATGAATAAAATGGTTTATCAATGTGATTCACTCAGGCAAGTTTATTCAACAAAGTAGAGTGAAAATGAATAGAATCAGTGAACTTTAATCATAATTGCGACTCTATGACCATGTGCTGTGAAATAAAACAGCTTAGTGATTTGTATCTGACCTTGTCTTGCTAAGTGCCTTCCAAGAGATTGAAGACATACCAGTGTGGAAGACAGGCATATCCAGTTTAGGTCACAAAGGGGTATTATTGTTACACCCCAGATTACACCATCATGCAAGTATATCTATATGCAGTGTGAATCAACTCCCATAAAATCAGACACTCAGGTCATTCACGGAAGAAGCTGTTACCACAAAACCTGTGATGGTATATACAGAAGATCTGCATTTGTAATGGGCACAAGTCTGGTATTTAGAGGTAGGTTAACCTGGTTTATCTGGTTGGGACGAGGAATATTTGGGATAATGAAACATAACATCAATCCCTGAACTGACTGTCTGTCTGCAACGCTAGAGACAATTTATTAAATACCGATTACATTGGTTGGATGGATTAAGAATTAGCTTGCAACAGAAGATAGAGAGAAGAAGCTGGGGAGTCATGATTCTGCACTAGTGACATTGACCTCCCCTGGGTGGCACGGTAGCACAGAGGTTAGCACTGTTGCTTCACTCAGCGCCAAGGACCCGGGTTCAATTCCTGACTTGATCTGCACGTTCTCCCCGTGTCTGCGTGTGTTTCCTCCGGTGCTCCAGTTTCCTCCCACACTTCCCGAAAGACGTGATGTTCGGTCAATTGGACATTCTGAATTCTTCCTCTGTGTACCCGAACAGGCGCTGGAATGCGGCGACTAGGGGATTTTCACAGTAACCTCATTGCAGTGTTAATGTAAGCCTACTTGTGACAATAATAAAGATTATTATTATGGTAAATCAAAAATGATTGGTCACGGGAAAAGTACTGGAGTTCCAGATGTCAATGAAACCTGAAGTAAACCAACTTCTGAGGGCAGAGTTTGATTATCATTTTGAAGAAATATTGGAGCAAGTAATGCCCCCAGTGACAACAAATCCAAACTACTGATCTGCCGCTCAGAGTACATGCATGTTGTGGATTGCGAGAAAGTGAATATTGAATATTATTGTTGTGTCATTTGAAGAAGCATCCATGATGAAAATGTGACAGGGTACACACTCTTTGGCAAAAACCGAAACAAAAAAGGATTAAGAAGCAATTATTGAATATAGTCTGAAAATATCTGTGTAAGTTTGTTATTAATGAAGCAAATTGGTTACTGGGATGTGTCCAGAGATGACATTGGGTACAAGTAAATGGAACAATATATTGGAATATCGCCTGCTGTTTGTATCTTCTTTGCCATAAAGTGATAAAAATGCGTTAGAAAACCTTTACAAAGATTGCCCAACATGAATCCAGGTCATAGGGGGTTTGGTTGACTAAACTTATCTTCATTGGAGGAAAGACGCCTGAGGGAGATACTGGAGGTACTGGATCAAAATACAGAAAGGTACATATGCAGTAGAAGTGAACAAATCATTTATCCAGAGCAATGAGCATAGGATTGGAGAACACAAGTAGAAAATTCACAACACTCAAATAACGTTAAGGGTTTAAGGATCAATCTATTCTCAGAATGGAGAAAATGTGGACAGTTGAAGAAGATGGATGATTTAGGTTAAGTTTGTTATTTTTTAAAAGTTGTATCTTGATTCATATATTAAGGGTTTATGGGATCTTTGTGATTACTTGATTTTCTTTTCAGAGTAGAAAAATTGATGTTCCCTCAGTAGCACATGATTCAACAGGTGTACAGTCACAACCAATGGACCAGATCTAAGCTCTGCAGTCTTACCACATCTAGCAGCCAATGGTGCCTGGTGGTTAATGCATCTCACCCTCCTCCTTGTGGTTCCCATCATCTCAGTTGCCTATCTTCAGCCAATTTGATTCACTCTACATGGTATCAAAAAAGGGCTGAAGGCACTGATACTGAAAAGGCTTTTGGTTCTGACAACATTCTACAATATTACTGAAGATTACTGAAAGACAGCATAGTGGTTAGCACTATAGCTTCACAGTGCCAAGGTCCCAGGTTCGATTCCCGGCTTGCGTCCCTGCCTGTGCGGAGTCGGCACGTTCTCCCCTTGTCTGCGTGGGTGCTCCGGTTTCCTCCCACAAGTCCCGAAAGACGTGCTGTTAGGTAATTTGGACATTCTGAATTCTCCCTCTGTGTTCCCGAAAGAATCCCGCCCAATGTTTCTGATGGTGGGTGTGTCCAGAACCAGGGGGTCACATCTGAGGATCCGGGGTGGACCTTTTAGGACAGAGATGAGGAGAAATGTCTTCACCCAAAGAGTGGTGAGCCTGTGAAATACATTACCACAGAAAGTAGCTAAGTCCAAAACATTTTATGTTTTCAAGAAGCGGTTAGATCTAGCATTTAGGGATGAAGGATATCAAAAGATTTGGGGGGGAAGTTGGATTAGGCTGTTGAACGGGATGATCAGCCATGATCATAATGAAGAGTGGAGCAGGCTCGAAGGGTCGAATGGCCTCCTCCTGCTCCTATTTTCTATTTTTCAATGTTTCTAAAAGTCCTTAAAAAATTTTTTTGTAAGAATCTTTATTGTCACATGTAGGCTTACATTAACACTGTAATTAAGTTAATGTGAAAAGCGCCTAGTGAAATGAAATGAAATGAAAATCGCTTATTGTCACGCGTAGGCTTCAAATGAATTTACTGTGAAAAGCCCCTAGTCACCACATTCCGACATGCGCGCATTGGCGCCGATCCCACTGCGCATGCGTGCATTGGCGCCAGTCCCACTGCGCATGCACGCATTGGCACCGATCCCACTGCGCATGTGCAGACCCGTGGCACCCATCTCACGCCAGGTTCGGCAGCTGGGGCGGCGTGGATCGCTCCAGTGCCGTGCTGGCCCCCTGTAGGGGTCAGAATCGCTGTTCCTGAGGGCATGTTGACGCCGTCGAGAAACGCAACGGTGTTTACTACGGCGTCGACACTTAGCCTCAGGATCAGAGAATCCCGCCCATCATTCCTGCATCTACCCTGCCTAGTCCGGTTAGAATTTTACAGGTTTCTATGAGATCCCTCTTCACTGACACTCAGTTTGAGGTCTGCCAGGGCCAGTTGGCTCCTGACCTCATTGCAGCCTTAGTCCAAACAGGGACAAAAGAGCTGAACTCAAAAGATGAGGTAATATTGACCGCCCTTAACATTAAAGCAGCATTTGACCCAATGTGGCATCAAAGCTGTAGTCGATCGGAATTGATAGAAATCTCTACTTTTTGGAGTCATACCTAGCAGAAGGGCACATGGTTGTTGGAAGTCAATCACCTCAGTCCCAGACATCACTGCAGGAGTTTCTCAGAGTATTATCCTTGACCCAACCAACTTTATCTGCTTCATCAATGACCTTCACACCATCATAAGGTCAGAAGTGGAGATGTTTGCTGATTGCACCATTAATTTTCAGCACAGTTCGTGATTCTTCAGATACTAAATAGGTCTGTGTCCATATGTGGTAAGATCTGGACAAGAGTCAACTTGGGCTGATAAGTAGTAAGAAACGTTTGTGCCATACAAGTACCAGGCAATGACCATCTCCAGCAAAAGATAATCTGATAATCTCTGCTTGATATTCAATGGTATTACCATCGCTGAATTCCCGCCATCACCATCTTGACCAGAAACTGAATTGGAACAACCATAGAAATACTGTGGCTACAAGAGGAAGTCAGAGTTGAGGAATTCTGCAGTGAGTAATTTACCTCCTAACCACTAAAAACTTGTCAATATCTACAAGGCACAAGTCAAGAGTGTGATAGAATACTCTCCACTTGCTTGGATGAGTGCAGCTCCAACTGGTAGAAAAGGTGAAGTCACACGGGATCAGAGGTGAGGTGGTAAGATGCATACAGAACTGGCTCGGTCACAGAAGACAAAGGGTAGTAGTAGAAAGGTGTTTGTTTGAATGGAAGGTTGTGACTAGTGGTGTTCCACAGGGATCTGTGCATGGGCCACTGTTGTTTGTAGTATACATAAACGATTTGGAGGAAAATGTCTGCTCAGTAAGTTCGCGGATGACACCGAGGTTGGTGGAGTGGCAGATAGTATTGAAAATTGTCAGAAGATACAGCAGGACATCGATATGTTAGAGACTTGAGCAGAGAAATGGCAAATGGATTTTAATCCGGACAAATGTGAGGTAATGCATTTTGGTAGGTCTAACATAGAGGGGAAATATATTGAAAATGGTGAACTCTTAGAAATATAGAAAGTCAGAGAGATCTGAGCATGCAGGTCCACAGATCTTTGAAGGTCGCAATACAAGTGGATAAGTAGTCACGAAATCATACGGAATGCTTGCCTTCTTTGGACGGGGCACCGAGTATAAAAACTAGCAAGTCATGCTACTGTTGTATAAAATCTTGGTAAGTCCACACTTGGAATATTGCGCACAATTCTGGGCGCCGCACTACCAGAAGGATGTGGAGTCTTTGGAGAGGGTACAGAGGAGGTTGACCAGGATGTTGCCTGGTTTGGAGGGTGTTAGCTATGTAGAGAGGCTGAATAGACTCGGACTGTTTTCATTAGAAATACGGAGGTTGAGGGAGGACCTCGATAGAGGTCGACAAGATTATGAGGGGCATGGATAGAGTGAATGGGCAGGTATTCTTTCCCAGGGTGGAGGGGTCAGTCATCAGGGGGCTTAGGTTTAAAGTCTATGGGACAAAGTTTAGAGGAGATTTGTGAGGCAGATTTTTTACGCAGAGGGTGGTGAGTGCCTGGAACACGTCGCCAGGGGAGGTTGGGGAAGCAGATATATTAACGGTGTTCAAAAGGTATCTTGACAAACACATGGATAGAATGGGTATAGAGATATACGGCACAAGGAAGTGTTGAGGGTTTTGGCAAAGGTTGGTATCATGACCAGTACAGGCTTTGAGGACCGACGGGCCTGTTCCTGTGCTGTATTGTTCTTTGTTCTTTGTTCTAACACTCAAAAAGCTTAACACCATCCAGGCCAAAGCAGCCCACTTGTTTGGCAGTCCATTCACCACAGTTAACATTCACTTCCTCCACTACTGACACGCAATTGCAGCAGTCCTAACATCTATAAAATCCACTGCAGCAACTTACCAAGGCACCTTCAATAACGCCTTCTAAACCTGTGACCTCTATCACCTAGAAGTACAAGGGCAGCAGATGCATAGGAACACCATCACCAACAAATAACCCTCCAAGTCACACACTATACTGACTTGGAAATAAAGAACGGTTCCTTCACTGTCATTGTCAAAATCCTGGAACTCCCTTCCTAATGGCACTGTGGGTATCCAACATTAGAGACTACAGCAGTTCAAGAGGGTCACTCACCACCACCTTCTCAAGGGCAATTAGGAATGGGCAATAAATTCTGGCTTACTCAACAATGCCCACATCTCATGAAATATTTAAAAAAAGATAATCAAACATTGACTCGGATAGTCAATGGGAGCTGAATTGATAGTCTCTGAAAACAGGTGAAGATTCGTCATGTTCGATTAACTCATGCCCATTGTTTTGCAGTCAAACACCAAATTTGCGTTGCTTACTCATTTTAATGATTCCAGCATCTAATCAGTGGTAATCTGAATCCTGAGCAGGAGGATATTATTGTGAATTGGGCAAGAGAGGAGATATCCTACATTCACAGGGAGCCAAGAGGCCCTCCAGACACACATTCAAAAAGTAGTGGGAGCAGACAGATGTGGAATTCAATGCGAAGAGTCAAGTGCCAAGTACCTGAATACAACTCTGCAACAAGTTCAATGTCCTCATCGCAAATGGTCAAGGTCAGTGAATATGTCTTCAAACGGCAGATCCTCCCAGCTGCTCTGCTCAGTTCATCACATCCCTCCCACTCAACCACCAAACAATGTCTATCAACCAAGATTATCCTCAACATGTGTAAGCACCACTGCACCCTCACACTGTTAGCACTGCTGTAAGCCCAAAACTCACAGCTAGCACAGATTACCAGCTATTCATCACTGACAGCCATGTCAGCCAAATACATTGCACAACGTTCACTGACATGCTTTCTGCTCCCTTGTAGATCAAGGTGGTACACACCTGAAGGCAGCAGGAACTAATTGGAGAAGCCTCCAATGGAAGGAACAGTTCTGATTCTTTTTGGGATGTCCATTGCTGAGCCTGTGGCCAGTGCTGAGGCCGTGAAGAAAAGTTTGAACCATTTTGCCTACATGGTGGTCACATTGGATCTTGGATAGGGTTTCACAGACAATCACATAATTTGAGGGCTGCAAGAGGATTGGTTCAATTGTGCTTCAAATTCAATTTGGAGAGGGGAATAGGAAACAAAACCTCTAAAACAATGCTCAGTGCGGAGAGGATGATTTATTCATCTGAAAAAGGAGGTTTGGTTGACGCAAATTTTGCTCTTTCTGGGGATGGTTTTGGATCACCAGAATGACACTGAGTGGGGAAAAGGGATATTTTCTTATCTGCATTGCATTCATTCAGATTTCCACATTTGCGACTTGAATGTGATGAAGTGGAGTGCGGGCAGCACGGTAGCACAGTGGTCAGCATTGCTGCCTACGGCGCTGAGGACCCGGGTTCGGATCCTGGCCCTGGGTCACTGTCCATGTGGAGTTTGCACATTCTCCCCGTGTCTGTGTGGGTTTCGCCCCCACAACCCAAAAAGATGTGCAGGATAGGTGGATTGGCCACACTAAATTGCCCCTTAATTGTAAAAAAAATAATTGGGTACTCTAAATTTATTTTAAAAAAAGAAAAAAAATGAAGTGGAGTGCTATGTTTTGTTCACAGCAGTGATTTATGTGAGAGCTCCAATTTCCTCCGAACATGCCATCTGCAACCCAATAACATATCTACAGCACTAGATACTTCAGTCAAAAGCTAGACTGGATCAATCTTGTGTTAGCTGCCAAGCAAACCTCCTTGCTCTACAGACATCAAAGAATGCCTCCTATCCACTGACATTGTCACGCAAATAATATTCACATCACACAGGTGCCAGGAAATCACCATCTCCAACAAGTGATAACCTAGCCATCGATCTTTGATATTCAATGCCTTTGCTGAATCCCCCTCTATTAACACCTTAGGGGTTATCGTTAACCAGAAACTGAACTGGACCAGCCACATAAATACAAAGGCTTCAAGAGCAGATCAGAGGCTGACAATTCTGTGACAAGTAACCCATCTTCTGCCTCTGCAAAGCCTGTCCACCATTTACAAGGCACAAAGCAAGAGAATGATGGAATACTATCCACTTGCCTGGATGAGTGCAGCTCCAACAACTCTCAAGTTGTCTCAAATCATCCAAAACAAAGCCGCCTGCTTGATTGGTATGTTGCCAATCGGCACCGGAGTAATGTTGCCAATTAATTATGGTGCTCTTTAGAGTCACCAGGTATCAAATGATACCACCGCAAGGGTTTACCGGATGTCGATCAAAGGGCCACACAACCAGTTAGTCAGTTCAAGTTCAAAGATGGTTTATTTACACACAAGGATTACTTCGACATGCAACACAAAACATGACAAGTTAAACTACACCTAACAACGACAATAACCTATACTTAACTTCAGGGCAACCGGCTCTATGCAGATGGATAAGGCCTTTGCCTGGATCTTGCATGGTTGGGTGGAAGAAGTCGCTCTGTTACTGCTGGGCTCATCCGTCTGGTAGCAATCGTTGGTCTTGAACTTGTCTGTCTGGTCATTATGCTGCACTTATGTTGGCATAGGCCGGATCCAAGAGAGACCAAGCACATGGCTGTGTCTCTTCTTATCCCTCTGGGATTTCGCGCTCCTTGGGCCGGCCTTTAACTTGGAACCAATAATTCTACAGGCTTCGATCACTGCCTTCGATTTTGGCTAATAAAGGGGTGGGTGCCTTGATGGCTGGGCGTGTCCTTAGCAGTCATTGACCTTGGTTGTTTGGGCTCCCTGAGTAAAGGGAGTGGCACGGATTAGTCTGTATCTGTATCGGTTATCCGAGTACAGTTCTTTTGTTCTGGGGAAATGGGTCATGAGAATGCAAACGAGTGGGGGGTTTCGATCGCGTCTAGCTATCTGGGTTGCAAATACACACACAAGCTCTGAGTCTGTCTGAGTCCTGGGTTGGCCATAATTCCCATGGTCCTTTGCAGGTGGCCATCTGAGATAGCTACAGGTACCACACCCACCACCTTCACCATTCACTCTCTGCACCTGCATACATTGGCAGCAGTGTGTACCATATGCAAAAGGCACTACAGCAACTCACTAATACTCCGTCAACAGCATCTTCCAAACCCTCCTGAAAGGAGAAGGACAGCAGATCACCACCACCTGCATGTTCCCGTTCAAGCCACACACCATCCTGACTTAGAACTATATTACCGTTCCTTCATTGTTGCTGGGTCAATATCTTGGAATATTCCTTCCTAACAGCACTGTGGGTGTACCTGCACCACATGGACTGCAGTAGTTCAAGTAGGCAGCTCACCACCACCTTCTTAAGGGAAATAAAAAGTGGGCAACAAATGCTGATCAAAACAGCTATCTTCATATCATATGAAAAAGAATCACACAACTGCATTCCATCTGCATGTGGCTTGACATCAGAGGTGGGATTCTCTGTAGCCCCCGGCTAAATCGAGAACGGCGATCGGGCGAAGAATGACTCTCGACTCCGAAATCGCGACAGGCGCTGGTTTGACGCCGTTTCGCGATACTCCGCCCCTCCAAATCGCCGTCATCAGGAAGGGTGCCATGCGCAGTCACAACCCCGTTGGAGCGCCATCAGCTGGCCCACCCACCCGTGATGCTCTGCCTCTAATGGGCCGAGTTCCCGACGGCGCAGGCCATGTGTGGTCCCAGCCGTCGGAAGCCTGGGTACTGGCTGCGGACAGTGTCCAGCGCCACCACACTCAGCCGAGATCCATGCCACTGGCCGGGGAGGTGTCTGCTAGGACTGAGGGCTGAGGTGGGGTTGGCCAGGAGGTGGGCTGTGGGGTCTAGTGGGCGTGTATGCGGTCCAGCATGACCGCCACAACTGATGCGTGCATGGGGGGTGTCGGTGTTTATGGCTGCAGCTTGTCAGTCCTGCGCATCTGCGACTCGGGACCCAGCGATTCTCCGACCGTTTTCCGCGTGTTCCGCGGGTGTTTCACAAGGCACCGGTGCTCGCCTCTCACCGTTACCGGAATCGGTGCGGGTTTTGAGGTGATTCTCCCATCGTGAAACACCACGGATCCTCCATTGGCACCGGCACTTAGCCCCAGGAATGGAGAATCCAGCCCCAAATCTTTCATGCTCGCATTTACAGTGTTTCAGGATTGTGCTCGTCAGATTAATGCATTGGAGTTGCTCAGTTAAATTTGATGAGGCGATGGTGTGAAGATTAGTGCTATTTTTATTTCTCATTTGTTTCTCTTCAGGGATGATATCTAGCCTAGGGGTTGATCGCTTTGTAACATCCCCCAATGGCTATTGTAAAGTCTTGCAATGAGAGTTCAGATACACTGTCAGCATCATTTCACACAATGTTAGATGGAATCCTATTTTAGTCAAATATAAAAACGTTGCCATCCAAACGTCCAATACCATTGGAATGTTATGACCACTAACTGTTACTAATATTGTGAAATAGATGTAAAGATTATTCTGATCGAATATTGAAAACATTATAAAATTACTTCCTACTTACTAGTGTAATGAAAAAAACTTGTCACAACAAGAAAAATTATGTATTAAATTTACAGTAGGAGTAAATCTGTAGTTATTTTTATTAATGCATTCCAGTTTCAACCGCTCAAAGTAACTGTGTTGGAATTAATACAATTTGCCTGCTATAAGCAGTGGTCAGTTAGACCATAATAGGTTAAGTCTCCTTATTTTGAGATCAGTTTTAAGCTTCCTCATTTTGTTGCTCTAACAGACTGAAGCTAGTTAAAATATTCTGCTGCATTTAGTGACACCTCTATTCCTGGCCAGAATGGAGATATTTGGGTAATTCCTCACCAATCATGCCTGGACACCACTCTGCTGTAAGTGACAGGGATTAATTTTATGTATATAATCTGTATATAGCCAGCTTCACTCTCTGCACTTTTCTGGAGAAATAATCAATTTGTATTATGTATCCATCCTTAGCTGTCAATTTTGGTCATGCGTTCTGTTTGCTATCATTTGTAAAGATTCTTTCAAAGTAGATTCTGTTGACTGTTTGCTGCTCTGTACTGTTTCGAGAAAATTCTGCTTACTGAGTAAATAGACTTTGCTGTAAAATGTTCTGTTTGCAGGGCATCCTTCCGTATATCTCATACTGGCTTGCAAAACTATTTGCCAACACAGTGCAATTCAATGGCTGACAGTTACGTCATGATCATCCTGAACATTTTCTCAACAAGCTGATAATATTCAGGTCTCAAGGATTAAACAGCAGCCTTTGGATTAATGGCTAGTTTCAATTGGGTGTTTGACCCTTCCTCTCCTTCTTCAGGGCTCCAACATGGGTCTTTGATAAATCCAATTACTGAGACTAAAAAACTTTTAACATACAGAGGATTAATAAATAGGCACTATTAAACAGCCAGAAATAGGCAGTTTGTTTAATGTGTTATCAGAACCTTTGCAAGCAACTTTTATATTATTAACAAATGGCGTAGCACCATTTCCCATTATAGACCGCTCCCCATTCTAAACATTGACAACATAAGGGATGGAGACTTATTACAATACACAACTATTGAAAAATATTTCAAGTAGTGTTGATTCTGCGAGTTGAAGCCATAATCTGAATTGATTCAAACCATGCAACTAACTGCCATTAACTGGGGACACTTTAGAAATGATTTTAATTTCCAATGTGGCTTGATAATGGGCATAGACAGGTGGTCACTGATCAGGAAACTGGAGATAAATTTGATTTGATCGTAGGGACAACAGAAATAGGAGCAGGAATATATCACTGAGCCCCTCAATTCTGCTCTACCATTCAACTAGGTTATGGCTGACCTGCTATCTCAATGCCATTTTCCCACAATATTCCCACATCCCTTGATAATTTTAATACCTAGCAATCTCTCAATCTCTGTCTTGAATATACTCAATGACCGAGGCTCAACAGTCCTCTGGAATTGAGAATTCCAAATATTCATCTTGTCTCAGTCCGAAATGTTCCACCTCTTATCCTGAGATTGTGTCCCCTGGTTCTAGAACAGCAACAACCAGGGGAATAATCTTTCCTTCACCCACCCTGTCAAGCCCTGTAAGAACTTTGAACTGCCCTTGGTTTATTGTATCTTCAGACAGGTTGTGGGGCAGATGGTGGAAGCTCCCATCCATAAGAAGAGGGACTTTGGACAAAGGCAGTTTTGTACTGTTTACAACCCCTGTACCACCAGTTCTTGCTCTCACTCACAAGAGTTGAAGAAGTTGGACAATTATTTCAAATGGAACCTATCCAAAGGGCTTAGCAGATGATGGATTGTTTAATTTGCTGAAGGTTGTATTCTGGTAATATGAAGCACTCAGCTTTATGAAAGCAGTCTGCCCATTTTTGCAAGCAGTCTAGCACTTTGCAGTACAGGTGTCCTTCTGGAGATCTATTATATTTGGCATACTTGAAGGAAGATTACTTGGATGCAGCCTTACTCTCTCTCCCCCAGAGAACTGTGGTTGCTCAATCAATTAGTGTTTTCATAACAAGCTACACCAGTTACTCCTGCATTTAACAAAAGGGCAATCCATGCAGCGACAACAAGAAAGCAGTAACATTAGGACCAGCTGAACAGATCATAGAAAACATAGAACATAGAAAAATACAGCACAGAATAGGCCCTTCAGCCCACGATGTTGTACCGAACTTTTGTCCTAGATTAAGAACACATTAATCTACACCCCATCATTCTACCGTAATCCATGTACCTATCCAATAGCCGCTTGAAGGTCCCTAATGTTTCCGACTCAACTACTTCCACAGGCAGTGCATTCCGTGCCCCCACTGCTCTCTGGGTAAAGAACCTACCTCTGACATCCCCCCCCTATATCTTCCACCATTCACCTTAAATTTATGTCCACTTGTAATGGTTTGTTCCACCCGGGGAAAAAGTCTCTGACTGTCTACTCCATCTATTCCCCTGATCATTTTATAAACCTCTATCAAGTCTCCCCTCATCCTTCATAACCCTAAATGTTTTTGCCACTGTCCCTCTCAGCAGTACAGGGAATGTCACTAATACTCACCAATCTGCAACACATACAAATACTAATCCACAATTTGGTACAGCAAATACTTCTTTCACATTTTCCATGAACATCTAGAAGCCATTCTCCAGACAGATAAAGTTACCAAAGGCTAAGGTGTCATAGATATGGTGCTCCAATGTCGAGCCTGATTAATTGTAAAGGCAATTTTTACATAATTTGTGTAACTCCATTGTGCAGCTGGAACATGCAAATCATTTCCCACACTCTTGGTAACTGCCACAGTCCCTTTATTTCACACAGCTTATCCCCACAACCCATACTGTTCAGGTCTGACACCTCTGATTTACTACATCCGTACAATATCTACATACAGCTGAACAAATACTCATACAAAATCTATGCTTCCACATCAAAGATACCACATGGATTTTGAAGCAATCATTTTTGATGGGATCTGTAATATATCCTAACCATGGTGCTCAGCAGTTTCAAGCTACTTGACGTACATTTGCTGTGGAGAGGAGGGGTAGCACTCTTCCTCTTCAGGAGAAAGACACATCGGGGAAATTGCTGGAGATCTAGTTATCAATTGCCAGAATTGTTTGCTGACACCTGATTTTAATGAGTGCCTCAGATAATACGACCCATTGCATCCTCCACAACACACTTGCCCCGACATTGCCTAACTTGCTACTTGAACAGTCACAATGACTTGCACATCGCAGTTTACAGCCGAGAGCCGATCACTGTTTGCTTTGGATAAGATTCCCTCCGACATATCATCATCAGTAATTTTCAGAATCTGCTTTGTATTATAAAGCTATAAAAATGTTGTGTTAATCTATGGAAATAATGACATGTTGTGGAGTATTGCTTACCATTAGCGCAGTTTAGCCTGTTTGTGTAGTTGCTGTTCATTTCAGGCTTACATATCCCTATTTATGTACAGCCAAAGAAAATAAGAAGTGTTTTACTTGGATAGAAACCAAGGAAATTGGTGAGCTCTATGTTGAACTGGGTCTGATCATAGAACATACAGTGCAGAAGGAGGCCATTCGGCCCATCGAGTCAGCACCGACCCACTTAAGCCCGCACTTCCACCCTATCCCCGTAACCCAATAACCCCTCCTAACCTTTTTGGAGACTAAGGGCAATTTAGCATGGCCAATCCACCGAAACTGCACATCTTTGGACTGTGGGAGCAAACCGGAGGAAACCCACACACACACACGGGGAGAACGTGCAGACTCCGCACAGACAGTGACCCAGCGGGGATTTGAACCTGGGACCATGGCACTGTGAAGCCACAGTGCTATCCACTTGTGCTACAGTACTGCCCATGCGCATCATCACTTTCTAGTTGAGGTCAAGCTTCCAAGTACTCAAACAACAGAAATTATGGGTGCAATTCTCCAGAAAAATTTCTAAATATAGTAGCGAGCGGGAATTGCTACGAACTTCCCGGCGCTCGGCCGACAATGGTATTCAACATTAATTGGTCCACTTAACGAGGCCTCAGCAGCTTCTCATCACAAATGAAGGCTCGCCAGCTGATTGTCTGGGACCATGCTCATCAGCCTAACAAGCAGCACTTAAGTTGCACTTGCTCAGCCAACCCCAGCCAGATCGCAATAATGGTGCTGAGGAGACCGGCCCCAAGATTCGGGGATGCTCACTTGGGGAGGCTGCTAGACGCTGTGGAGGCCAGCAGGGATGTCCTGTTCCCCCGAGTGTCCGGGAGGGTCAGCCATAGGGCAGCCAGTGCTGCCTGGGATGACGTGGCGGCGGCTGTGAGCTCAGGGAGTGTGACCAGGAGGACTGGCCTTCAGTGACATAAGAAGGTAAACGACCTACACTGGGCAGCACAAGGGAGTAGACACCACGTTCCCCATGGGAGCATCCACCCGCCAGCTCCCCCTACTGCCCTTCCTCCACCCCTTCCCCTTCAAACCCCCCACCCCTTCCTTCAACCCCACCCCCCCCACCACTGTGAACCATGCGTGTGGATAACGATGCCCTCTCTGGGCCCCCTCAGAAGAAGCTCTCCCATAACCGTCGGGAGAGGGCCCAGACTGGCGGAAGGGTGGTCACAGTGGATTGGAAATTAGCAAACGTGACACCACTGCTTAAAAAAGGAGGTAGGCAGAGAGCAGGAAATTATAGGCCAGTGAGCTTAACTTCGGTAGTAGGGAAGATGCTGGAATCTATCATCAAGGAAGAAATAGCGAGGCATCTGGATAGAAATTGTCCCATTGGGCAGACACAGCATGGATTCATAAAGGGCAGGTCGTGCCTAACTAATTTAGTGGAATTTTTTGAGGACATTACCTGTGCAGTAGATAACGGGGAGCCAATGGATGTGGTATATCTGAATTTCCAGAAAGCCTTTGACAAGGTGCCACACAAAAGGTTGCTGCATAGATAAAGATGCATGGCATTAAGGGTAAAGTAGTAGCATGGATAGAGGATTGGTTAATTAATAGAAAGCAAAGAGTGGGGATTAATGGGTGTTTCTCTGGTTGGCAATCAGTAGCTAGTGGTGTCCCTCAGGGATCCGTGTTGGGCCCACAATTGTTCACAATTTACATAGATGATTTGGAGTTGGGGACCAAGGGCAATGTGTCCAAGTTTGCAGATGACACTAAGATGAGTGGTAAAGCGAAAAGTGCAGAGGATACTGGAAGTCTGCAGAGGGATTTGGATAGGTTAAGTGAATGGGCTAGGGTCTGGCAGATGGAATACAATGTTGACAAATGTGAGGTTATCCATTTTGGTAGGAATAACAGCAAACGGGATTATTATTTTAAAAATAAAATATTAAAGCATGCCGCTGTGCAGGGAGACCTGGGTGTGCTAGTGCATGAGTCACAGAAAGTTGGTTTACAGGTGCAACAGGTGATTAAGAAGGCAAATAGAACTTTGTCCTTCATTGCTAGAGGGATGGAGTTTAAGACTAGGGAGGTTATGTTGCAATTGTATAAGGTGTTAGTGAGGCCACACCTGGAGTATTGTGTTCAGTCTTGGTCTCCTTACTTGAGAAAGGACATACTGGCACTGGAGGGTGTGCAGAGGAGATTCACTAGGTTAATCCCAGAGCTGAAGGGGTTGGATTATGAGGAGAGGTTGAGTAGACTGGGACTGTACTCATTGGAATTTCGAAGGATGAGGGGGGATCTTATAGAAACATTAAAAATTATGAAGGGAATAGGTTGTTTCCACTGGCGGGTGAAAGCAGAACTAGGGGACATAGCCTCAAAATAAGGTGAAGTAGATTTAGGACTGAGTTTAGGAGGAACTTCTTCACCCAAAGGATTGTGGATCTATGGAATTCCTTGCCCAGTGAAGCAGTTGAGGCTCCTTCATTAAATGTTTTTAAGGTAAAGATAGATAGTTTTTTGAAGAATAAAGGGATTAAGGGTTATGGTGTTCGGGCTGGAAAGTGGACCTGAGTCCACAAAAGATCAGCCATAATCTCATTGAATGGCAGAGCAGGCTCGAGGGGCCAGATGGCCTACTCCTGCTCCTAGTTCTTATGTTCTTATGTTACTTTGGAGAGTGGGCCCTGGAGATGACTGGGGTGACTGAGGACAGATCGGTCACCCACGTAGAGACTTGCAGACGCAGAGGTGAGGACACACCTGGCTCCACCTGGAGGACCTGTCAAACATGAGTTATTATTGCCTTACTGACTGACCCATCCGTCTGACTGATCATAGGTCCATTCTTCCGCAGCTCCTCCAGCCGATGGCGCCGGCCCAACCGAGGCAGCCTCTGCTGACTCAGAGGAGAACACCTCAGAGGAGATCTCTGAGGATGCAACTGTTATCGTCGCTCTCATCCCACCCTCCACCAGCACAGATACACGCACCTCTATGGGAAATGTTAGTGGACAGGCTTCGGGGGCATAATCTGATGAGCACTACACCGCTGTTGATGCACATCAGCTGGAGACAGGAACCTCCAGATGAGACAGCAGTCGGAGAGCTGCTGGACTCAGGACCCAGCTCCAGCTTGATGTTGAGCCTGTGGTACAGAGTTGCCCGGAGCTGATGGAGACAATAGGGAGCGGTCGGGATATTCAGAGGGAGATATCAGAGGCACTCCAGCAGATCCATAGCCGATTGGAGGTGTCTCAGAAGTTATGGGCGCGGGAGATGGCGCTGGTAATGAGTGACACCGATGTTGACATGGCTAGGGTGGAGACTGCTAGGGTGGCGACAGCAGTGGAGAATCTAGTGCATGACATCGGCACCATGAGTGAAGGTATCCAAGGTGTCATATAGTCAGTGACGACCATGGCTGAGGGTCTCGGCAGAATGTCTGAATCGTTGGGGGATGTCACCCAGTATCAGGCTGGTCTTGATGTTTTGCGGGACATGTCCTGTTCTCAAATGGGAATGGCCGCGGCACTGCAGAGCATGGCCTCGTCACTGAGGGCAACGAAACAATGTTGCAGACCATAGGGAATGGGCAGGGCTCCAGATGATGCAGGGGCAGACGGGGTTCAAACCAGCTGCCCTTCCATCCCAAGGTGAACCCCAGGGCCCTATGGTCACTAACCGGGAGGAGGGGGGCGCTGTGTGCCAACCTGAACCCATGCATGGAGTGGCGGCGGTGGCCAGCAACAGTACAGAGCGGCACATCTCTGCATGTGCCAGCAACAAGTGAGCCGGGTCCCTCCGGCCCCACAGTCCCCAGAGGACATCCACCAGCGGCATTGAAGGCCATGGGACGAGGAAGGCAGCTGGTGGCCTCCACCTCAGATGCGCATTCTGGGGAAACACCTCGACACAGTGGAAGAGCTGGGAGGGCCAAGCACATTGAGGATCACTGAGGGCACGAGGAGAGGGGGTGGGGGGGTAGGGAGGTGTGGGGAGGCGGGGTGGGGGGGGGGGGCACCATTGTGGGGTGTTGTACAACATATTAGACACCTTTTTACACATTATGATGTCTCTGTCATTTCATTCCGCAGTGCGGGCTGACCACTGGACCCTTTGCCCATCCTTCCAGGCATACCCCACCCCCTCCCCGTGGTGCTCACGCACCCTCCGGCCATGGACATGTCCCTGGAGCTGTGTCCCATACCCTTGATGTTCAGATGTTGTGCGTGTGGTGTTGCCTCATGCATTGTTTAAGCACAGTGTCCAGGCATCAGGGAGTGATTGGGATGCTCAGCAATGATTCCCACATGCTACCTGGCCCGCCCACCCACCCGAATCTACTTGACATGTGTGAAATTCTCACTTTTTAAAAATAAATTTAGATTACCCAATTATTTTTTCCAATTAAGGGGCAATTTAGCGTGGCCAATCCATCTACTCTGCACATTTTTGGGTTGTGGGGGCGAATCCCACGCAGACACGGGGAGAATGTGCAAACTCCACACGGACAGTGACCCAGAGCCAGGATCGAACCTGGGACCTCAGCGCCGTGAGGCGGTTGTGCTAACCACTAGGCCACCGTGCTGCCCTCGTGAAATGCTCACTTAACCATGATTGCCAATTCCCTCTCTGCAACAGCCATCAGCGTGCAGTCAGAGGCCTCAGCAGTCAGTGGAGGTTACGGGTGGTCGTTGGGGCAGACAGGCGGGGAATGAGAAAATGATGCAGGGGTTGGCATGCTGGTGCCGTGAGTGGTTGCCCCCCTGTTTGCCCCTCCCCCTCCAACGGAGGCGCACCACTGTGTGGAGGATCCCCTATCCCCAGCCGAGGGTCCCCATCCCCAGCCGGGGCTCCCCCCACATCTCACCGAACACTGGGGTGGCAATTCCAGCGCCACCGGGCTCTTTGCCTGTGAACAAAGATGGCTACTCACCTCCTTGGCATCTCACAGAAGCCCATCCGCCAGGTTCGTGTTTTTAAAAAGGAGTACTGATCGGCACCAGCATGAGCACTTGCTGGGTAGGCCGCTGGTCTGCTGGTGGATGGCAATCACTCCACTGACAGCACCAAACCTCATCTTTGTCACTTCCTGGAGACTCATTTCTGTGGAAGAACAACTAAAAAAGTTCAAGGAGATTATGTAACCAAATTTGAAGCAGCTGGCAGTTCCTGAGAATGGCATGGGAGAGTACCTGTTCAACACACCCTGAGGGAGGGCGATTAACCTGGCTGCAGGGGTGAAACTTATAGTATTAATAATCTTATTTATATAGTCTTGTGTTTGGACTGCCATTTTGTAGAGAAAGATGTCTTGTGACTTGTTACAGAGAGGTGAGAGATCTGGGCTTAAGAAGTGAAATAGAGGGCCTGGTTTAGTGTCCTCCTCACGAGGTTTGCGGCGCTTGAAACATCTCGCGAGATTTCATGAAACCTCACGAGATGTCGAGATCTGGATCGCGCCCGTTGATGTGACCATCAATTCACGCGAGACAGTGAGTGGAAGTAAACAGTGGCTTTAATCGACTAGAACAGTGCCTGCCTGCAACTGTTCTTCTAGTGAGAGCCGCCTACAGGGCTACTGCTCTTTATACCTCCCCTCAAGGGGTGGAGCCGGGGGCGGAGCCCACAAGGGCACCAACATGATACATTCAGAGTAATATCGTACAATGGTCCATAGGTGGAGCCCACATGGGCAGCAGCGTGGTGCAGTGTAATACATGGTGAATGGTTAGTACAATACGTTCACCACACCCGCACTGGGCGTGAGCCAGATCTGTATTTAAATAGTTCATTAAGCTTATTTAAATCTGTGTTTGCATGATTCATCCGGCGCCCGGGACCTAATGGCTGCGCCTGGGAGGCTTCACCAGTGCGCCATTTAGTACAAGTTTCCACAAATGTGGACAAGTCGTAATGGCATCTGGGAGAGTCTCCCAGGGCAATAGAGACCCCCGGATGGTCGGGGACAGGGCAGAATGGTACCCTGGTACTCCCTCTGGCACCTGGATACGTTGGCACTGCCAGCTTGGTACCCTGGCAGTGCCAATGGGGCAGTGCCACCCTGGGTTGCTACCAGGGTGCTAGGGTGGCACGTTGGCGCTGCCAGGGACCGGGCTGAGAGGCTTTACGAGGTGGAGGGGTGCAGGGTGACGGGGTGTTCCCGGGGAGGAGTGAGAGATTTAAAACGGAGATGGGGGGGGGGCGCAGATAAGTGGAGGGGGGGATAGATCGGGGCAGCTAGACAAAGTAGTGCCCCAATCTGTGAGATGCCTTTCTTGCAGTGCTCGTCAGCAAGAAATTACTCAAGTGCGGACTCGGCAGAGAGAAAATATCCAAGTCCAAAAAACAGCAAAGTGCCGTTGAATATCAGAATATTAACTAACTACTAATTAACTGTTCAACGTTGAAATAAATTCTGACAACAAGTAATTGACCTGAAACGTTAACTTGCTTTCTCTCCACAGATGTTGCCTGTCTTGCTGAGTATTTCCAGCATTTTCTGCTTATGTTTCGGATTTTCAACATCCACGGTATTTTGTTTTTGCATGGAATGTTTTTTAGTTGCCTGTGATTGCTCGGTGTATCTGATTAACACTTGCAGCAAATCAATCCTGGTGGACAGTGGGGCCCAGGGCGGTATATTATCAACAGCAGCCAATTAAGAGACAGCCACTGGAACTGCAGTCACTACACTCAACAGTTTAAATTGTTCATTTCTGGGCCTGAGAGATTGAATGAATGGCATTATAGTAATAACGGTCGTGTTAAAAGGATACTTGCAACATTAATTATTCGCCCTAATCTCTTGTCATGTGTTTAATGGACAATTAAACTGCAAATCCAGAAAGTGGTTAAAAATAATGTGGAAGTGAAAGGTGAAATGTCATTTGTGGGGCAAACGGCTGAACTGTGTAAATTGATCAACAGGTTCTGGAGATTTGCAACTCATGATAAATTACCCTGAACTCGCTGGCCAATTTGCACATTAATAACTACATTATTTGGACTGCCATCTTGCATTTTTAGTCCTTATTTTGCCAGGAAGATTTGCATAGCCCATTATATTGAATGTTAAATGCCAAAATATATGGCAATATGAGAAATGTGGGTGTTAAATTACCAATTTGTCGGGGGAATAGAGGTATGGAGATATAGGGAGAGTTGACCAGAGCTTGTAAAGATATATTTTTAATTGCTATTTATGATGTTGGTTCTACGTGAACTCCAATTTATTTTTATGTCTGACACATGTAGCAATTCATTCTATCACAATTTTCAACTAAATTGCACTGTTGTTCTCGCATTTCAGCTTTTCTATTCAATTTTAGTGGTGCTGATTCAATCGTCCTCGCTGAACCTCTAGGTAATGATTTGGTATGTTATATTTACTTGTTATTGGCTTTAGTGAATCACATGAGCGTGACTCTGAACTCCTTTGTCATTATATTAGACGTCTCTTTCTCTCTTTGTTTCTCCCTCTCTCTCTCTTGCTTTATGTATCTCTCACTCCTCCCTTTCTCTTTATTCCTTCTTCTCTACATTTGTTCTCTTTCTAATCATGCCAGCAACACTCACTGTCCATTCCTGTTGATTGGCCTGTTTGTTTTAGGGCAGTGGCCAGCCCTTCATTCTATCCTCTGACTTGCTCGCTTTCAGCCTGTGCCTGCCTGCTTGGTCTTGTTATACATTTTAGTTGTTTGAAGTGCTTATACTCTACAAATGCACTATAAATTGTTTGGGCTTTGGAAATGCAATCATGTATTGACTAACTGCGTTGCCATAGTCATGTGACTCTGCCATGAGACACTCTTGCCTCTGGAGGCAGACATCTTTAGATCAGTTCAATAAAAGCCTTTCACAAAAACATACTAATAAAGATTGTTATCATTATACATGGGACATGGTGTCAAAGAGTGGCAAAAATAGATTTCTGAAACTTGAAAATAGAGCAGAGAAGGCACTGAAAACCCTGGAACACATAAATGTTCAAAACCTGCAGGAAGCTGCTGAAAAGAACAAAGGAAAACAGTCAAAGGCTGTGGCTGCAAGAGACAAAATAAAAGCACACACAGGCTGCAAGTGAACTTACAAGTTACAGAGGAAAAGGGAGCACAAAGAGTGAAAGTAAATACTGAGTGAGTAAAAGTGGCTTCTGTAAATTGGCTAATCCCACCTCTAATCCAGTTGAAAAATTATGTATCAAAATTTGTAGTTTTTCCAGTTACAATGGCAAAACCCTGAGATGGCAACAAATTTAATTGAGAAGCTGAAATGATAAGATTAGCCACACTTTTAACACTGCTGGGGAAGGTACGCTACAAAGTATATAGTACACCAAATCGAATAGATGAGCAAAGAAAAAATGGAACAGAGATTTTGAACGCCTTGAATATGCATTTTGTACTCCGAATGCATGTTAAATGTAAAAGATATGTATTCAACACTAGAGTTCAGAGTGAAAATGAGACCACTGAATGGTACGTCACAGCAGTAATGCAGCTAGCAGAATCATGTGAACTTGGACAGCTAGAAGATGATTTGATTAACAGTACATCTGTCCTAGGAGTGAGAGACCAAGGTGAGAGCAAGTCTACAGGAAGATGAAAAACTGACGCTAAAGGAAGCAACAGGCAGATGTTGAAATGCAGAAATTGTGAAATGTCTGCTTGAGCATATATATGGCAGAGCAGACCAGGAGGTACATTATGCTAAGATACAGTGTAAGGGCAGAATGCAAATACTGTGGAGGACAAATGCATGGGAAAAGAAAGATTGACCCGCATGGGTAAAGCCGTGTTTTAACTTCAAAAAACAAGATCATTTTGCATACCTATCCTTATTCAGAAAAATACAAAACAAGCCAATACAGATGGTCACTGGAGTAATTTCAGCGGGCAAGTATGGAGGTGTATTTTCTTAATCTGCCCGTCAGAGGAATTGTGGGCAGGATGGATAATTTCACGGGTCATTGAAAAGTCAGTTGATCTCCGCTGTGAGTCTCTGGTCCTGGGATGGGCAGGGCCAGTAAACCCCGCCCATGGCTTCAACAGGTTGGTTCAATCAAGTATATAGCTGATAAATGATTTGTGACTTACCATGATGACTGCAGATGAAGAGCATTAAGCGAACAAGAAGCGTCAGATAGACAGTGGTGTGTCATGCATCCAGATACCTGGAATATAAATCGCTGAAGCACTTTTGAAAAAGCTTATTTTCCAGCTCAACCTTGGGCGAAACAAACCTTTGCATTTTTTAAAAAAACTGACAATTTTGGGGTAAGAGAATGAGACAGTGAATTGGAGGGAGGCTTAACAGGAGGGTGTGTTAAGGGTGATGGTGAGGAGATTGTGGAAAGTCCATGAGGTTTAAGGGATTATTGCAGAGCAAGTCGTGGGATTGATGAAGTACTTGGTCTGCCATGCCAGTCTCATGGTGAGCAGGAGGATCCAGTGATATAAATTATGCCAGAGCCTTATCCAGCATCATTCCATTGAAATAATGTAAGGCAAGAGGAGGAGTAAGGCCTTAATATAAATTCAGCATGCTCAATTTGATTAATTAGCAATGAATCTTCCATGACCATGAAAATTGAATTTTGTCATTGGACTATACAACTGACTGCACTGGGCAAACCTCCAAGGCTGATCCACAGAAGAAAAAGTCTTCCTAAATAACACAGCCATGCATGCTGTGTGCAGTCTTTGAGCAATTAAAACTTGTCCAAATCCAGTAACGAGTCCTCTTTACATGTGAAAAAACATGTTTTGTTTTAGTTTGATAGGGATTTTGTATAGTGAACAGCACCCCACTGATTGAACTTAAAAGAAATGCAGCAAGATTTATTTATTCATTCAAGTAGGCATAAGAATCACTGATCTGAACTCAGCAATCTTGGCAGTGGTTCATGGGTGTGAACAGCTTTTAAACACCATAATACTTGCTGGTTGCTTGAACTTGGGCTTTAATTTGTAAATGACAATTAACTTTCCCACGAGAAAATTAAATAAATTTGTGAGTTTTATGGGAGGAGGTTCCTAACCTTTCTTTACTGACAGCATTAATCTGCATTGAGAAACAATGCAGCTCTATAGTTTATTAGAGAGAATGATTTAAAAAAATATATAATTTCTACTCCAAGCCAGAAAGCTTGCCCTGGCTGTGGAATTCATATTGCACTTCTCTCAACTGAAGTTCAGGTATTTGTTCCAAACTTTGTTGCTCAGACTTGCCTTTCTGCTAAGATGCAACGTGGAATGAATACTTCACTTCAGTTGTAACTCATGCTGACTGATTCTGGAGTGTCATTGTGACAGCAGCAGTGGATAACAACATTGTCCGGACTGCTCTGCTCACTTGAATTTTCATCCAGCTGGACAACAGGGTAGCATGTGGAATAATAAAGGGGGGAGAAAATCAAACAATTCTTATAAAATCTAGAATGGCAGCATTATTTGTCATAGAACATAGAACAGTACAGCACAGAACAGGCCCTTCGGCCCTCGATGTTGTGCCGAGCAATGATCACCCTACTCAAACCCACGTATCCACCCTATACCCGTAACCCAACAACCTCCCCCCTTAACCTTTAATAAAATTGGGATTATGGTAAACACCAACCGCACCACCCCCCCCCCCCCCCCCCCCCCCCACACACACACACACACACACACAACTTGACTCCTGAGGTGATTTTGGAGGTGAGTGGACCGTTGAGTTGGACAGGAGGGTCATAATGGAGACCCTTCAACCTTGCCAACTCCCCACAAATCATGTTCTGGGACAGAAAGGTTGAAGGGTGGTCTTCCCGTAAAAAGGGCAATTGAAGTCATTCAGTCCCTACTGCTATTCTGGTTTGTCTGAGAACTAGTTGGGGTTGGGAGAGGGTGGGGGATGGGGGACCATTGTTCTCAGGCACTCTGTGCCCAATCAGGGGACTCGGCGAAGCCCCTGACTCCACCAGCATGACACCCCCATCCCCAACACTTGCCTCTCTCCACTGATCCACCGACAATCCTTGGTAAAAGCCTGAGCGTAGTACCAGCAGAGGTCACCACTACTGGCGGTGCTCCCGGTATTGCTATTGGCTTCTGATTGGCTGGCAGCTCTCAGGGATCGCATTTACTCCCTGCCTGAGGTATAATCCACCAGGAGGCCGAAAACTGTCCACATAAAGTACAAGATTGCCTTTGAATAGCACGGGCCTCCCATAAAGAAAAGTTGAATGTTGTGGTTCGTTGCTGCTCTTGTTAAATATCCTCCTATTGTTTTGAAACCGTCAGTTGGTGCATGTGTGACTTCTCATTATTGATCGCAAAATAATGACAGCAGTTATGGTATTTCTTTCCAAATGATACAATCTTTTCATACTGCAAACTCAAAGTATATACAAAATAACAAAATAACTATTTATTGATCCTGTTAATGCTAAGTATATGCATGAAGACAGACAAGAGGTTGTTGCCATTCTTATCCCTCAAGTGGGTATAGAAGATCAAATCATACTATTTGAAGAAGAATAGTGATATTCTTCAAGTGTCATGGACAGTATGTTATCCCTTGACCAACAACATTAAAAAAAGGTTGTTTTTCTCATCGCTGTATGTGGGACCATGCTGTTTGTATTCATGCTTCTGTTACCTCTAGACTTGGCTTTTCTAGTGCTGTTCTGGCCAGCTTTCCACCTCTACGTTATAAAACTTGAGCTCATCAAAAATCTGCTGCTCATGTTCTAAATCTCACCAAGTACCTATCACCTATCACTCTACGCTAACTGATCTAGACCTACTCCCAGACTGTCCAATGGCTTTATTTTAAAGTAATGATCCTTGTTTTCAAAATCCTCCATGGCTTAATACCACTCCAGCTCTGTTACCTCCTCCAGCCCTACAACCCTCCAAGATTTCTACACTCTTACAGTTTTTTTTGCATTTGCACCTCACCAATTTTAATCGTTCCACCATTGATGGCTGTGTCTTCATCTACCTGGCTCTTAGCCTCTGGAACTCCCTCCCGACATATAATTCTCTGCCTTACTTTCTTCCTTTAAGACTCTGTTTAAAACCTAATCCTTAGACCAATATGCTTGCCACCTAATATCTCTTTGGCTGTGCTTGCTGTCACTGCTGCAGCCAATGCTGGGCATGTGCATTCAATTCTGTTTCTCCCTTATGTCATAGAGAGCGACAGAGCTGGTTGAGGTCAGGAGCAAAAATGACTCCGCTCAAATAATCAGACCTATGTTTTCTTCCCTTGATCTGGTAGCTTTGATTATCGGGCTCATCCGTGGCTTTCAGCCCTATCTCTGCACTTGGCATTGAAGGACAACATCCCCACTCATCATTCTTTGTCCATGTCAATTTAGTTTGTAATAGTAAGAAGTCTTACAATACCAGGTTAAAGTCCAACAGGTTGATTTGGAATCATGAGCTTTTGAAGCGTAGCTCCTTCATCAGCACGGTAGCATTGTGGATAGCACAATCGCTTCACAGCTCCAGGGTCCCAGGTTCGATTTCGGCTTGGGTCACTGTCTGTGCGGAGTCTGCACATCCTCCCCGTGTGTGCGTGGGTTTCCTCCGGGTGCTCCGGTTTCCTCCCACAGTCCAAAGATGTGCAGGTTAGGTGGATTGGCCATGCTAAATTGCCCTTAGTGTCCAAAATTGTCCTTCGTGTTGGGTGGGGCTACTGGGTTATGGGGATAGGGTGGAGGTGTTGACCTTGGGTAGGGTGCTCTTTCCAAGAGCCGGTGCAGACTCAATGGGACGAATGGCCTCCTTCCGCACTGTAAATTCTATGTTTCAGGTGAGTCACCCGATGAAGGAGCTACTCTCCGAAAGCTCGTGATTCCAAATATACCTGTTGGACTTTAACCTGATGTAAGACTTCTTACTGTGCCCACCCCAGTCCAACGCCGGTATCTCCACATCATAGTTTGTTATAGTCACATAAATAAACAGTATTGCTTCAGTGATTCACATATTTTACATAAGTCATGTGGTGGCTCGAGGCAATACTAAGGAGACATCCAGTAAAACTGAACAAGTGAAGGTAACCTAAAGGTAACTCAGTCATGAAACAGGTCTTCAATCTCTGGCTCCAGGGTCCACTCTGCCCGTGACCCCACTCCCAGAGTCCTGCGCTTTTTCCCCTATGGTTGGGGTTTGTGCACTCCTGCGCGATAGGCCCCGAGCCGGTCATGTGGACCACAAGGGCCCTAAAAGGGGTCACATTACCACATCCCTTCCCTATTCAGTCCCTTTATAACATATTTACAGAACAGGTTATGTACAGTTACTAGATACAACAAAAAGATTGAGAAACACAAGGGAAGGGGGTCCATCACTGTTCAACACAATGTCAATTTGTCTGGGGATTTTCTGGACCTCATCAACCACCTTAGTCCCCCAACTTGCTCCTCCAGCAAGGAGGTAGCAATATTGTCATTGTGAAAAATTGTATCTGGGATTTCTCCTGGATTGTCAACGGAGCTTCCTTGGTACTTCTAGTTTCCCTCTGTTCTGGCTCCACCACGGGAGCACTGGTGCTGCTTGCTGGCTCCAACTGTTCCAAGATTGGGGTTGTGGTCCCCCAGCTTCTTATGTAGCCAATGCGCTTCCGCATTGTTCTGCTGTTCAAATCCACCACATACGAGACTGGGCCTGACTTTGATACAATTCTGCCTGGGACTGAGGCAAAGTTCTTGATGAGGGCCAGCACTCCCACTTGAAATGACCTGTCAGTTGTGTGAAATAGGGGCTGGTTTAGCTCAGTGAGCTAGACAGCTGGTTTGTGATGCAGAACAAGGCCAGCAGGGCGGGTTCAATTCCCGTACCAGCTAAGAATTCTGAATTTTCCCTCTGTGTACCCGAACAGGTGCCGGAATGTGACGACAAGAGGCTTTTCACAGTAACTTCATTGCAGTGTTAATGTAAGCCTACTTGTGACAATAAAAAGATTATTTATTTTAAATGGGCTGTTTCTTCTGCGAGGGCGCCGTGTCTCCGTCCTCCCCACCAAATTCGGGAAAACAAAGTCCAATCGAGGCCAGGGGTGATGGCCATTGAGTAATTCCACCTGTGTGATGACCATGGCGGCATAGGGGCTCATGTGATAAGAGAGAGAAATTTGGCCAAACTAAGGCATAGTGATCTTCCAGACTGCTTCTTCATGGTTGTTTTGAACGTCTGCACAGCTCTCTCCACTAGCCCATTTGAGGCGGGATGTTCTAGTATAGTTTGGACAGAGTGCTGAAACACTTCTCCAGTGAACTCAGTGTGGTATTGTGTGAAGCAAATAATGGCATGATGGGAAAACTAGTCAAGTCTCCTTGGTACAATTGAATTTAAACCTAAGGCACAGATACAAAATACACAGATACAGCCGAGGTCAACATGACCTGAGAACTGGGTGACTCTGAAATTCTAGATAATGCTTGTTCGTCATGAACCTAGAAGCAGTCTCAATAAATACCAAGCTGAAAAACTGTCTCTTCCTGTTCGTAAACAAATTTGTCCCTTACTTAAAACAAAGACAGGATAATGATATGAAACTCCATTCCCCTAAAGGTCAGCAAGGTGACGCCATTGTAACGATTATTACTTATGTTTTACTTTTGATCAAATTCCTGACCAAGTTGTATTCATGTTATCTTGATCCTATAATGTATAAAAATCGCCTTATTCTTCTGTAATATCGCAGACTTGGGACGGACTCAGCAGTTTGTACTGACTGCCTTCCGACTTCAAAAGTCTCAACCATTACTGCTAGCAGTCAGTTCTAATTCGTAAATAAAGTTCAGTTTTGGTTACTTAATGAATCATGTTTGCATTTCTCTATCACAGTCAAGAAGCGGGGAAAATATTGAATACGACACAGTGCTATTGTCAGGAACTATTACTTTGGGGAGACTCTTTTCTTCCCCAGAAATCAATGATGGTTTGGGTATTGAATTCATTCTAGGCCAGTTTAGTACAGATTTTTGATAGACAAAGGAGCAGGCTCGAAGGGGCGAATGGTTGACAGCTGCTTCGAAGTTTTAATCTCCTATGACAACTACATTCTTTCAATGGAGGCTTCAATGACAACAAATCACTCTAAATCTGTTTTCCTATACAGTAAGGAATTGGCACCTCTCGCAGAATATCCACCTTAGAAAAAAACCGTAATTGTATGGTTTGCCATTGAAAATTCATCAACAATAGCTTGTGCACAATCTTGCCACTTCATGTTTTCACTAAAGATTTTGGCTGAAACATCTTTAAGAGTTTCTACACTTCTGCTTTGTGTCTGCTGACAGGATGTACACTTAAAGAGGAAAATAAACTTCATTTCCTGCAAGAGAAGCTGCCATGAGAGAGAACCTATTTTTAAAATGGAAAATTGATTTAATATATTGTCAGTAGGGGCGGCACTGTGACAGAGTGGTTCGCACTGCTGCCTCACAGTCCAAGGAACCAGGTTCAATTCCGGACTTGGGTGACTGACTTTGTGGAGTTTGAACTTTCTCCCCATGTCTGTGTGGGTTTCCACCGGCTGCTCCCACAGTCCAAAGATGTGCAGGTTAGGCGAATTGGCCATGCTAACTTGCTCCTCAGTGTCCTTAGTGTCCAAGGATGCACAGGTTAGGTGGGGCTATGGGAGTGGGGCAGGGGAGTGGGTCTAGGTGAGGTGCTCTTTCAGAGGGTTGGTGTAGACTCGATGGGCCAAATGGCCTCCTTCTACACTGTAGGAATTCTATGGTTCTATATCTGCCCTTATAAATTTAGCATGAATTACTTATGGATTATGCTATCTCTGCTTATTCAATTGCAGGTGCAGCTGCTTCCAAATACATCTCAAATGAAGGATATAAGAGCCGCATTAAAAGAATTCATTACTTCGGCTCGGTCAGGTCGTAGAGATGCTGTGCCTGACATAAACCAGCAAGCGCAGCCTTCAACTGAGACCGGGGGTACAAGCAAATTAACCACGGATAAGGACAGAAAAGAAATTAAAAAAACAGGTTTATATCTCCACATTTAACGAGTTAATCTCTTACCAGAGGCGAAGCATGAGGGTTGCTCCCCAACAGAGAATTATTTTTGGAACATTGTATGTCTATAAGTTCTAACTTTTTAAAATTAACTTTATTGCCAATAACTACCTAGTGTGAGTGTTTTAACATAGTGATTCCCTCTCTTATTCTCCAAAACCCACACTTCCATCCCTCCCTAACACACGAATGCAGGACATCTTAGACTGCCAACGTTCGCACAGGCACCATGAGCATAGCCTTGGTGCCTGGGTACATTTTTGGTTGTTGGTCGGTGATGGAACCATCAATTCACCGGACACGTGTTTCCGATGTGAATCTAGGCTTTAATCGACTTACTTCAGAGCCAGCCTGTTACCTGTCGATGAACTCGTAGTGACCCAGGCTGACTCTGGACACGGGTACTTATACAGCTGCACTAGGGGGAGGAGTCGTGGGCGGAACCAAGGGTGGAGCCCAGTACACGTTCCTAAGTGCTCCCAGCGCTACTCCCCCTAGTGGTAGGACAGCGCTACTGCACTTACAACAACAGTGTGAATTAACATATATATTAACATATATTACATGGTCTGGTTGGTCGCCGTACACAAAAGGGACCTAATAGCGTGGAGCGTGTCTGGGAGGACTTCCTGCCACTGGGAGACTTGGAGCTTTCTAGACCGGAGGGTCAGTAGGACGGTCTTCCAAACCGTCGCGTTCTCCCTTTCCACCTGTCCGTTCTCCCTGGGGTTGTAGCTGGTAGTCCTGCTCGAGGCAATGCCCTTTTCGAGCAGGTACTGATGCAGCTCGTCGCTCATGAAGGACGAACCCCGGTCGCTGTGTACGTAGCTGGGGAAACCAAACAGGGTGAAGATGCTATGCAGGGCCCTAATGACTGTGTGGGAGGTCATGTCGGGGCATGGGATAGCGAATGGAAAATGGGAAACCTCTCTACGACATTTAAGAAGTAAATGTTCTTGTTAGTTGAGGGGAGTGGCCCTTTGAAATCAATCGCGAGGCGTTCAAAGGGCCTAGAAGCCTTGACCAGGTGGGCCCTGTCTGGTCTATAGAAGTGCGGTTAGTACTCCACACAGATCGGGCAGTCCCTAGTGACCGCTTTTACCTCCTCGTTGGAGAAACGCAGGTTTCGGGCCCTGATGTAGTGGGCGAGCCGGGTGACCCCCGGGTGGCAGAGGTCATTGTGGATGCTTTTTAATCGGTCGACCAGCGCGCTGGCGCATGTCCGCGGGATAGGGAATCCGGTAGGCTCGTCGAGCTTCCCGGGTCGATATTTGATATCGTAATTGTAGATGGAGAGTTCGATCCTCCACCTCAGAATTTTATCGTTTTTTATTTTGCCCCTTTGCGAATTGTCGAACATGAAGGCAACCGATCTTTGGTCGGTGATGAGGGTGAACCTCCTACCTGCGAGGTAGTGCCTCCAGTGACGGATAGCCTCCACAATGGCTTGTGCTTCTTTCTCGACTGAAGAGTGTCGGAGTTCTGAAGCGGAGAGGGTACGGGAGAAAAATGCAACTGGTCTCCCTGCCTGATTTAACGTGGCTGCAAGAGCTACCTCTTAGGCGTCGCTCTCTACCTGAAATGGGGTGGATTCATCCACCGCCCACATGGCCGCTTTGGCGATGTCCTCCTTGATGCCGTCGAAGACCTGGCGTGCCTCGGCTGACAGGGGAAATCGTGTGGTCCTAAAGAGTGGGCGGGCTTTGTCTGCATATTGAGGGACCCACTGGGCGGAGAAGGAAAAAAATCCCAAACACCGTTTGAGGGCCTTGGGACAATGAGGGGGAGGGAGTTCTAAGTGGGGGCGCATACGGTCCGGGTTGGGGCCCAGGATTCCGTTTTCCACGACATAGCCGAGGATGACTAGTCTGGATGTGCGGAAAACGCATTTCTCCTTCTTGTACTTGAGATTCAGTTTCTGTGCCGTCTGGAGAAAACGGTGGAGGTTGCCATCGTGGTCCTGCTGGTCATAGCCGCAGATGGTGACATTGTCCAAGTACGGAACCGTGGCCCGCATCCTGTACTGGTCCACCATTTGGTCCATTGCTCGTTGGAACACCGAGACCCCATTGGTGACGCCGAAAGGGACCCGGAGGAAATGGAAGGGGTGGCCATCGGCCTCGAATGCCATGTAGTGGCGGTCCTCCAGGCGGATTGGGAGCTGGTGGTATGCAGACTTCAGATCCACCGTGGAAAAGAGCCGATACTGGGCGATCTGATTTACCATACCTGCAATCCTGGGGAGGGGATACTCTTCGAGGAGCGTAAATCTATTTATAGTCTGACTGTAGTCGACAACCATACGGAATTTTTCCCCGGTCTTAACGACCACCACCTGAGCTCTCCAGGGACTATTGCTGGCCTCTATAACCCCCTCACTGAGTAGCCTTCGGACCTCTGCTCTGACAAATACCCTATCCTACAGGCTATACCGCCTGCTACGAGTGGCTACGGGTTTACCGTCCTTAGTGAGATTGGCAAAGAGAGGAGGGGGGGGGGGGGGACTTCGCAGCGTAGCGAGGCTGCAGATCGTGAGTGGGGGCAGGGGCCCTCCGAAGCTGAGGGTGAGGTTCTTGAGGTTGCGTTGGAAGTCTAGGCCTAATAAGAGTGGCGCGCAGAGTTCGGGAAAAACGTAGCGCCTCGGATTGTGAGTGCCACGGCGTTGCGCCCCTGGATCTGGACCGAGTGGGAGCCTGAAGCGAGCGCGATAGTTTTCTGCGCGGGGAAAACGGGGAGCGAACAGCGTCTTACCAGGTCTGGATTTATGTAGCTCTCTGTGCTCCCGGAGTCGAAGAGGCATGGCGTTTTGTACCCGTTGATATGGACCTCAGCCATCGAGTTTCGTAGATTCTTTGG
This sequence comes from Scyliorhinus canicula, assembly GCF_902713615.1. Classification (NCBI taxonomy): domain Eukaryota; kingdom Metazoa; phylum Chordata; class Chondrichthyes; order Carcharhiniformes; family Scyliorhinidae; genus Scyliorhinus; species Scyliorhinus canicula. The sequence goes on along the minus strand of NC_052152.1, from coordinate 166,538,841 downwards.
TCGTGATTGGTCCAGGGTGACCGCGCTGAGTTGCGGGTAGTCGGCGGCTCGATCAGCTGTGCTGGAGTGGCCCCGTGATGACTGCCCTCTGAGTTCATAGTTTAGTTCGAATTCCTCCGCTGAGTTGTCCGAGCGCGGAGATGCCGATCGGGCCCGTGGATCGCACGTGGCGGGCGGCGAGGAGGATGGCGTTGAAGATGGCGGCCGCCATGAGTCGCACGTGGCCGGCCGCGTGGTGGAGTTTTTTCCAAGATGGCGGCCCCCATGGATCGCACGTGGCTGGAGGGGGCGGAGTCGGGGCATAGGCCGCAGCGTTTCGGGCCCCGCGGTGCGGCGAGTGAGGGGAGCGGTTACTGCGAGTCGCTGGGGAGTTGGAAGCTGTGGCCCTTTTAACGAGGCACACTCTTGCGTAATGCCCTTTTTGCCCACAGCTGCTGCAGGTCGCGTTGTGGGCCGGGCAGTGCTACCGCAGGTGCTGATTCTGGCCGCAGAAATGGCAGGCTGGAGCAGCATTGTGGCTGGCTGGGGCAGCATGGTGGCTGGGCGGCCGCGTAGCACAGGCCTGGGGAAGTCGCTGGTCGGGGGCCCATGATTGGGTCGCGGGGTCCGTGGGGAATGAGTTAAGGCTGCGGAAGGAGACCTCCATCGTGGTCGCAGCTTCCACAGTTGTTTCTAAGCCCTGGGCCTTTTCCAGCAGTCGTTGGCGCACATAGTTAGACCTGAGGGCCGCTACAAAACATCGCGTACCGCCAATTCCCTGTGTTCAGCCGCGGTACCCGCTTGGTAATTACAGTCATTGGACAAATTGTTAAGTTCTCTTAGGAATTCGGCGAGTGATTCCGTAGGCCGCTGACGGCGAGTCGTGAACACATGGCGAGCGTAAACTTCATTAATGGGCCTTACATACTTTTTTCGAGAACTTTCGAGAAGTTTAGTTGCGTCGTGATTCTGTGGCTCACCCTCGCGTGCAGTAGACTTAGCTTCTGATCCTCTGTAGGTTCGGCTGTGCTCGCTTCGGCCAGGTAGGCCTTGAAGCACCGGATCCAGTGGGAGAAGATTTCTTTAGCCTCTGCATCCTGCAGGTTGAGTTCCAGGCGTCCAGGCTTGAGGGCCGATTCCATAATCGATCTTTACTGTTCTTAAGTCGATTAAATTGATGGAACCATCAATTCACCAGACACGTGTTTCCGATGTGAATCTTGGCTTTAATCGACTTATTTCAGAGCCAGCCTATTACCTGTCGATGAACTCGTAGTGACCCAGCCTGACTCTGGACACGGGTACTTATATAGCTGCACTAGGGGGAGGAGTTGTGGGTGGAACCAAGGGTGGAGCCCAGTACAAGTTCCTAAGTGCTCCCAGCGCTACTCCCCCTAGTGGTAGGACAGCACTACTGCGTTTACAACAACAGTGTGAATCAACATATATATTAACATATATTACATTCACCACAGTCGGGTAGGAAGAAAAGTCTTCTCACAGTTTAAACTGACAAAATCAAGACCATATTTTTACAAAAAAGTTGGTTGAATGTTCATTTTTGCACCTGGGTGTTTAAATTTGAAACCGGCTTTAGTTTCATCTTACTTCAAAAATAAGGCCATATTTAACATTACATTTTTCAATATGTGTTGGCTCTGGCTTTCATAGAACATAGAACATAGAACACTACAGCGCAGTATGGGCCCTTCGGCCCTCGATGTTGTGCCGACCTGTGAAACCATCTGAAGCCTATCTGACCTACACTATTCCATTTTCATCCATATGTCTATCCAGTGACCACTTAAATGCCCTTAAAGTTGGCGAGTCTACTACTGTTGCAGGCAGGGCGTTCCACACCCCTACTACTCTCTGAGTAAAGAAACTGCCTCTGACATCTGTCCTATATCTATCACCCCTCAATTTAAAGCTATGTCCCCTCGTGTTGGTCATCACCATCCGAGGAAAAAGACTCTCACTGTCCACCCTATCTAACCCTCTGACTATCTTATATGTCTCTATTAAGTCACCTCTCAGCCTTCTCCTCTCTAACGAAAACAACCTCAATTCCCTGAGCCTTTCCTCGTAAGACCTTCCCTCCATACCAGGCAACATCCTAGTAAATCTCCTCTGAACCCTTTCCAAAGCTTCCACATCCTTCCTATAATGTGGTGACCAGAACTGCACGCAGTACTCCAGGTGCGGCCGCACCAGAGTTATGTACAGCTGCAGCATGACCTTGTGGTTCCGAAACTCAATCCCCCTGCTTATAAAGGCTAGCACACCATATGCCTTCTTAACAGCCCTATTAACCTGGGTGGCAACTTTCAGGGATTTATGTACCTGGATGCCGAGATTTCTCTGTTCATCTACACTACCAAGAATCTTGCCATTAGCCCAGTACTCTGCATTCCTGTTACTCCTTCCAAAGTGAACTACCTGACACTTTTCCGCATTAAACTCCATCTGCCACCTCTCAGCCCAGCTCTGCAGCTTATCTATGTCCCTCTGTATCCTATAACATCCTTCAGCACTATCCACAACTCCACCGACCTTCGTGTCATCTGCAAATTTACTAACCCATCCTTCTACACCCTCTTCCAAGTCATTTATAAAAATGACAAACAGCAGTGGCCCCAAAACAGATCCTTGCGGTACACCACTAGTAACTGAACTCCAGGATGAACATTTGCCATCAACCACCACCCTCTGTCTTCTTTCAACTAGCCAATTACTGATCCAAACCGCTAAGTCACCTTCAATTCCATACTTCCTTATTTTCTGCAAAGGTTCCGTGGGGAACCTTATCAAACGCCTTACTGAAATCCATATATACCACATCAACAGCTTTACCCTGATCCACCTGTTTGGTCACCTTCTCAAAAAACTCAATAAGGTTTGTGAGGCATGACCTACCCTTCACAAAACCGTGTTGAGTATCGCTAATCAACTTGTTCTTTTCAAGGTGATTATAAACCCTCTCTCTTATAACCTTTTCCAACATTTTACCCACAACCGAAGAAAGGCTCACAGGTCTATAATTACCAGGGTTGTCTCTACTCCCCTTCTTGAACAAGGGGACAACATTTGCTATCCTCCAGTCTTCCGGCACTATTCCTGTCGACAAAGACGACATAAAGATCAAGGACAAAGGCTCTGCAATCTCCTCCCTGGCTTCCCAGAGAATCCTAGGATAAATCCCATCTGGCCCAGGGGACTTATCTATTTTGACATTTTCCAAAATTGATAACACCTCCTCCTTTTGAACCTCAATTCCATCTAGCCTGGTCGACTGAACCTGAGTATTCTCCTAGACAACATTGTCTTTCTCCAGTGTAAACACTGACGAAAAATATCCATTTAATGCTTCCCCTATCTCCTCTGATTCCACACACAACTTTCCACTACTATCCTTGATTGGCCCTAATCTTACTCTAGTCATTCTTTTGTTCCTGATATACCTATAGAAAGCCTTAGGGTTTTCCTTGATCCTATCCGCCAACGACTTTTCGTGTCCTCTCCTCGCTCTTCTTAACTCTCCCTTTAGGTCCTTCCTGGCTAACTTGTAACTCTCAAGTGCCCTAACTGAGCCTTCATGTCTCATCCTAACATAAGCCTTCTTCCTCTTGACAAGTGCTTCAACTTCCTTAGTAAACCACGGTTCCCTTGCTCGACAACTTCCTCCCTGCCTGACAGGTACATACTTATCAAGGACACGCAGTAGCTGTTCCTTGAAAAAGCTCCACATTTCGATTGTACCCATCCCCTGCAGTTTCCTTCCCCATCCTATACATCCTAAATCTTGCCGAATAGCATCATAATTGCCTTTCCCCCAGCTATAATTCTTGCCTTGCGGTATATACCTATCCCTGCCCATTGCTAAAGTAAACATAACCGAGTTGTGATCACTATCACCAAAGTGCTCACCTACATCTAAATCTAACACCTGGCCGGGTTCATTACCCAGTACCAAATCCAATGTGGCCTCGCCCCTTGTTGGCCTGTCTACATACTGTGTCAGAAAACCCTCCTGCACACACTGCACAAAAACTGACCCATCTATAGTACTCGAACTATAGTATTTCCAGTCAATATTTGGAAAGTTAAAGTCCCCCATAACAACTACCCTGTTACTCTCGCTCCTGTCAAGAATCATCTTTGCAACCCTTTCCTCTACATCTCTGGAACTATTCGGAGGTCTATAGACAACTCCCAACAGGGTGACCTCTCCTCTACTGTTCCTAACCTTGGCCCATACTGCCTCAGTAGACGAGTCCTCAAGCATCCTTTCTACCGCCGTAATACTTTCCTTGATTAATAATGCCACACCCCCCCCCCCCCCCTCTTTTACCATCTTCTCTGTTCTTACAGAAACATCTAAATCCTGGAACCTGCAACAACCATTCCTGTCCCTGCTCTACCCATGTCTCCGAAATCGCCACAACATCGAGATCCCAGATACCAACCCATGCTGCAAGCTCACCCACCTTATTCCGGATGCTCCTGGCGTTGAAGTAGACACACTTCAAACCAGCGTCCTGCTTGCCGGTGCCCTCTTTCGAACTTTTAACCCTATCCCTGACCTCACTACTCTCAACATCCTGTACACTGGGACTACAATTTAGGTTCCCATCCCCCTGCTGAATTAGTTTAAACCCCCCCGAAGAGCACTAGCAAATCTCCCCCCCAGGATATTGGTACCCCTCTGGTTCAGGTGAAGACCATCCTGTTTGTAGAGGTCCCACCTACCCCAGAATGAGCCCCAATTATCCAGGAAACCAAAACCCTCCCTCCTGCACCATCCCTGTAGCCACGTGTTCAACTCCTCTCTCTCCTTATTTCTCACTTCGCTAGCACGTGGCACGGGTAACAACCCAGAGATAACAACTCTGTTTGTTCCAGCTCTCAGCTTCCACCCTAGCTCCCTGAATTTCTGTCTCAAATTCCCATCTCTCTTCCTACCTTTGTCGTTGGTACCTATGTGGACCACGACTTGGGGCTGCTCCCCCTCCCCCTTAAGGATCCCAAAAACACGATCAGAGACATCACGAACCCTGGCACCTGGGAGGCAACACACCAACCGTGAGTCTCTTTCGTTCCCACAGAACATAGTCTGTTCCTCTAACTATGGAGTCCCCAATGACAAGTGCTCTGTTCCTCTTCTCCCTTCCCTTCTGAGCAACAGGGACAGACTCTGTGCCAGAGACCTGTGCCCTATTGCTTACCCCTGGTAAGTCGACCCCCGCAACAGTATCCAAAACGGTATACTTGTTATAGAGGGGAACGACCACAGGGGATCCCTGCACTGCCTGCCGGTTCCCTCTCCCTCCCCTGACGGTAACCCATCTACCTTCTTCTTTTACCTGAGGTGTAACTACCTCCCTATAACTCCTCTCAATAACCTCCTCCGCCTCCCGAATGATCCGAAGTTCATCCAGCTCCAGCTCCAGGTCCCTAACGCGGCTCTCGAGGAGCTGGAGTTGGGTGCACTTCCCGCAGATGTAGTCAGAAGGGACACTAGAGGTGACCCTTTCCTCCCACATTCTGCAGGAGGAACATTCAACTGCCCTAGCCTCCATTCCCACTGAACTAACTTCCCAACTACTGAAAAATAAAAATACAAAACTTGTTAGTTTAGCAATCCAACGGACAGAACTTTTTTTTTTTGGTTAGAGGAGGAGGATGGGTGGGAGACACTACGTAAGTAGTGTTTCGGGTAAAGCTGTCACTCGAGAACAGCCCCTTCACAAACCACCTTCAACTTACGCTGACCGCACTGCACGTATGCAAATCTCCCCGGAACAGCCAATCAGAAGCTCTGCTCTGCTGCCCTCTGCTGGATGTTCTCCTTCCGTCGAACTCCTCGGGTCACTGATGCAGGTGCACCTTCAACTTACGCTGACCTCACTGCACGTATGCAAATCTCCCCGGAACAGCCAATCAGAAGCTCTGCTCTGCTGCCCTCTGCTGGATCTCCTGGCTTTTGGCATCGCTACCACATTCTGTCAAAGGCATGTGGCTTGTTCTAAAAATTCTTTTACAGTAACTGCTTATTTCTCACACACTTTGCCCATTCTATTGGAATTTCATTTTAATTCCTTTAATTTATAAAGACAAGTACAATTCTGTGCAAGAAGTTACAAAATTTGTATGGTTTATGAAAGGGAAATCGTGTTTGACAAATTAATTAGAATTCTCTAAGGATGTAACAATCAGGTTGGATGAAAGAGGAATGAATTGATGCAGTGTGTTTGGATTTCCAAAAAGACATTGGGCGGGATTCTCAAATGTTCGACGCCGAAATCAGCACCACCTTCACGATGCTCCGCCCCCTCCAAATCGGCGTACTCGAGGAGTACACCGCAAGCCATATCGACGGCTTCCGGACGTTATCTGAGGCCCACGCCCCAATGCTCCACCCCCGACCTGGCCGGGTTCCCGAAGGCGTGGGTCTCTCATGCAATTTTTTTCGGGAACTGCAGACTCAGTCCAGCGCTGCCACAGTCGGGGGAGAGCCATTCCACAGCGGGGGGGGGGGGGGGGGGGGGGGGGGACTTTGGCAGGGGCTGGGGGCACTGGTGGGATTGGTGCGAGGATGGCGAGCCTGGCCATGGGGGACATTATTTGGCAGGCTGGGTCCGCCCATGGCCGGCGCCATGTTGCATGGCGCGGCTGGTGCAGGCCGTCGCCATGCGCAGGCGTGGCCACAGACCCGCCAATCCTCTAGCTGTATCCAATGCCTTCTGCTGTTTCTTGATGTCACATGGCGTGAATCAAATTGACTGAAGGCTGGCATCTGTGATTCTGGTGATCTTAGGAGAAGGTTGAGATGGTTGAGATGGATCATCCACTCAGCACATCTGGCTGAAGATGGTTGCAAGTGCTTCAGCCATGTATGTTGCATTGATGTGCTGGGCACCTCCCTCGTTGAGGATAGGGATCTTTGTGGCACCTGCTCCTCTAGTTCAGACTGCAGACTATAGATCTGATCCATTAACTGTTTGATCACTTAGCTCTGTATATGTATGCTGCTTCCACGGTTTGGCATGCAAGCAGTTCTGTGTTGCTTCACCAGGTTGAAGGTATCCTGGTGTTGCCCCTGACATGCCCTCCTGCACTGTACATTGATACATAGTTGATCACCTGGCTTGATGGTAATGTGAGAGTGGGGGAATATGCCAGGCCATGAGATTAGAGATTGTGGCCGAGTACAATTCTGCTGCTGCTGATGGCCGACCTTGCCTTGTGGTTGCTGAGTTTTGAGTTACCAAATCTGTTCAAAATCTATCCCATTTAGCAATGGTGATTGTGCCACACAACAGAATAGATGGTATACTCAATGTGAAGATGGGACTTCACCTTATGTAGTTACATTGTGTACCTTGTGTTGCCCTATTATGTATTTTCTTTTATTTCCTTTTCTTTTCATGTACTTAATGATCTGTTGAGCTGCTCGCAGAAAAATACTTTTCACTGTACCTTGGTACATGTGACAATAAACAAATCCAATTCAATCCATCTCCACAAGGACTGTGCAGTTGCCACTCCTACCATGACCAATACTGTCATGGACAGATGCATCTACAGGAGGTAGATTGGCGAGGACGAGGCCAAGTAAACATTTTTCCTTTTGTTGGGTCTCTCACGCCCTCTGAGGACCCAGTCTAGTAGCTCTGTACATTTGGACTTGGCCAGCTGAGTTAGTAGTGGTGGTATCGAGCCAGGCTTTGTGTTGGACATCGGAGTCCCCTCCAAAATATATTCTATGCCCTTGCCACTCTCAGTGCCTCCTCGAAGTGTTTAACACCACTAGTCATACTACCAGTCTCCTATCCACTCGCACGGGACACCCCCCCCCCCCCCTCCACGTCCTCATTCCCCACACACGCCCCCCCCCCCCCTCCCCCCGGTTCCTTTCTCAGCAAGGGGTGAATGTGGTAGTATGACTAGGGTATTACGGTACCTGGGAGTGTGAGCTGCCATTGGTGCAGAGGGCACTGATTCATCAACTGAGATAACTAGCAGGAGGTTTCCTTGCCCCTGTTTGACCTGATGCCATGATACTTCATGGGTTGAGTTAATTGGGGACAATATACTACCATGGATGGAGGATTGGCTAATTAATGGGAAACAAGGAGTCAGGGTTATAGCAGAGGTTGGAAATTCTGTGGTGAGTAACTCACCTCCTGACTCCCAGGACAATTTCCTCACGACTGTATACTGTGTCACCACCTCTGGTGGGTCTGGTCTCTCCTGTCAGTTGGCAGGACATACCCAGGGATGGTGATGTCTGAGACATTACCTGTAAGTTATGATTCCGTAATTGTGATTATGTAAGGGAGCTGCTTGATGAATACGTGGGACAGCTGTCCCAATTGTGGCACAAGTCCCCAGATGTTATTGAGGTGAACTTTGCATGATGAACTTCACTGGATGTGCTGTAGTTTCTGGTGCCTAAGTTGATACTTGGTGGTCCATCCAATTTCATTCCTTAGACTTTATAGCAGTTCGATACAACTGAGTGGCTTGCTAGGCCATTTCAGAGTGCATTTAAGTCAATCACAATCAGAATCACAGCATAATACAGCACAGAAGAGGCATTTTGGCCCATTGCTTCTATAGCGACACATGAAAAACACCTGACCTGCCTACCCAATCTCATTTGCCAGCACTTGGCACATAGCCTTCAATGTTATAATATGCCAAGTGCTCATCTCGGTACTTATTTCGGGTCTGCACTAACATGTAGACCAGATCAGGTCTGTAGATTTCCTTCTAGAATCATAGAATCCCTTCAGTGCAGAAGGAGGCCATTTGGCCCATCGAGCCTGCACCGGCACTTGGAAAGAGCACCCTACTTAAGCTCACGCCTCCACCCTATCCCCATAGCCCATTAACCCCACCTAACCTTTTGGATACTGAGGGACAATTTATCATGGGTAATCCACCTAACATCTTTGGACTGTGGGAGAAAACCGAAGCACCCAGAGGAAACCCACGCAGATAGGGGGAGAAAGTGCTAACTCCACAAAGGCAGTTACCTGAGGCGGGAATTGAACCTGGGTCTATGGAGCAGTGAGGCAGCTGTGCTAACCACTGTGCCGCCCCAAAAGGAACCAGATGGGCTTTGACGACCATGTTTGCATGGTTGCCATTGGACTAGTATTTAATTCCACTTTTATTAAGTGAATTTAAATTCCACCTGCTGATGTGGTGAGATTTGAACCCATATCTCCAGAGCAGTAGGCGGGACCTCTGCATTACTAGTCCAGTAACATTATCATTACAATACCGGTTCCTCCCAAAGTAAGGATCAAACAAGGGTCTCCCATTTAAATCAGATACAAGGAAGACTTTCTTCACTCAAAGATCTTTGAAATGCACTAGCCCAGAGTGCAGTGGAGGATGCAGGGGTAGTTGAATATATTAACGACTGAGTTGGGACAGATTCGTGATCAACAAAGGAGTCCAATGTTAGGGGGACAGGCAGGGAAGTGGAGTTAAGGCTACAGCCAGATAGATCTGCCATGATCTTATTCAATGGTGGAGCCAGCTTGGTGTAAATTCAGCACAGAGCATACTTTTCCTGTCAATAAACACTCCTTCCTTATAGCATTTGGTCTTTCAAATCTGTTGAAAATTAATTATGTTGACATTTCTTCACAATTTTTTTGTTGAATGTCAGGAATTGACATATTGGCCCCCCTAGCATGTTCCCCCGTGGGGGAGGGGGGGGGGGGGGGGCAGAAAGCCATTGAAATCTCGTTCACAATAATGGGACAAGAGGATGCCGCTGGCGTGAGGAACTGGAAAATTCTGTCCACTGTTTATATTTGAAGATCTTTGTTTTTTCTCTCCACAGAAGGAATGAGTGGTGCTACACAAGCAAAGGCTGATACTAGTCAAAAGAGGAAACACTCGAAAGAAACGTTGAACACAGATTCTTCAGATTTGAGAAAATGAATACTGAGAACACATAGAACTGCATAAAAAACCCTCTGACAATATGGCTCATTCCATTACTGAAGGAATATAAAGAACTATGTAACTGTCAAAATACTGTGTATTGGATGGATTGAAGTTATCTGCATCAATTAACATTGTTGGTTTATTGTTATTGGTATATTGATAGTAACTCATTATTAGAGATGAGGTAGCTGATAATTGGTATCTGGAGAACATTTATGCAAAAACTTAAATTTTATTAAATTTCCATAGGATAACTTTAAATACCTACAGTTTATCCACTCGCTGCCCATTTGATCTCTTGACATATTACAAACAGATTATTGCTATGTGGTTGCAAGAAGTGGGCCAAAGAAGCTTCCAAATGTCATCAATATGGCATTAAAACATCAGCAATATATTGGCTGAATATAATATACTTCACTGTGATTTAGGCCCTTGTGTTGAAAAATATTTGACAATTGGGCCAGATTTTACTTACAATTATGAAAGAATGACTTCAGTTGTTCATTACATTTGCACTTGTCCACAGATTTTCTTTAACAAACATTGACCTGCTGTGGTTTGAAAGCCTTTTTGGTGCCACCCCCTAAGCAAGGGATCTGCACCTATGTGAACAGGGCAAGCAACAGTGCATGTCCATAACCAATTAAATTGAAGAATTGTTACTGAAACGTTAGAGTCTGACCAAAACAGTATAAGTTAGAATAATTCATTAAATACCAAGTCATGATAAAAAACCTCAAAAGAAAAGAACAAAAATCTTATTTATTTGTTGATATCTTCAACAATAATTATAATCTAAAGATGTGAAGCTCCACACTTGCAAATTACTTTTCAATAGTCAGCGTTGGAGAGGTTTTTTGGCAACCACTAAAATTTATTCCGTTAAAAACGCGTTATACCTGAATGGACAAGTCCCCCTAATCTTTTCTAATGCATTTGGTGGATGTCTTGTGTGTAAGTGAAGCAACTTCACACTGCTCCTGTGTTTTAATACTGAGTCTCGCAGCAAGATACTGGCATTTCAAAGCTGGAGAAGCAGAGCAACTCGGGCAGCAACTATCTGATTTCTGTGTTTATCTGTGCCATGTGCAGTCAATGGATGTTGCTGCCTGATTTAGGCTGAAATCCTCACTGCTATTCCTACAGCAATATGTGAAACATTAAAACTCTACTGAGGTATATGTAACATAAAGTAAGTGGAAAGCAATATTTAAAGGCAAGACGATTTAGTTGCACACAAAACATTTGTGTTATGGATGCTAAATAGATGGCACACTCAACTTTGTATAGCTCTATGAAAATCAATAAACTGAATTTTTAATCAAAGGCTTTCCTCTACTATTTTTTAAAAAATAAATTAGAGTACCCAATTCATTTTTTTCCAATTAAGGGGCAATTTAGCGTGACCAATCCACCTACCCTGCACATCTTTTGGGTTTTGGGGGCGAAACCCACGCAAACACGGGGAGAATGTGGAAACTCCACATGGACAGTGACCCAGAGCTGGGATCGAACCTGGGACCTCGGCACCACCATGCTGCCCTTCCTCTACTCTTAGTGACGCAAATGGTGTTTAATATTTCAGTGAAACTAAATGTATTCTATTGCACTATAATAACAATTTGTCTACTCAATGTAAGTCCACTCTTGAACAAAGTAACATGGGATACCAAAGCTGGTCAATGATCATTTATTCTTCACACAAAAATCACATTTCAAATGTTAAAGTGTGGCGGATTGGATTGGATTGTTTATTGTCATGTGCACCGAGGTGACAAGTATTGTTCTGCGAGCAGCTCAGACAGATCATTCTGTACATTCTGTACATGAAAAGAAAATACATAATAGGGCAAACATAAAATACACAATGTAAATACATAGACACAGGCATTGGTGTAGTACTACTCAGTCAAGAAGATGTGGGACGAGATCGTATCAGTCTATAAGAGATTGTTTAGGAGTCAATTAACAGCGGGGAATAAGTTGTTTTTGAATCTGTTCGTGCGTGTTCTCAGACTTTTGTATCTCCTGCCCAATGGAAGAAGTTGAAAGAGTGAATAAGCTGGGTGGGAGGGGTCTTTGATTATGCTGCCCGCTTTCCCAAGGCAGCGGGAGGTGTCGACAGAGTCAGTGGATGGGAGGCGGGTTCGTGTGATGGACTGAGCGGTGTACATGACTCTCTGTAGTTTCTTACAGTTTTAGGCCGAGCAGTTGCAGTACCAGGCTGTGATGCTGCCACATAGGATGCTTTCTATGGTGTATCTGTATATCTCCGCATGTTTCACTACATTAAGGATACTGTCGAAACAAGTGGTTACTGTACAAGGATTGTTAGATGAATGAGTCGGATGTGCAAGACACTTAAACAAGGGGTCTGACTACCTCCTAAGGTCCTCAGCCCATCAATGACATGAAACAAACTATGGATAGAATTTCCACTTTACGTGGAAAACAATAGTACTCTCAATCTCTATTGCTTACAAAGACACACGTGCAGAATCTCATTCCTGGGTGGTCGAACCACTGAAAATATTTGGGTGACTTTCCATGATGACCAACGCACACTTTCTAGCTGCATCAGCAATTTCCTTGAGAGCTGTGGACAGGTAACCCGGGAAGTAGTGAGGAGGATGCCTGGTGTGGAGGTGGGCTGGGTGAAGGCCTGTCTCTGGGTTCTGGCACTGTGTCCAACATTTTAAGAACATGAAACATCCATTCAGCCTCTCCCTCACCCCGCTACACATATCCCAGGCCCATCTTTCCCTGTTCCTGAACCTCTAACCCCCTCATACCCTTCATGTCAACCTATACCTCTGTATCCCATGACCTCTTCATAGCCCCTATGCCTCTAAGTGTCTATTTCAAATTTCACTATATTGAAAAAAAAAGTCCATTCATGAAAATCCATTTACATTCTTTCAATTACATAAAGCCTTATAACAACAAACATTAATTTTGTGTGCACAATCCCTTAATAAAACAACCATTGGAATTCATAATCCCACTTCAAAAAGTCTATAACCTCTGTCAATCAAAATGTGAAATGGCAGGCACCATACTGAGAGAATGAATCAATCATGCAGTATTAACCAATAATGGAAGCCCTCAGATTTCTGTCAACAGAATGAAATAGCAAGCATTTTTATTTAAACACTACAGATATTTTTCTCCAAAGAATTAAAGGGCGGGATTTTAAATTCTTTGCTCACTTGATAGCGCCCTTTGTCAGATGCTTTTGACAATTCCTCTTAACACTTTTGACATGTCGTCTTGACACTTTTAACAGGTCAAGTCCTATCGACATGTCCTATTGACAGTTTTAGACAGGTCTGTTGACAGTACCAATAAGCTTAATGGTTAATAAGTTTGTACACTTTTTAAGCACACCCATGCCTGCTTTGAACAATTCCAAAGGGTGCCTGACTTCCCCAAAAGGGCAGGTTACCTCCCCCAAAATGGAACCTGACTTTCCTCAAAGGTGTTCTAGTACCAGATCGAAAGGGGTATCTTACCTTTCCAAAGAGGTACGGTACCCTGGCTAGCCAAAGACATGCTGTTATGAGCCCAGTTGATGTTAATACTGGACAAGTCAGATCCCAGGGTGTGAAACCTGACTTTTTAGATCCTAACTTTGTTTTAATTTTAGAAACTGTGGAGGGAAGTTACTGACAAATTCACAGGAGTTCCTAATGAATTTCTTAACATAAAGAATGAAACATTTATTGAACAAGGAAAAATTAACTATTTCACACCACTTATAAAGGTTGGAATATTTCAGTATAAACACAATAAAATGATTCAAACTCACTCTGTTCTTTTTTCTCAGCAATACCCTTACGGACACGGAAATCCAGTGACCATTTGCCACGAGCTTAACTTCAAGGCTCCTTGCTTGGGCTTGCCCAGTTGCAAATGATTTTCTTCTAGTGGATTTCTGAGCATTCACGAGTTGCTTTTCCCCCAACCGGTATCTCTCCTTCAGGTACCCAACACTGCATTCTATACTCACTATTAATTCAACCACAGAGCAAACAGGAATTTCCTAAACTCTGTCACCAAGAAGCTTTGCAGGATTTCTTGCTCGAGAGCATAGAAGTCCTGTCTTCACTCCCTGGCGTAGACACTCTGAACTTCTTTTCTGTCTTTCCCTGTGTCTCTGTCACTGGACCTTTGCCACTCGGTGACAGCACAGTTTTTTTTACTTTGTGCTTTTTCCACAAAATCACTTAAATTATTGACCTCTTTTTAACCACACAGTGGAAATATTATTTTAATGTCCTGCATTCAAGTTACTGTTGTAAACTGTAAAAGAGGTTATTCAGCAGCTTTTGTTTATACAATGCAGAGGTCCTGTATGCTTATTGGCATTTAATACATCTGTTTTGGCGGCACGGTAGCACAGTGGTTAGCACTGTTGTTCCACAGCTCCAGGGGCCCGGGTTCGATACCCGGGTTGGATCACTGTCTGTGTGTTGTCTGCACGTTCTCTCCGTGTCTGCGTGGGTTCCCTCCGGGTGCTCCAGTTTCCTCCCACAAATCCTGAAAGACGTGCTTGTAAGGTGAATTAGACATTCTGAATTCTCCCTCAGTGTACCCGAACAGGGGCCGTAGTGTGGCGACTAGGGGATTTTCACAGTAACTTCATTGCAATGTTAATGCAAACCTACTTGTGACACTAATAAAGATTATTGTTAGTACAGAGCGCTTCATGTCTGTGCACACATTAATATCAGCCCTTTGCTGGTCTGAAGGCTTTACTATAAATTCATTGGCTCTTTTTAATCCCCATTGCCTTGGAGACCTACCAATCATGCAAGCGCTATGTAGTATGTGCTGAACATTGTGTTCTAATCTGCTACAGAAATAGAGGTCAATCTTTCATTCACTATTAGTAGGTTAATTTATTACAAATCTGAGTGCTAAAGCAAGTATCAATATCCTAAAATTTCATTTCTTAGTGCAAGAAAACAAATAGTTTCTACTACTATGTTAATGGGTTTCACCTCGGCAATCTTAATGAATAGAAATTTCAGTATAGGTATCCTTAAACTGAAAGGCCAAATCCAGCTACATAAATTACACTAATGTTTCATTATAAAGGGGCTTTTCACAGTAACTTAATTGCAGTGTTAATGTAAGCCTACCTGTGACAATAAAAAGATGACCATAAAGCTATATAATAATAATAATTATCCTGTGCATATAAATGTCATTGAAAGTGCAATTTAACAAACTGAAAAATCATTCATGTACAGTATTAATGATAAAAAGGATAAAACATAAGAACATAAGAAATAGGAGCAGCAGGCAGCCATTTGGCCCTCAAAGTCTGCTTTGCCATTCAACAAGATCATGGCTGACCTTCTACCTCAATTCTACCTTCCTGCATTTTTTCCATAACCCTTAGTATCCAAAAGTCTTGAATGTACCCAACAACTGAGCATCCACAGTTATCCGGGATTCTAAGATTCATAATCCTAGGGTGAGGAAAATTCTCCCATCTCAGACCTAAATGACCAATGCCTTATGGTGATTCTCTGCTTTCAATTCCCCAGTCAGGGAGAACATTTTCTCAGCATCTACCCTGTTAAGCTCATTCATATTATGAAAAGTTTCAAGTAGATCACCTCTCTTTTCTTAAATTCCAGGAAATAAAGGTGTAGCTTACTCAGTATCTCCTCATAGGACAATTCCTTCAGCTCAGGAACCAATCTAATGAGCCTTTGTTACACTCTCTAGTTGGGGCAAGTTTGTCCTGTGATAAGGAGAGCAACGCTTCATAAAACAGGCAGAATTTTTGCCCGTTAAGAATAATGAAGGAGCAAGACCATTTCCAAGTCCCAATCCCACAATTGCCAGCAATATGTCCCCATCAGTATCTTGATAGAATCCATAGAATCCCTACAGTGCAGGAGGAAATCCACGCAGGCACAGAGAGAATGTGCAAACGCCACACAGATAGTCACCCAAGACAGGAATCGCCTGGGAGTCTGCTGTTCAATTAAAGATGATGGGCAGTTTCCTGAGGTTGCAGCTCAAATCAGAAGCCCTAGTGGCAGGGCTGAGGTGGGTGCTGCCATGGCAGGATGGAGACTGCCTGGGCTCGTCCATCTTAATGCGCCCCCCGAGAGGTTTACATTAAAAAAAAACTGTGACCACAGCTTCCATGACCAGCATTCGCAGCTGTAATCTGCTGATTAATACTGCTACAGTGGCTCAATGACCGTTCCGTGTGGATAATTCGAGTCATTCTCAAAGTTATTTGTGTCGGTGTCCTTTTTGGTATCTGATGTTTCATTGAGCGTTTCTTCTTGAGGATTGTGAGAATGATCGAATGTTGCATTGATCTTGGTGCCATCAGTCATTTGTGGTTGATGTGATTCTGCTTTGATTCCTTGGTGCTCCTCTTCTAGAGTCATTTCTGGTTCACTTAAATCATCATTGATTTCTTGGTGCTCCTCTTTTGGAGTCATTTCAGGTTCATTTGAATCATCTTTAGTTTCTTGGTGCTCCTCTTCTGGAGTCAAAATCTTCAAGATTTAATTTTCTTGTGGGTAGTTTAGAGTAGATGAGGTTTTAATTGATGTGGTCTCACTGGACTCAAGAGTAGTTTCACTTTGATTGTTGAGTGCTTCTGTACAGATGAGCTGAGATCTGTCAGTCTCGTTGTAATCTTGCACATCTTGTATGTCGATCGGGATCACATTGTCTACCCACTGAATGTGAGAATAGTGACAATCAGTGTGTTCTTTTTGGTTAAATGAGCTGGGTAGACTTTCATAGTCTTCTTCTGGTGGCTCAAATAAGCTGGCTAGACTTTCATAGTCTTTTTGTTGTTCACATGAGCTTGGAAGACTTTCATAGTCTGCTGCTGGTTGCTCAGATAAGGTGGATAGACCTTCATAGTCTTCTTTGTGCACGGTTGTCGCTCTGGAGTCTTTAATTGCTTCCATTCTGGAGTCTGTCAACGA
This sequence comes from Scyliorhinus canicula, assembly GCF_902713615.1. Lineage (NCBI taxonomy): Eukaryota > Metazoa > Chordata > Chondrichthyes > Carcharhiniformes > Scyliorhinidae > Scyliorhinus > Scyliorhinus canicula. Next base: position 166,521,919 of record NC_052152.1, on the reverse strand, counting down.
GCTCTCTGTGGAGGCTCACGTCACGCTCTCTGTGGAGTTTTTCATCGCTCTCTGTGTCGAGTCGTGCGGTGTTCTCTCTTTGGAGTCGATCTGTGCTCTCTCAATGGAGGTGTTCTGTGCTCTCTGTGTGGCGTTGTTTTCTTCTTGGCTGATTGACAGTTTGCTGTCATCCAATGTTTTAATGATCTGCCATTACATCATGGTATTGGATTCATCTACCATAAGTAGATTCGTATTGAGCTTTTCAACCATGTTGCTGATGTTATGATCATTATATCCAAAGAACTCAGCCATGTCTGACTAGTATTCTTCAATGTACAAATCATCTATTTTTGTTTCACATTCGTTATTGTGCTCTTCATGTTCAATGAACAAATCACCTTTGGTTTCATATTTGTTATTGTGCTCTTCATGTTCAATGAACAAATCATCTTTGGTTTCGGATTTGCCATTGTGCTCTTCACTTTGGGTTGTGCAAACTGCTTGTTCCAGGGTGCTGATGAGGTTATTTTCAACTGCTGGTAGAAGCTCAGGCATTGTTCTGTCTTTCAAGGTAAAAAGAATTGTGTTTTGCAGCTTTAAAAAACTTTTTTTCAATTTTCGGACATTTCCCCTTTAAGTGGGCATGATCCGGGTCCTCGAACATCATGATACTCGTGACATCATGCGTAGGACTCGATTGTGCATGCTCAATCTGAGTTTCCTTTCCTGTGCGCTCTTTTCGCAACTGCGTATGCGCGGCTTCTCGTGCATGCGCAGAAGACTTTCGCCGGTTTGTGTCTTTTAGGGTAGTGCACATGTGCGGACTGGCCAGACTGCACATGCAGAAGGTGGCTGCCATTCAGAACTTCCATCATTTTCTGTTTAAACGCTGCCTCTGCCTCGTGGTGAGTAGTCACACCATTTTTACGGATTTTGTTTTCTAGATAATGATTCTGTGTTTGTAGAGACTCAAAATATTGATTTTGATTTTGTTCATAAGCAAGGCATTTTTGTACAGTGATTTCTAGAGTTAGATACTTATTTTGTGAAAGTTCTTCCCTTAAATTTTTATCAGATAGTCCAGAAATCAATTGATCCATTATCATAGTGTCTCTGAAATCAGCATAATTACAACCTTGTGCTATTAACTTGAGATCTATAATAAAATCAGTGGCGGGCTCTCCATTTCTCTGGCATCTATGACAAAAGTTAAATGTTTCCAGCATCTCACCAGACTGACATTTACGGTGTTCATCAAATTTTTTGAGTTTTGCTTCTAATTTGTTGTTGTCTTCACCTTCTAAGTAATTAAAGCAGTTATAGATTTCTCTAGCTTCATGCCCTCCTGGTGAGAGTAGTAGTGCTATTTTCGTTGTGTCAGAGGCCGTGCTCAAATCATTAGCTGCGATACATATTTGGAACATCTGTTCAAACATTTTCAAGTTATAACTTAAATTACCGGTTGTTTCCATCTGCCATGGAGCTCCAATGAGTTCTATCGAATCAGTTAGTCGTCGAGGATCCATATGCTGCGAAGTCTTCCGCAGTCGAATATCCAGTGTCAATTTTCTTCTCTTTTTGTCTAACCTAATCTATTTCCTTTAAAGCCAACACGCCTGGTACCATCTTTTATTACACTCCTGTATTATCTTTTATTACACTTCTCTTGTGTCTTGATATACTACGGATTGTAATATGTGTTATTCAAACCTCGGTTACTGATGAGGTCTTCTAAATCTTGATGAAGAAGACTCAAACTCGTCCAGTAGTAACAAAAGGTTTATTGAGTAACTATAACAATAATTGCATGAGTTCTTTACTTTAACATTGATACTAGTGATAAGGTTAACAAGATCTAACTACAGTAACTATACGTAACTCCACTAACCATCTGAACTAATCTGATACTCCTGTCCTGGTCATAGTACACCCAAAAGAGAGAGAGAGAGACACAATGTGGTTGCTTTTTATACCCCTGTTGGTCTGGCCCTCTAGTGATCATGCGCTGCTACTGATTACACATTAACTCCTTATGTACATGCACATAGAGCGATCACTACAGCAGTCTCCCACTTTCAGGCAACCTCTGGACTTTGGTGTCAGTGGGCGTCCTGTCTGCTGCAGCAGAGACCCCAGCAACACCTACACTGAGCCCACACATAGGCAGTTAATTATTTAATTTGGCTAATTGCCACTGCTGGGTATGTATCCACTGCTGGTGATGACCTCCCTTTGGCAAGAATGCCCAGAGGCGCGAACATGTCAGGCTGCTGACATGATGTCCAGATATGTTAGTTTCCTTTCTGTCTTACCCCAACCTCAAACCTGCCTCCATCAGGCCGGGAAGATTCTTCCCAGTACTCCAGATGTGGCTTCGCCAATACCCTTCATAATTTAGTAATTATTTAGTAATTATTCAATATTTTTTCCCTTTAATCAACTTTTTGGTGTTTTCAAAAGCTTCCAATCCTCAGCCTTACTATTAGTTGTTACTTCTTGCCCCTTCTTTTGATCCAGTACTATCTTTGAATTCTATAATAAGTAATAATTGTTATAATAAACAAATGGATTTTTCTTGCTGAGTTTTTGTTTCTCAATGGAATGTATTTCTGTTGACTATTTGTTTCTTTAATTTTTTTTCTGCTGTTTATTTACTGCTATACCATTAAGTCTATTTTCCCAATCAAATATAGCTAGCTCTCCCTTCATATCTATGTAATTGGCTTTAAATGTAAGATTCTTCTTTGTGATTGGAGTATGTCATTTTCAAAATTGTGTAATTCATTGTATTATGATCACTATTAGCTAGTGAATCCTTTACAACGGCATTGCTAATTAGCCCTGCCTGATTGCACAATGCTACATTGAAAGTAGTTTTATCCCCATTTGGTTCCACAACATATTGCCCAGGAACTCATGAAAGAATTCTATGAAATCATCTTCTTGACCACCTTTGCTAATTTGATTGGTCCAGTCCCTATGAAGATAAAAGTCCACCACAAATATTACATTGCCTTCATTACAAACTCCAATAATTTCTTGCTCAATGATTAATGTGCTTAATAAGATGCTTATAGCACAGTGGTTAGCACTGCTGATTCACAGAACCAGGGTCTGAAGTTCAATTCCCGCTTGGCTCACTGTCTGTGCGGAGTCTGCACGTTCTCCCCATATCTGCGTGGGTTTCCTCCGGGTGCTCCGGTTTCCTCCCACAAGTCCCGAAAGACGTACTGTTAGGTAATTTGGACATTCTGAATTCTCCCTCTTTGCACTCGAACAGGCACCGGAATGTGGCTACTCGGGGCTTTACACAGTAATTTCACTGCAGTGTTAATGTAAGCCTACTTGTGACAATAAAGATTGTTAAACAAAAATTCCCAACTTTTATGCTTTGTTCGTAAGATTAATCAAATTTAAAAAATGAAAGAAACTGCAAATTAAGTTAAATTCTAGTAATGAAACTAAATCTCAGATTGACAATAATTGCTATTACTTAATATACATTTCTACTTGCCCCAATTCCCAATATTTACACTCTACTTGCAACATATTGTTTTTCCGACCTCTTTGTATTAACCACTGTCAATGCATGAAGGCCTGAGTTGTCATTCTGTGCATGAAGGGACCTTTGTTGAAAAATGGCTCGAATGGTCCATTCCAATTCTAATTAGCTCATTTGCACAATAGAAAATGCAGTTTCAGAAGATTGTGAGGTGTATTAGCTGCACAGTACACTGCAAACATGGTTCCTGCAATAAAGTTACGTATTTAACATTTTCCTTACAGACTTTGAAAGCTGTATTTTTTTTAAAAATAATTTTTATTAAGATTTTCAAAAACATATCGAAAACATAAAATAACAGCAAGAAAACCGTAGTAACAACAAAAAAAAGAAAAAACACAATAACCCCCAAATTAAACCCCCTCCCAGTTACAAAAAGAAGAAATAGATAAGCACCCGGCATATTCAATAAACACAAATACACATTTATCCCTTCCCCTGCAACAAACCCCACCCCTCTTCTTCCCCCCCCCCCCCCCCCCCCCCCCCCCGCCCCCTGGGTTGCTGCTACTGCCGGCCCATTTTCCTACCGTTCTGCCAGGAAGTCAAGGAAAGGCTGCCACTGCCTAAAGAACCCCTGTACTGATCCCCTCAGGGCAAATTTCACCTTCTCCAATTTGATGAACACCGCCATATCATTGATCCAGGACTCCACACTTGGGGGCCTCGCATCCTTCCATTGAAGCAAAATCCTCCGCCGGGCTACTAGGGACGCAAAGGCCAGAACACCGGCCTCATTCGCCTCCTGCACTCCCGGCTCCACTGCAACCCCAAAAATTGCGAGTCCCCAGCCTGGCTTGACCCTGGATCCTACCACCCTTGACACCGTCCTTGCTACCCCCTTCCAGAACTCCCCCAGTGCTGGGCATGCCCAAAACATATGGGTGTGGTTCGCTGGGCTCCCCGAGCACCTAGCATACCTGTCTTCGCCCCCGAAAAACCTACTCATCCTCGTCCCAGTCATGTGGGCCCTATGCAGCACCTTGAACTGTATGAGGCTAAGCCTCACACAGGAAGAGTAGGAATTCACTCTTTCCAGGGCATCCGCCCACGTCCCGTCCTCAATCTCCTCAACCAGCTCCTTTTCCCATTTACCCTTCAACTCCCCCACTGAGGCCTCATCCACCTCCTGCATGACGTGGTACACGTCCGATATCCTCCCCCCAACCAACCCACACCCCCAAGAGCACCCTGTCCCGTACCCCACGTGGGGGCAGCAGAGGGAACCCCTCCACCTGCCGACTGGCAAATGCCCTAACCTGCATGTACCTAAACATGTTCCCCGGGGGGAGCCCAAACTTCCCCTCTAACTCACCCAGGCTCGCAAAACTCCTATCCACAAACAGGTCCCTCAACCTCCTAATACCTACCCTATGCCAGCCAAGAAACCCACCATCGATGCTCCCTGGAATAAACCGGTGGTTCCCCCGTATCGGGGACTCCATTGAGCCCCCCTCCTCCCCCCTATGCCACCTGCATTGCCCCCAAATTTTATGGGTAGCCGCCACCACCGGGCTCGTGGTATACCTCATTGGAGGGAGCGGCAACGGCGCCATTACCAGCGCCTCCAGGCTCGTGTCCACACAGGACGCCATCTCCATCCTCTTCCATGCTGCCCCTTCCCCGTCCATTACCCACTTACGCACCATCGCTGCTTTTGCAGCCCAATAGTACCCACAGAGGATGGGCAACGCCATCGCCCCCCCCCCCCCCCCCCCCCCAATCCCTGCCCCGCTCCAAAAACACGCTTCTCACCCTCGGAGTCCCATGCGCCCATACAAATCCCGTAATACTCCTGTTGACCCTCCTAAAGAAGGCCTTCAGGATAAGGATGGGGAGGCACTGGAACAGGAACAAAAACCTCGGGAGCACCGTCATCTTGATGGACTGCACCCTGCCCGCCAGCGACAACATGTCCCATCTTTTAAACTCCTCCTCCATTTGCTCCACCAGCCTAGTGAGGTTCAGTTTGTGAAGGCCCCCCCCAGCTCCTAGCCACCTGGACTCCCAGGTACCGAAAGCGCCTCCCTGCCCTTTTCAGTGGGAGCCTACCAATCCCCTCCTCTTGATCCCCCGGGTGCACGACGAACAGCTCAGGTTGAGCTTGTACCCAGAAAAGCCCCCAAACTCCCTAAGGATCTTCATCACCTCCGGCATTCCCCCCACTGGGTCTGCCACATATAGCAACAAGTCATCTGCATATAATGACACTCGGTGCTCCTCCCCACCCTGCACCAGACCCCTCCAATTCCGCGACTCCCTCAACGCCATGGCCAGGGGCTCAATTGCCAACGCAAAGAGCAAGGGGGACAGGGGACACCCCTGTCTCGTCCCCCGGTACAACCGAAAGTACTCCGATCTCCTCGTATTCGTGGCTACACTCGCCATCGGGGCCTCATATAACAGCCTCACCCAACTGACAAACCCCTTCCCGAACCCAAACCTTTCCAGCACCTCCCACAAGTAGCCCCACTCAACCCTATCAAAGGCCTTCTCCGCGTCTAATGCTACCACTATCTCCGCCTCCCCTTCTACCGCCGGCATCATGATAACATTCAGAAGCCTACTTATATTGGTGTTCAGCTGCCTTCCCTTCACAAACCCCGTCTGGTCCTCATGAATGACCCACGGCACACAGTCCTCTATCCTTGTGGCCAAGATCTTCGCCAACAGCTTGGCATCCACATTTAATAACGAGATCGGCCTATATGATCCACACTGCAAGGGGTCCTTGTCCTGTTTATTTTGCCTCCCCAATCCATCACTCCACCAATCTCCCTGGCCACGTCACGCCTACAAAGCTGATGCGCCAGCATCCTACTCGCCTTCTCCCCATGTTCGTACACCGCTCCCTGTGCCTTCCTCCACTGAGCTTCTGCCTTTCGGTGGTCAGCAAGTCGAATATGGCCTGAAGGTTACGTCGCTCCCTCAACAGTCCCTCCTCCGGAGCCTCCGCGTATCTCCTGTCCACCCTCACCATCTCCCCCACCAACCTCTCCCTCTCTCTTTGCTCTCCTCTCTCTCTATGGGCTCGGATGGAAATCAACTCCCCTCTTACCACCACCTTCAATGCTTCCCAAACCATCCCCACCCGGACCTCCCCATTATCATTGGCCTCTAAGTACCTCTTGATACACCCCGAACCCGCCCGCCCACCTTCTCATCCGCCAGCAGTCCCACCTCCAGGCGCCAGAGCGGGCGCTGGTCCCTCTCCTCCCCCAGCCCAAGGTCTACCCAGTGCGGGGCGTGGTCCAAAATAACTATGGCTGAATACTCGGCATCCTCCACCCTCGAAATCAGCCCCCTGCTCAGGACAAAAATATCGATCCGGGAATAGGCTTTATGCACGTGGGAAAAAAATGAATACTCCCTGGCTCTCGGCCTCGCGAACCTCCACGGATCCACCCCTCCCATCTGGTCCATAAACCCCCTCAACACCTTAGTCGCGGCGGGCCTCCTGCCCGTCCTGGACATGGATCGATCCAATGGGGGATCCAGCACTGTGTTAAAGTCCCCCCCCAGTATCAAGCCCCCCGTCTCTAGATCCGGAATGCGGCCCAACATGCGCCGCATAAAACCCGCATCATCCCAATTTGGGGCATAGACATTCACCAGCACCACCCGCTCCCCTTGCAACTTGCCGCTCACCATCACATACCTCCCTCCACTGACAGCCACCACCTTTGACACCTCAAATGACACCCTTTTTCCCACCAGAATCGCCACCCCCCGATTTTTTGCATCCAGCCCCGAATGAAACACCTGGCCTACCCAGCCCTTCCTCAGTCTAACCTGGTCCGCCACCTTCAGGTGCGTCTCCTGGAGCATAGCCACGTCCGCCTTCAGCCCCTTCAGGTGCGTAAACACCCGGGCCCGTTTGATCGGCCCATTCAGCCCCCTCACATTCCAAGTTATCAGCCGGATCAGAGGGCTCCCTGCCCTCCTCCCTTGCCGACTAGCCATAACCCATCCCCTGCCCGCCCCAGGCCAGCGCCCCTCGCTCGACCCGTTACCCACTGCGGCAAACCCCCACCCCGGCCCCCCCCTGCAGACTCCAGCTCCTTCCTGGCCATTTCAGCAGCAACCCGGTACCCCCACCATCCCCCCCTCCGCCTCCCCCAGGCTAGGACTCCTCCCAGCCGCATTACTCCCTCCGTAGCACTCCTGTGATCCAGCTAACTTCTGCTGACCCCGGCAGCTCCCGCCACACCTCCGACCCCTCCCAACATGGGGCTACTCCTCCTCCCCCAGATCCATCAGCAGACCCTCCTCCTCCCCCTCACGCTCTTGCGCGGTAAAAAAGCCCGCGCTTCTCAGCTCCGACGCCGCCCCCATCCACCCTCAGCGCGGGGAACAGAAGAAAAGCCCGCGCTTTTCCTCTGCCCGACCCCGCCCCCGCAAAAAAAAGACAGCACCCCACCCACCCTAGAAACAACACACAACCAGCTTAAAACAGCATGAAACAGCATAAAATAGAGACCCTTCCCACCAAAGGTTAACACAGTTATTTACAAACCCCCGACCCTCAGTCAGAGTCCAACTTCTCGGCCCGCACAAAGGCCCATGCCTCCTCCGGGGACTCAAAATAAAAGTGCCGGTCCCTGTAGGTGACCCACAGACGTGCCGGCTGTAACATGCCAAACTTCACACTCTTTCTGTGGAGCACCGCCTTCGTCCAGTTGTACCCGGCCCTTCGCTTGGCCACCTCCGCACTCCAGTCCTGGTAGATCCGCACTACCGTGTTCTCCCACTTGCTGCTCCGCTCCTTCTTGGCCCACCTAAGCACCAGCTCTCGGTCAACGAACCGGTGGAACCGCACCAGCACCGCCCGTGGCGGCTCATTCGGTTTGGGCCTCCTGGCCAGTATTCTGTGGGCCCCCTCCAGCTCCAGGGGCCCTTGGAAGGACCCAGCTCCCATCAGCGAGTTCAACAAAACGACCACATAGGCCCCCAGGTCTGACCCTTCCTGCCCCTCCGTGAGGCCCAGGATCCGCAAATTTTTCCGCCTCGACCGGTTCTCCATCTCCTCGAACCGCTCCTGCCACTTCTTGTGGAGCGCCTCGTGCATCTCCACCTTTACCGCGAGGGCCGCGACCTCATCCTCTCTTTCAGAGGCTTGTTGTCGGAGCTCCCGGATCTCCACCCCCTGGGCTGTCTGCGCCGCCAGCAGCTTGTCCGTATTCCCCTTCAGCGAGTCCAGCAGCTCCACTTTGAGCTCCTGAAAACAGCGCTGGAGAGTCTCCTGCTGCACCTGCGCCACTGCCTCCATTCTTCGAGGCCTCCGCCGGCCACCATCTTGACTTTCTTCCCCCACTTTTTCTTCGGCGCTGCCACCGCTATTCTGCTGGCCCCGCTCCTGGTCAAGACCATAGACCACTGGGGATCCGCTGCAGACACCTTCCCACGTCAGGAACCGTCGAGCAAGTACCGCTGGGGGCCCTTAAAAGATGCCAAAAGTCCGTTCCTGGCGGGAGCTGCCGAACGTGCGGCTTAGCTCCGCATAGCCACAACCGGAAGTCTTTGAAAGCTGTATTAAGGGATTGATGCTTTGTACGAAAGCTCATTATTTCGTTACAATGCTAAATCAAGACAGTGTCTTTTATTAAAGCTTCCATGGTACAGGAAAAGCTGAAGTAGGAACGTTCTCCCAGTTTCATGGCCATTGCTTATCCTTCAATCAAAACCATTAAACACAGATTATGCGGTCATTATCGGATTGTTTTTTTTGGAACCTTGCTATACACAAATTGTTTGCTGCATTTCCTACATTAAAAACGTGGTTAGACTTCAAAGCTATTTAATTGGCTGTAAAGTGCTTTGGACATCCCATGGTGGTGTATAAATAGAAATCTATTTTGAGCACAATTCAACCGCTGCGTTGTAACTGATACGGACCTGGGTGCAGCGTGTAAATAGCGGTAAAGGCCAAAATACAGATTTACAGCGGGCGTGAATCAGTTTTCAATTCACTCAGCCCGTTCCCAATAGCAAATTCTGGATCTTGCACAAAAATGGCGACAACATCATGAACCCTTATTTACATTCATTTTAATCTCATTAGAGAGATTCAAGTTGAATGCAGTGACCTCCAGGGAATTATTTGACTCCCCAGCGAGAAATCACGTGGGTGTTGTTTAGTACCCCTTTTTAAAAACCTAAAGCTGGTGCGATGGCTTCCAAGGGGAAGTGACGAGGTGAGTAGCCATTTCCATTTTTCAGCATGCAGCTCACAGGCACAAGAGCTGCCGCCCCAGAGGTCATGGTTGATGACTCTGGTGCGGAGGCCTGAGACCGAGGCGGAGACCTGAGGCCCACGTTGCCACCTGTGCTGTCGTTGAGCTGTGGACTGTTGAAAAGCGGTTTTGATGCCTGGATTTCTCTGATGGTGCACTGCACTACACCCCCTAGAGGGTCTCCCACTTTGTGGTTGTCTGCTGTGCCCTCCACACTAGGCATAACAGCAGGTGAGATCTCGGAGGAGGTACATGTGGTCTTGTCTGAGGAGGACAATGAGGAACTGGAGGATGGAGGATAGGCGGTGACAAGGGTCTGACATGCCTGGAGGACCAGGGAGGCAGTCATCATTTCCAGATTCTCAGTTGGTGACTGCTCTCTCCTCGGCCAACCCCAAGATCTCCAGGTCCCATTTCTCAAAGTGGGCGAGGACTTCGATCTCTGGCATTCTGCGCCCCTCGCCCCCCATCTTGGCAGTTTTCTAGCTTATTATAGGCTTCACCCGAGGTAACAAAGAGAGGGCACTGTAAACCGCACACTAAATGGGTCAGGTGAGCCTATAGCAGGTGGTGTGGCGGACATGAGGGCGTTGTGCTGGTGGGTGCCGGGGTCTCTGCGGTAGGGCACAATATCATATGTGGGGAGGGTGAGAGGTGTCAGCCAGTGATTTGTTTGGGGGGGGGGGGGTGTGGTTTGGCAATTTGAGGGGTGGCAGGCAGAACGTATGCCGAAAGAGTTGGTAGCACGCTGGAGGTTGTTGGTCTTCTCCCGACATTGAATGGCAGTCCTTCTCGTTATGCTGTCCGCACCGACAGCCACTGCCACCCAGGTGGTAATGCTGACCCTGCTGTTGGTCCTCTGCCCCCCTCTGAGGAACAGGGTAGTCCGGCTCTCATTCACAGCGTCGAGAAGCCTTGTGAGGTCAGCATTGCCAAAGCGAGGAACAGGTCCGCTGCCATGCTTGTGTGTTGACTGGGGGTGAGTGGTTAGAGAATGTTAAGAGAATGTTTAAAAGCGGCCTCCTCTTGTTCACGGTGAGAAGCTGAGGTGCCAGTCCGGTGAATGTAACGGCGAGACAGCCAGTAACAGTTAGAATCTCGTGGGGACTCATTTGTGGCACGGAGTGCTGTTGAATACAGGCCATGATCATGCCAACGTGCCATTGAGAAACACCCCACTAAACGGCACCCAAAATTACATTTTTCCCCGTTAAATTGCGCCCTTTGTCTAACATCCTTGCCTCTATTTCAATATTTCATTCGCCTTTTTATAAAACAATGTTAGATTCAAATGACTTTGCGCTTCCAATTCTATTAATATGGACTTTTTTCCCAACGTAAATGAGAAAGTTATACAATTTGTATGAGCAATAAAATGCTGGCCTCCGAGTGATGCCTACACACTATGAAAGGATAAAAATTAGGATTCAAGTAATATTCATTTGCACTTCTCCCCCATTTTAAATGGAAATGAAAAAAAAAAAATCGCTTATTGTCACGAGTAGGCTTCAATGAAGTTACTGTGAAAAGCCCCTAGTTGCCCGGGGAGGCTGGTACGGGAATCGAACCGTGCTGCTGGCCTGCTTGGTCTGCTTTAAAAGCCAGCAATTTAGCCGAGTGAGCTAAACCAGCCCCTAATGCATTTATTCAAAAGAGGAACTACAGGGCAGCATAGTGATGTAGTGGTTAGCACTGCTGCCTCACGGTGCCGAGGTCTCAGGTTCAATCCCGGCTCTGCATCACTGTCCGTGTGGAGTTTGCACATTCTCCCCGTGTTTGCATGGGTTTCGCCCCCACAATGCAAAGATGTGCAGGATAGGTGGATTGGCCACGCGAAATTGCCCCTTAATTGGAAAAAATGAATTAGGTCCTCTAAATTTATTTTAAATAAAAAAGATTAACTACATAAATTGTGCTCACAAATGGTACTTCATATTTAAATGAGTTGATTCTCACTTTCTCCCAAACACATTTACAAAATTATTTTACATGCTAAAGTTTTCTCTTTCCTCTTTTGAGTACTCCAGTAACAATAGGTAAATAAATAACGCTGTATTAGTTTTTAAAAAAAGATTTATTTCATTATCTTAAGTCGTCATTTGCTCAATTCCACTTTATAAGTCATCTTTACACGTAAATGAAGTTTCTAAAATCAGATGGTCTGCAGTAAAAATTCTAATAAGTTCTTTTTAAAGAAAGGAGAGTCATTTATGGGACTGTTAGTTATGCTCTGTGGAGACATTGCTAAGGTCTAACTAAGCAGTATAGAGATGGCGCTTGGAACTCAAGATTAGTTTGAAACAGAGTTTTGAAAAAGCCTCTAATTTGTAATATTTTTGTACATTTTACAAATGACCACATATAAAAAATTGCTTCAGTACTTGTGAATTCTGTATATGTACAATAGCTGCATTTTTTATCGGAGTTATAAAAAGGCATGTGCAACACTTGCTTTCACATATTCAAAGGAGGACATCAATTTAGAATTGTTCCCATTCTTAAGTTTTGGAAAGATACTCAAGTATTTTTGCCAATATTTAACTTTCAGTGATATAAACTGGCAGCATGATTGGAGTAGCTGCGTAAATTGTTGGTAGCGCTTTGCACAAACAGATAACAGCTGCACAAAATGCTTCATTTATAATCCTTCCAAGAGATGGAGACGATGATAACTGTATTTTTTGTCTCTACATCAAATGATGTACAACTCATTGTCATGCGATCTCTTGAGAAAGGATAATAACACTGCTGTAATGTTCCCAACTGAACCTTCAGACTTTGCAGTCAAAAATTACTCCAGAATGTTTACCAAAATGTAGAGGATAGAATTAGCACCTGGTGGGAGAGGGGCAAGCTGAAATTAGCTGGTGGTATAGTATAAATGGCATGCAGTAATGTATATAAGACATATAACACATTGTAAATGCTCCAATAGATTACCTGTATAACTGCAGCAATAGGAAAAAAAATACAATTTGTTTTTCTGACTGAACATAAATATATTGAACACACTTAATACAATTTTAAGTCCCCAATTATTTAGAAGGTGAAAAATCCAGATCAAGGATATAACAAAACCAGTGTGTTGTGCGGAGGGTCTGCTTTTGGTTTTCCATTTCTGAAAATTGGAAGTCTTCACTTCTCATGAACAATAAACTAATCATTCTGTAGTCCTAAATTGTAAATGGAACACCAATCAACCATAACCAATCATGATCATCAACCCATTTGCAGTCATCCTCCAGTGATAGAAATTAATTCTCAAAAGTCCCAGTGGGCCCTTTGCCAGCACAGGTCATGTTTCCCACCTTCTCTCTTCCCCATCGTACTCCACAAGGCATTGACTCAGCAAACAATTTCTCTTCACGCAAATAAGATTAGTGTGATGATACAGTGCTCTTATGTTGAGCTCATTGATGTGAAATCCACAGTGCACAAGCTGGTATTCCATATTCAGGAATTTGTCTCCAGTTCTGGGTGTGTTATTGGAGCTAACCAATGTAACTGAATGAATCACCTGCATTAAAATCCTTTATTGCTATGGCTTAGTAATCCTTTGGAATATTTGTAACTGAGGTACCAGGCTTCAACATTGCTTCATGTCGAGCATATAAATTATGGGATAATGTCCCATGCATCTTAAATGATTCTCTTAAATCATTATCTAAATAACTGAGGACATTGTGGTTAAATTGGGTTTACATTCTTGATTGCAAAGAACTTGAAAATCATTTGAAGATAGAAGGAAAGTTAGATAATTCTTTACTTTTCATAAATTCAGTGTCCATCTAGGCAATAGTCTCAAATTGATCAGTCTCATAATTTCTATTTTCAGTCTGTAATTGGATACGTCAAGCAGTCATATCTGAATGGGTGATTTGCCAGGAGCCACTTAACACACAGTGCTCTGTACCATCCCATAAGCATCGTATAATGTGGATAGAAGTTCTTCTTTTTCTTTATCAGGGAGAAAGCAGGAGCTAGCTGCATTAAGATTCTGTAAGTTAGCACAAAAAATAGTCAAGTTACTTTAATTCAAATATTTTTCTAAAATATATGACATTTCTTGGAGAGCAACTTAAATTTGGATTTCTCCTTTACTTCAGGATAAATTTTGTAATCAAAATTGCTAGGGACTCCTTCTACACTGCAGGGATTCCATGACTCCATCAACAATTTCAAAAACCAGCCAAGTCCTTACAAATGAGCCAAACCTGTGATCGGTAGGAATTGGAATGTCAGGTGTACAGTTTCATCTGGCCCCAGGCATAAACCTTCCAGGCACTGTTTTGAAAAACCCAGTAGTATTGTGCCTTTTGATTCCAGACAGCAATAGCCCTTTCTTCAGGCCAGCACTTGCTTAGTGGCAAATGGAAATTGAAGCAGCAGGTGAAGGAGGGATTGTCACACAACAGAGGTGTGCTGGAAAAGGGTGGGAGTGGTTAAAGGGAACTAAGATTTGGGACTGATGGAGTAGACAGATTGGAAATGGGATGGGGGCTGGGGGAAGGGGAAAGAGAGCTGGAGTTGGGGAGAAAGGGCTTTGTGTGACAATGAGAAACAATCAAATATGAGTCAGCCTGTTTGGGAACCTTCAAGTTGCGTGATAAGAACATAAGAACATAAGAACTAGGAGCATGAGTAGGCCATCTGGCCCCTCGAGCCTGCTCCGCCATTCAATTAGATCATGGCTGATCTTTTGTGGACTCAGCTCCACTTTCCGGCCCGAACGCCATAACCCTTAATCCCTTTATTCTTCAAAAAACTATCTATCTTTACCTTAAAAACATGTAATGAAGGAGCCTCAACTGCTTCACTGGGCAAGGAATTCCATAGATTCACAACCCTTTGGGTGAAGAAGTTCCTCCTAAACTCAGTCCTAAATCTACTTCCCCTTATTTTGAGGCTATGCCCCCTAGTTCTGCTGTCACCCGCCAGTGGAAACAACCTGCCCGCATCTATCCTATCTATTCCCTTCATAATTTTAAATGTTTCTATAAGATCCCCCCTCATCCTTCTAAATTCCAACGAGTACAGTCCCAGTCTACTCAACCTCTCCTCATAATCCAACCCCTTCAGCTCTGGGATTAACCTAGTGAATCTCCTCTGCACACCCTCCAGTGCCAGTACGTCCTTTCTCAAGTAAGGAGACCAAAACTGCACACAATACTCCAGGTGTGGCCGCACTAACACCTTATACAATTGCAGCATAACCTCCCTAGTCTTAAACTTCATCCCTCTAGCAATGAAGGACAAAATTCCATTTGCCTTCTTAATCACCTGTTGCACTTGTAAACCAACCTTCTGTGACTCATGCACTAGCACACCCAAGTCTCTCTGAACAGCGGCATGCTTTAATATTTTATCGTTTAAATAATAATCCCGTTTGCTGTTATTCCTACCAAAATGGATAACCTCACATTTGTCAACATTGTATTCCATCTGCCAGACCCGAGCCCATTCACTTAACCTATCCAAATCCCTCTGCAGACTTCCAGTATCCTCTGCACTTTTCGCTTTACCACTCATCTTAGTGTCATCTGCAAACTTGGACACATTGCCCTTGGTCCCCAACTCCAAATCATCAATGTAAATTGTGAACAATTGTGGGCCCAACACGGATCCCTGAGGGACACCACTAGCTACTGATTGCCAACCAGAGAAACACCCATTTATCCCAACTCTTTGCTTTCTATTAATTAACCAATCCTCTATCCATGCTACTACTTTACCCTTAATGCCATGCATCTTTATCTTATGCAGCAACCTTTTGTGTGGCACCTTGTCAAAGGCTTTCTGGAAATCCAGATATACCACATCCATCGGCTCCCCGTTATCTACTGCACTGGTAATGTCCTCAAAAAATTCCACTAAATTAGTTAGGCATGACTTGCCTTTAACGAACCCATGCTGCGTCTGCCCAATGGGACAATTTCTATCCAAATGCCTCGCAATTTCTTCCTTGATGATAGATTCCAGCATCTTCCCTATTACCGAAGTTAAACTCACTGGCCTATAATTTCCTGCTTTCTGCCTACCTCCTTTTTTAAACAGTGGCGTCACGTTTGCTAATTTCCAATCCACCGGGACCACCCCAGAGTCTAGTGAATTTCGGTAAATTATCACTAGTGCATCTGCAATTTCCATAGCCATCTCTTTTAGCACTCTGGGATGCATTCCATCAGGGCCAGGAGACTTGTCTACCTTTAGCCCCATTAGCTTGCCCATCACTCCCTCCTTAGTGATAACAATCCTCTCAAGGTCCTCACCTGTCATAGCCTCATTTCTATCAGTCGCTGGCATGTTATTTGTGTCTTCCACTGTGAAGACCGACCCAAAAAACCTGTTCAGTTCCTCAGCCATTTCCTCATTTCCCATTATTAAAACTCCCTTCTCATCCTCTAAAGGACCAATATTTACCTTAGCCACTCTTTTTTGTCTTATATATTTGTAAAAACTTTTACTGTCTGTTTTTATATTCTGAGCAAGTTTACTCTCATACTCTATCTTACTCTTCTTTATAGCTTTTTTAGTAGCTTTCTGTTGCCCCCTAAAGATTTCCCAGTCCTCTAATCTCCCAGCACTCTTTGCCACTTTATATGCTTTTTCCTTCAATGATGTGCAGCTTAGAAGGAACACTGCTTAAAGACACTCACGGCTCAAAGTTGCCTGCCCCGACTATGCACCACAAGCTTCAAGATGCACAAAGGTCATGTATGGGCCAGGAGTGACAAAGAGTTGAGCTGTGATGCTGGGGGGGAGCATTCCTATTTTATCCACCATGCTCACAGAAGGGAAGAAATTTCTAAAAAACTTTCCCAATCATTTCTCAGTGGCTTCCACTGGTTCCTCTGTGGGTCACTATTGAGGTTGCTACAGAAGTGGAAAAGCTATTGAAAACATGGCTAGCTTGTGACCCAACCAGCTATTCACACATTTTGCAAAAAGGATGCTGAAATAGGCACAAGTTTGAATCAATTCAATGCTGACATCAGGCAGCTGTCAATTATGGCTGAAAACAAGGAGAATAAAATTAGTGTGTCAGCCATGATGGTGAATGTAAATCAGATAAAGGATCCCAGAAATCAGTATACATTGTGCCCAGTTTATGGGCAAACATGTACCAATTTCCATCTGTTTGCCAAAATAACTTTGGCTGAATTTGGCCCGTACCAAGTGCCAGGATTTTGGATCAGAATCTCAACGTCAATAGAGCTCTACACCTCTAATCTAAATACTACACTGTTAGTAGTGTCCTCTCCATATTGTTTCACAACTATAAAAGGCACAGGGTTAACCCCTGTCTCAGAGGTAAGCATAAAACAACCAATTAATATAATGCTAAGCCTATTACAACAGTAATTATATTTAAAATGGTAATCCTTACTTTCCAGCAAATCCCAACCTGTGTAAACACTGTAAAATTGGCCAAATATGCATTACACATTTTTAAAAAAACATATTTTTGGATTCAGAACTAGAAAATAGGTTACAGGATATTTAAATTTATGGGCTAGAATTTCAATATCAACCTACCACTTTTATGAAATCATCTTCTGTGAAACCCATGTATTTTGATGCAACATAATAATCTTTATTCAGAGTGGATTTGAATATCAATGGATCATCACTATTCAGAGAATAGTTTGCTTCATCTTCTCTAAATCTGTGAATATATAAATGTCAGGAGGATCAAAGACTTAACACTCATGGGCAGCCATGTGTGGCACCTTTGTAATTGTACTGTAAAGACAACACAATTATGTTCCAACACTGTGACTTTGACCTGTAAACATCATCAGTCCTCTTCTAGTTTTTATATAACCACAACCACGTTGAAATGATTAATCATTTGTCACATTTCTTTAATCATAAATAATAAGAGCAGGAACAGGCCACCCACTCATTGGGCCTGTTCCTGCTCCAACTCCACCATTCGATATGTGGCCTCAAACACCACTTTCCTGCCTGTCGCCCATAACTCCCTATAGATCACAATTCTGCCAAACTCAGCCTTGAATATATTCAATGGCCCAGCCTCCAACGGAAGGAGGTGGGGTGGGAACCTGCCTTTAGTGGCACAGTTGTTTGGAGCAGGCTCCCAACCTGGCCTTTCAACCACTGGTTCGGTGTTATCCTGCTCTGATTGTTAGTCGTGAGGTGTTGGGGTTGGCCGAACTGATCGAGTCATTCGCCTGACCGGGGCCGGTTGTTGACTGCCTAGGGGCTAGTGGGATAGCATGGTGGAAGTAATGGCGTCCCGTGCTTTGATTGTTGGAACCCTGGAGAAATTCTGAAGAGTGCTCGTTGATCCAGACTCTGCCTCATCATGATTTTGACCTTCTTCGTGCAACAGTGAAAACATCCTGACTCTGTCTTATCCTTGATTTTGACCTTCTTCGTGCACCAGTGAAGTCTTTATCCTGAAGATTGCCTTGCATTTCTGCATCTCTGTTGTTATCCTGGACTTGACTCCTTGTTGATCATGTTATTGTCTGTTTTGATGTTGTCAATTTTTTCCATTCAGCGAAGTCAGTAATGTGTGTCCGATAGCCTGTACCATTGATTATCCTGATTCAAGAAGTTCATATCATGTCAAGCTGGGATTTGTGTACAGTTTTTATTCTTTATCCTAAATGTATTTGGGTCTTATATTGTCTGATAATCCTTGTGGGGGGGGGTTGCCTTTTGTTGTCCTCACTGCCCCTTGCTCGTTTAGAAGGAAGTGAAGCCGGAGTGGGACGAGGGGCGGAGGGTTGGAGTTGGCAGTTTGTCCTCGCTGTGACTGAGGTAGGTCACCCCTGTTAGATTTAGAGTTTCAGAGGTTTTTTTTTGCCTCTTTTAATTCTGATTCAGAGCATCCGTGCTTCTTTCTTTTTAGACTCGGGCAGACTGCATGTTACCCAAAAGAGGACAGATATATTTGACTTCCTTTGGGTCGGGTCAGTCTTTTCTCCTGATAGGGGTCTTCCTCTCTGGCTATTGGAGCTTTACGGAGGATGAGGGTAGCCCTGAGTATCCATTATGGGCTGATAGTTCCATGATCCAACTGGGTGTCTGCTAGAGGGTCTTCTCCCTTCTGGATGGGTGTGATGTTGGTTCTGGTGCTGGCTTGGCCTGTTGAGGTGGTTGTAGGCCCCTCACTTCTGCTGACTCCCTCACTTTGTTCTTGGTTTTGTCCCAGCTACTTGCGGTAATGTTAAATTGACGGGTCCCGGTGCTATGGCCAAATGAGTGGGCCTTTTTGATTAGTGGTCATGGGGCTGGTTTAGCACACGGGGATAAATCACTGGCTTTTAAAGCAGACCAAGGCAGGCCAGCAGCACGGTTCAATTCCCGTACCAGCCTCCCCGAACAGGCGCCGGAATGTGGCGACTAGGGGCTTTTCACAGTAACTTCATTGAAGCCTACTTGTGACAATAAGCAATTTTCATTTCATTTCATTCATGTGCTTGTTCTACTGCTCGCGCCCCCCCCCCCCCCCCCGCACCCCCGGCCCCTCCTCCCCCCCTGGTGGTTCTTCCTTTAGATCTGGGACCTGGTGGGTGGGTTTGCTAACTTGTGCCTTTGCTTGCTTCCATACTCTTTTCTTAAGAGTCGTGTGGGTTTGAGGTCTGAGCCTGATGTTTCCATGTGGTACCCAATCCTCTCCTTGTAGTCTTGTAGCCGTGTGAGGTTGTCTGCTCAGTCCTGAGCCTGGAAGGGAGTTTGACAGTGTCCTGGGTGTCAGTGTAATTCCCCCTTAGATCTGGATATTTTTTTATTCCTGTGGTTTTTTTTCAAAGCCACAGTTGTGATCTAACTCTGTGTTGCTGACTGTATCTTTTTTTAAAAATAAATTTAAAGCATCCAATTCTTTTTTTTTTCCAATTTAAGGTGGCCAATCCACCCAGCCTGCACATCTTTGGGTTGTGGGGGTGAGACCCTGGCAAACACGGGGAAAATGTTCAAACTTCACACGGACAGTGACCTTGGGCCGGGATCGAACCCGGGTCCTCAATGCTGTGAGGCAGCAGTGCTAACCACTGCGCTACCGTGGCGCCTGCATCCTGACTTGGTGCAGACGGATCTTGTATCCGTGGAGAACATGTTCCCACTCAACCGGTCTGATTTATTCCTATGTTTGCAATGACCTCTGTTATGTGCTGTGCCGATTTTGCCTGCATACCTGTGGCTTTTTTCCCTCTTTCTCTTTGGTTTTGATGTGATAATCATATAAACTTCAAAAACCCCAAAAATCCATTTTGAAAAAATATTGGGAGCAGCAGCAATTTATTGAAGGAGCAACTACTTCTCACGTGCACAGACAGTGCTTTCCTTTTTGGGAAGACTTTAACCAGAAGTCGAGCAAATGACATGTCTTACCTTATGCTTGGATGCTTAGTTAAATCTGGGTCACAGGCTCCAGTGAGATAGCTAGACCAGGGGCACACCTGAAAAAAAACAATGACTTCAACTAAACCCCTTCACAACTTTAGCAGGCAGAAATGGAAGTTCCATTGACAATCATGTAAAATACCATGATCTTTAGAATGGAAACTAATTAATTAATTCTATTAAAATAGTTAGAGTGAAAATCAAATGGTAAATATAATCGCCAGGATCTGCCTACCTCAAAATGTATATTTTGTTTTAACAACCGCTTGTAGAGACAAGGATCTTCAATTGTGTGATACCCATGTCCAATTCGTTCAGCCTTCAAAACATCTACTGCCTAACAATAAACAAATGTCAGATAATCGTTTAAGTTGGTGGAAGCCAGCAGGAGAAACTTATGAACTGCAGTTTTTAGTCAATATTACAAACCGGGAAAAGTGTGTTCTTCCAGCAGCACGTTTTACAAAGAATGTAGACATGTGCCCAATAGACTCGAATGAGCCAATCACATTTTCGTTTTCAGTAATTTTAAATGCCCCACCACAAATTCCAACCTCCATGTTGCCTTCCTTCAGAAAATAATTTCTTTAGATGTAAACTCTATTGTTGCCCTCAAAGCCACGTTTTCTTCAGTTCACAATTAATGTTTTAACCCAAGATGTAATGGGCAAGGCTGGAGCTGGAAGCCGGAGACGCTTTGGCTGATTTTGTGCATAATTTACAAACTTGGCCCATTCAACATTTTTGCTTGTTGCTCATAAAAAACCATCCGTATCCCTCCAAGAAGGATCCACAATTCACTCTGAGCCAGGCACCCAATTTACAGGAAAGGTGATCAACATAGAGAACATAGAACATACAGTGCCATTTGGCCCATCAAGTCTGCACTGACCCACTTCCACCCATCCCTGTAACCCAATAACCCCACCCAACCTTTTTTTTGATCACTAAGGGCAATTTATCATGGCCAATCCACCCAACCTGCACTTCTTTGGACTGTGGGAGGAAACCGGAGCACACAGAGGAAACTCATGCAGACACGGGGAGAACATGCAGACTCTGCACAGTGACCCAACGGGGAATTGAACCTGGGACCCTGGCGCTGTGAAGCCACAGTGCTATTCACTTGTGCTACTGTGCTGACCCTAATCAAATGTTGATCAACTTCTGCGATTGAAAGCTCTATGTAAAGATTGTAAAGCAGCTGAATTTGGTAAGATGTTGCAGCCTCCCAGGGAAGGAAGGCTTTGGTGACCTGTCAAAAGGCGGCAGTGTAGCACAGTGGTTCGATTCCTGGCTTGGGTCCCTGTCTGTGCAGAGTCGGCACGTTCTCCCTGAATCTGCTTGGGTTTCCTCCGGGTGCTATAGTTTCCTCCCACAAGTCCCGAAAGACATGCTTGTTAGGTGAATTGGACATTCTGAACTCTCCCTCAGGTGGACCGAACAGGTGCCAGAGTGTGGCGATTAGGGGCTTTTTACAGGAGCTTCATTGCAGTGTTAATGTAAGCTTACTTGTAACAATAAGTATCATTTAAAAAAATTAATGTTGCAACAGCTTTGGGGGCTGCAGTCACAGGATCTCAGGGAGATGGAACAGAAGCTTTAGAGAGAGAGAAAGCTCTGCACAATGCCCTCTGCAAAATTGGAGCCAAAATCCTCCATGCATCTGCCTATCTGGTGTTGCGATTGCAACAGCATAGCTTGCCAAATAATAAGGAGGGCAAAGTACTGAGAGTCTTGGTCTTTACATTCATCAGCATTCTCCTGTATGCTACCACGTTCTCTGAATTTTCTGTTTTTTGTTCGCAGATATGGTTGCAGAATCACCGCATGGTTCTTCATCCATCGTGCTCTTCATTTTCAAAAGGAATTGATCACCGATTATTTCATCTCCTTTGCTATCTGCTTCCTTTACATTGAAGGCACACTGTGGCCTTTAAAAGGATGTTGATTAATTAGCTATTTGCTTGGTATCATTTCACAGTCATTGCTGCCCTCATCCCAAGTAGCGGATGCCATGCTATTATGTATATTTTTCTTCAAGACAGGCACACTGGGAAATATTTGTACTTAAAGTGGATGAAAATGTTTTTACTGCAAAAGACTGTAACAAGTTACTTTTAGGAAAGTCCAATTCACTTTCCTCTTCCAATTTGTTGTTTTCTTTCTGAGCTTTCGAAGAATTTCTTGCCCTTTGTTCAAGATCAGTTAGTGGCAGGTGTATTCGGTAGCAGTTGTTTATTATTTCTTGATAATCAGAATCCAAATCGGATTCAGAACTCATCTATTAGATTTGGACTCCTCTTTCTCAGAATCACCTTCAGACTTAAGAGTTGGGCAGCACGGTAGCACATGTGGCTTCACAGCACCAGGGTCCCAGGTTCGATTCCCTGCTGGGTCACTGTGCGGAGTCTGCACGTTCGTCCAGTGTCTGCGTGTGTTTCCTCCGGGTGCTCCGGTTTCCTCCCGCAGTCCAAAGACGTGCAGGTTAGGTGGATGGGCCATGCTAAATTGCCCTTAGTGACCAAAAAGGTTAGGAGAGGTTAAGTGGGTCAGTGCAGACTCGATGGGCTGAAAGGCCTCCTTCTGCACTGTATGTTCTCAAGAAATTGTTTTTCTATTAGATTTTATCTTTGACAAAAATCAGCGTGGAATCATTCTCATGGAGGTTATTTCATAAGTATTAGCAGAGTCTGATTCAGTACCATTGTAATTTGATGTGTGTTTAACGCCTTTCATCATTTCTTTCTTTGAGTCATTTATTGCCCAATGAGTTTTCCGAATTTCCACATGTCCCACCATTGGTATCTCATGCCTTATCCGCAGTACTTCCTTCAGAATCTCTGTAATAATGGGTGAAGCTAAAACCTTCACTCCTGTCAAATAATTCCCCAAAAGTCCGCCTGTATCTCCTTAACCACTCAGACCACAATTGGACCTGACACTAATCATACTCCAATTGTACTTATATAATGGAACTAGGATATAATCTCCACTATCCTCTTCACTAATATCTTAGCTTTCATTGAACTGTCTGGAGGGAATACCAAATTTTTCTCCAGTACGAGAACATATTCCCTTAACATAGTTATGGGTTTGGTTACCTCAGTTGAGGAAAACGGGGTAATCTTCCAGACAAAAACCCTGCACATCTCTCATCTACCACATTCATCAGATCGACTCCCACAGCCTTGTTTACCTCAGATCTCCGAAGTTAAGTTAGAGCTACAGTCTGTCCTGTAGTATTTTCCACTTGGTCCTCTTTTCAGAATCCTCTTATGTACTCCAACAGGTCCCATGTGCCTTCCTTGCTGAATGGACAAGTCCCACCTTATTACAATGGTCAGACCTCGGCTTTCGAGTCTCACCTACACCCTCAGCACCTTCCCTTCCTGGTTTGAGGAGATCCCGGAGCATTCCCAATTATCCATTCCTTATCTTGGCTACCTGGCTTCCTTCCACTCTCCCACTTCCTATTCTATTCAAAATTATGGGTGTTATGGAACAAAGGTTTAAATTTTTGGATCAGCTCATAATCGTCAGTCATAATTGCTGCTTGTCCAGCAGTCTTCACCATGCATTATCACAGAGAGTAGGGAATTCTTAAATTCTTCCACGAGAATAATGTCTCTGAGCCTCATAGGTAGTTTCAACTCCCAACAACCTTTTTGAATTCTGCACACATCTGTCCCTCTGTCTTCATAAATTCAGAAACGTTTGCCTATGTACCTCGGGAACCAATTCAACCCGAATAACGTTTTTTACCTCAACATAATTCTTAAACACACTCTCGAGACAGGGAAACATAAACATCCTGTGCCCGCCCCATCAATTTACTTTGCACGGGTAATATCCACTTTTCTTTTGGCCACTCCATTTGGGTTACTACTTTCTCAAATGCCCTAAAAAAAAAGTATTCTACTTCCGTTAGGAGTGCCTGTATAAATTTAAACATATCGTCACTGGGTTCTGTTTTCGGTTTAAGCACTCCTCTAGCTCCTGGCAGCTGCCTTTTATTTTCCAGTGCCTCAAGCTGGAACCCTGAAAAAGGGTCACAATTAATTTTTAATTGTCAATCTAACTAGAGATTTTACCCTTCTATGCACAGAAACATTAAATTAAACCCACTTAAAAATTTTGTCTTATTTCTAATGTTTCCCAATACAAATAGAAAGCCCTTAGAACTAAATTTGGAGTTCACATCAGAAACCCTGGGCGGGATTCTCCGACCCCCTCTGCCGGCGCGGCGCCGTGGCAGTGGTCCCCCCCCCGGCAATTCTCCGGCCGCGTTGGGCCGAGTGGCCGCCCATTTTTTTGCCATTCTCGCTGGTGTAAATTAGAGTAGGTCCTTATCGGCGGGACCTGGCGGCGCAGGCAGCCTCCGGGGGAGGCCCTTAGGCGCTGGTTGGCATGGTGCCAAGCCCCTTCCCCGCCGGCCAGCAGGGCGCAAACATCTCCGGGGTGGGCCTAGCCTCTGAAGGTGCGGAGGATTCGTGCGGATGGGCTGATTTAGCTCACTGGGCTAAATCGCTGGCTTTTAAAGCAGACCAAGCAGGCCAGCAGCACGGTTCGATTCCCGTATCAGCCTCCCCGGACAGGCGCCGGAATGTGGCGACTAGGGGCTTTTCACAGTAACTTCATTGAAGCCTACTCGTGACAATAAGCGATTTTCATTCCGCACCTTTGGGGCAGCCCGACTCCGGAGTGGTTCACGCCCAGAGACAATAGCCAGAATTCTCTGGCCATTCACTGGCAGCAGGCTTCTCTGGTCCCACTGGCAGCACACCCCTGCCCGCCGGTTTCAATGGGAATTCTCATTAATAGTGGCAGCGACAGAGAATCCTGCTGCCAGCGAACGGCAGGCTGCCTCCCGCTGCTGAGAAACATGTGGCTGGGAGGCTACAGAGAATCGGCCAATATAAAATAAAATGTTACAATTCAAAACGGGGTGCAGGAATGGAGGAGTAGGTTCGCAAATCAAATCAATGAAGATGACAGAATAGGATGAGAGAGTGATTAATAAAGCATACAGCATCTTGGCCTTTAGAAATATAGCCATAGGGTAAAAATGCAAGGAGGTATGATAATGCTGTATAAAATAGTGCTTCGTCCTAAAGTGGTTTACTGCATCCAGACCTGACTGCCCCACTTTAGGAAGGATGAGAAGGCATGAGAGAGTTCCTCATCCCTGGAATCAATTACGTAGATACATTGGAGATGCTGGAACGTCTTTCCCTTAAGGAGGGAAGGTTGAGAGAAGATTTTATAAAGGTATTCAAAATCATGAGGGGGCTGGTGCAGTGTCAAAAGTGAAAATTTGTTCCCACGATAGAAGGATCGAGAACTAAAAGGCAAAGATTTAAGGCAAATGATCAAAAGAAGCAATGGCGACATGAGGAAATTGTTTTCCATGCAGCAAATGGCTTCGATGTGGAATGCACTGCCCAGTAGTATGGTTGAGGCAGTTTCAATTATGGTATTCAAAAGGAAATGGGTTATCTGAAGAGGGGAGAACATGCAGGATTTCAGGGAAAAGGTGAGGGAGAGGCAGCGGCTGAATTACTCTTGTAGAAAGCCAGCTGAGATACAACAGGGCAAATGGTCTTGTGTGTTGTAACCATTTTGTGATATCTCAGAGAACAATTAAGACCACGGCTTGATGTGCATCGGGATTCAAAAGTCATCACTGCTGTCAAGATATTAGCAAACAAATCAGATAGAAATAAGGACATAGCCTGGCTCACCTCTTTGACCACTGAAGGAGGTCCAACTTCTCCCGCATGTACTGTTCGATGGATGCCACTATTAAAAGCCTCCTGGCAAAGTAACAAAAAGAAATATTGACATCTGTAAAAACCCAGAACAGAACCAATCCTTCTTTTGATGGAAGTTTGCACTCACTTGCTAAAAGTATCATTGCTGCAGTTCTGAGAACTTGCATTCACATAATACCTCAGACATCCAAAATTGCATGTTCCCCCCCCCCCCCCCCCCCAAGAAGTATGGTCATCATGAAGATGTGAGGAAATAGGAAAAAACAAGTTCTATATCACAAGGCCGCACAATCAGGAAAATGCTCAGATAATCTGTTTTTAGTGGTGCTCGTTGAGGGACAATTATTATTCAGGAAACTTGAGAATTCCTCTGCCCTTCTTCCAATGCACCATTGGCCCGTGAAAGCAAATGTATCATCAATTTAATATTTCATCCGGAAGATGATTCATTCAACACTGTCTTGGTACTGCAATGAAGAGTCAGCCTAATCATGCTATCAAATCTATGGAATTGGACTTCAATCCAGATACTTACACTTCAGAGTGACACCATTGACTCACGTTTAACACCTCATTCGCAACAAGGATTGTTTTGACACCTATCGAGGTCAGTTTCATTCCAACTCAGATTGATGGGATTAAAGTCTGTTTGCTCCACCTTTAGATAATATACCAGTAAAATGAATTTGGGCTATCTTAATTTAGATTGTAGTTTCCCTGCTGTTAATTTAGCATGAAACATGGTGGTTTCCCTGAGATAAGAAGGGTGACAGGATTAATCACAGGATTCTTTCGAGGCTGGAGTTGAAATTAATTGTGATAGCAGAGTAGAAATTTTGTCATGCAGGTAACTAGTCCTATCTATATCAAACTTTAAAACTGCTCAATGCAGACTCGGTGAACTAAAAAAAGAAATCATATACCATGCAACAGTATGCTCGAAGCAGCCATAGGATCCATAAGCTTAAGGTTTTCAATAGTTGCAGACACCATAACCTCATGCAGCTGAGACTCTATTTGCATCTTAAACATGGTTTGTACCATACGTCAATTAAAGCTATATCAGTGAGAATGGAGGAAATTCATGGTCATTGTATTAACAGGAGGTCTTGTGGCGCAGTGGGTAGCTTCTCTGCCACAGAGCCAGAAGCTCTGGGTTCAAGTTCCGCTCCAGGACTTGCTGGCCAAGGAAGGTGCGTTCATAACAGGTCGAGTATCAAATCCTTCAAATGCACGCCAAAGGCAGGTGGTGAGAGCAGGAGGGATTCCTGTGATGGAAAATAAATTGTAGCCTCTACCATTACTGCCCATAGCTCCAGGTTACAACATGCAAGTAAAAGTGTCGGACTTCTTGCAGGGGCCAGTCGACTGGATGACTGTGTGGATCAGATCAGTGCCAGCAGCACAGCTTCCAGCTGGGGTGATTTGGGGTCCTGTCCCCTTGCTTTACCTGCAGAGGTTTTGACGCTGTGGGTTGGAGGTGCTTTTGTGTCAGAGAGCAGGAGAAGTGTTAAAGAGTCTATTTATAGAGACAATGGCTGGATACTTCGAGCCCAGTTGGAGCAAGGGTGGGGCTGGAGAATACAGCAGGCCATTTCAAAGTCTGTTGTCTTTGGCAGGACCGGCTGGAGGGGTTGGAGAATTCTTGACTACTTTGAGTTCCCACAGCCTTTTCTGCTGTGCCAGCTAATTTAGACTAGCTACAAAATCAGTGGTACTTCACACAAGTAAAATAATCACAAGCTCAAAAAAAAAATCTCAATAAAGGAGAAACAAAAAATTGAAGGAAAATACTTGTATGTTCCTGCTGTACAGCATGAATGACGAATTTGCATTATTGTCACGCGCAACATTATTTTTCAGTAAAGTTTTAGGTACACATGGATGTTTTACTTATTTTATGCACATTATTTCAGCTAGTTTGTTTGTCCTTCATACACCATTGACCATGATATCAATGATAATTGATTGAGCCAGGTTTCACGTGCAAAGTGCTGAAAGATGACAAGTCAGTCCTGTTTGAACTGGAAAGGACCTGTTGCATGCTGCAAAAACTGCTTAGGCTGGTAAAACTTAAACTTCCTGTTGGCCAAGGTAACTGTTTCATCATAGGTGGCGGCGGCGGTGCCTTTTCGGATGCGATTGTGCCATGTACTGCGATTCTGCGTGAGGTTCTCCAGTGTCTTAGGGTGATGTGTTCAACGGGACATTCTGGGAGTCACTGAGGGCTATTAGTTAACACCAGAAATCACATCTTGAACAACTCCCCAACTATGAATTCAAAGTGACAGCTGATACTCTCCAGGCTAGACCGCCCGGTAGCCTGTGGTAGAATCCAATGGTGAATCGCTATCAATGGGATAGCTGCAACAAGCAAACAGACAGATGAAAAACAACAAGTCTGCGGGTCCAGTGGTATTCCAAATGTGGTCTTCAAAGCTGGTGGATGTTTGCTCACATCAAGTCTTCCTGCAATAATTCCATGGATTTGGTAGGAAAAATTAATTCCATCCCAAATTCAGGAATTCAATTGAAGCAGATAAATCATCCTGCGGTATTAAGGTATTTTCCTCTTATCAATAGTGGAGAAATTCCTGACACACAGGGTGCAATTCGCCAAAAGTGGTCTCTGGTGGGAAACACGGTGCGATTCCCGTCGGGTGGTTCGGTACAATCCAGATTGCAATCCACCTACACTTAGAAAACGTTTTGGAGGGTGGGGTGAACTGCGCCCCGAATGAGGTGTGCGGGTCCTGAAGACGCCACAGGACCAACTCCTCAGAGATCGGGATGCCTTTTATAAAGGACTCTCGGTCACAGACTGACACTCTGGTCCCACCCCACTCCAATCCCCCTTCGCGCCGGCAAAGACCCACCCCCGCAAATCCGTCTGTACCAGCAGTCCCTCAGGGGAGTGACACCCTGCTATGGGTCACAAAATGCACCCCCATTCTTGCATGCCCTGCGCCATAGCAGTGCCAACCTGGCAGTGGGGGCTACACTGGCCTCCGAGCCCCCCCTCCCCCCTCCATGCCCTGACCACTTTATCTGAGCACAGTAAGAAGTCTTACAACACCAGGTTAAAGTCCAACAGGTTTGTTTCAAACACGAGCTTTCGGAGCACGGCTCCTTCTTCAGGTGAAGAAGGAGCCGTGCTCCGAAAGCTCGTGTTTGAAACAAACCTGTTGGACTTTAACCTGGTGTTGTAAGACTTCTTACTGTGCTCACCCCAGTCCAACGCCGGCATCTCCACATCATCACTTTATCTGAGCCCTCTTCAGCAAGGTGAATACGTTAGATGCTAGGCATATCAGTCAGGGAGGGAACCTCCATGTCAGGAATGTTATCTTGCCAACTAATCTCAAGTAGTCTCAACCAGCACATCATGTGAAAGTGGTGTAGCTTGTGTGCTAACTGGCCACATCTCACAAAATGAAAGAGAACATGTGAAGGACAAACACGCTGTGAACCGTCACTTTTGTTGAGACTAATCCCACTTTGCACTCGATAGTTTTTCATAGCTTGCCAAAACAGCCCTTAGCTATTCAGCTGTTGACATGATCATCAATGATGTAGAGGAGTGCTGCCGAGGTAGGTAAATTTGTAAAATGCTTCAAGCCTTTGATTATTGACTTTAATAATTGGCTTCACATAATGCTTTTGTGGGGCAGTTGATACTTGACTTCAGTCTTTTTGGTACTACGGCAAATCCTAAATGATCACGTACAGATAAGTAGCATTCATGTTCTACTGCATTTCTTGTTCTGAACATGCATTTACAGTGATCAGCAAAGGGAGAACCAAGAACCATAGATTCAGGCACTTGGATTTTTGCTTGCAATCACCTCAAACTGAAGGTATTACTGTCTCCAGTATCTGACATAGATTCCACTTTCGTTAACACAATTTTTCAGAAAGCATGGCAGAGCCATCATGCTGAACAGGGTAGGAGCCAACATACAACCCCTTTTAACTCTACTTATGAATGGGAAGGAATCAAAAGACTTTCCACTATCCAGCAAATGCTGTTCTGGAATTTCGTTACAATAATAAATCAATTTCCAGCACTGCCAAATATTGCCACACTCATCAGACCCTCATGACCAACTGTGTGTAGGCTTCAGTCAGATCCACAAAATGTTGAGTACAAATTGCAGTTATGTTTGTGGCACTTCAGGAGGACGGATGCTCTTGCCTTTGCCTCCCTGATCGCTCGCTGTAGAATCCTGTTTGGCTGGCGGTCAGCTGCACCACCCAAAGCTGCAGACTGGCTGTCCAATCTCTCAGAATGTCTTCAAGTGGAGAAAATCAATTTTGCCATCCGAGGGTCAGACGACAGCTTCCACAGAAAGTGGGAGCCATTCACCCAATTGTTCCGGGACCTGTTTGTGGCCAACGAACAAGCAGGAGAATAGCCAGGTAGCCAAGAATCAGGGGAAAGTAGCCAAAGCTTAAAGGTACATTTCTTAAGCACCCATTTCTTAAAGGTACTCTCACATGTCACACTGGACTAGCAATTCAGAGGCCCAGGCTAATTCTCTGGGGAAAAGAATTCAAATCCCACCCTCGCAGCTGGTGGAATTCAATTAATAAATCTGGAATTGAAAACTAGACTCAGTAATGTGACCGTGAAACTACCATTGATTGTCATGAAAACACACCTAGTTCACTAATGCCCTTTAG
Source organism: Scyliorhinus canicula (assembly GCF_902713615.1). Classification (NCBI taxonomy): domain Eukaryota; kingdom Metazoa; phylum Chordata; class Chondrichthyes; order Carcharhiniformes; family Scyliorhinidae; genus Scyliorhinus; species Scyliorhinus canicula. Next base: position 166,491,308 of record NC_052152.1, on the reverse strand, counting down.
GGAAGGAAATCTGCCCTCTTTACTTAGTCTGGCCTACATGTGAATCCAGACCCACAGCAATATAATTGACCCTTAAGTGCCCCGTGAAATTATGGTAAGCAACTCAATTCAAGATGGGAAACAAATACCGGCCTCGTCAGCAATACCCACACCCCATAAGAGAATCAATGGAGGACGACCCAAGGCGTTACACACTTGTGGCCAGTGAAAATCGCAAGAATAGGAAACTGCAGGTCAGCAGCAAACTCGTCGCCCTACCCAGAGCCTCCACTTAGAACAACCTGATGACAAGGATTGTATGCAATTGAATTGCTATGTTGCGCCACAAGTTTCCCCCCACCATGATTACCATCCAGGTGAACGCCTACCTATCAGAGATGGAGTTGGACACGAGGGCCGCAGTTTCGATAATCAGGAGGCAGACTTGAGAGAGAACCAGGACTGAATTTCAACAGTTGAGGTTGTGGGATACTGAGGAAGGATAGCGACCTATCTGGGGGAACTCAGCCATTGCGGGAACAGTGATGACCATGGTAAGCTATGAACAGCAGTTTGTTAGGCATCCATTAATTATAACGAAGGGCTGCGGACCGAGACTGATAGGCCGGGACTGGCCAGGATGGGCACCGGAGGACTTCGCGAAGTATTGCAGAAATGCCCAGAAATTTTCTAAGAAGCCCTGGGATCACCAAGCACAGTACTAGATGAGACTTCCAGGTGAACCAATGATTTACCTGTCCTTTCTATTCAGTACACTGTCTTCATTACACCACACAGAACAAACACAGATTGGGTGATGGTTTTGCAGACACCTCGGTTCAGTGAGCTGGCATGACACGGAACTTCTGGTCACCTGACACATTAACTCTCCATTTCACTCCCACTCTGACCTTGTTGTCCTTATTTTTTCTTTCCAATTAAGGGGCAATTTAGCATGGCCAATTCACCATCTTTAGATTGAGGGGGTGAGACCCACGCAGACACGGGGAGAATGTGCAAACTCCACGCGGGCAGTGACCCAGGGCCGGCACCGAACTTGGGTCCTCAGCGCCGTGAGTGACCTAGTTGTCCTTGGCCTCCAGTAGTATTGAAATGCAGCTCAAGAGAGCTTGAAGGAACAGCACCTAATTTTTCGATTCGACGCTTTTGAACTTCTGGATTAAATATTTAACAGTTGAACATGATCAGAGCATACGTCTGCTCCCATTTTGCAAACAACAGCTTTTGTTAATTGTTTTGAATGTCATTTACACTTCTCTAACCCACATGTTTTTGGTTTACTTTTTTAAATTAATTTTTACAGGAAGTGGGGATCTCTGGCGAGGTCAACATTTGTTGCCCATCCCCAATTGCCCTTAATAATTGCAGTCCTTCTACAGTCCATGTGGTGTAGGTGATATCCCGTCAATTACCACGAGACGAGAATGGTGAAACAATCGAGGCTTTATTGCACAAGATGTTGTGCCTCCTGCAGCTGGAACCAGAATGGGAGCAGCGCAGGAGAGCATACACTTTCATACGCCATAAGACCATAAGACCATAAGACATAGGAGTGGAAGTAAGGCCATTCGGCCCATCGAGTCCACTCCACCATTCAATCATGGTTGATTTCAACTCCATTTACCCGCTCTCTCCCCATAGCCCTTAATTCCTCGAGAAATCAAGAATTTATCAATTTCTGTCTTAAAGACACTCAATGTCCCGGCCTCCACCGCCCTCTGTGGCAATGAATTCCACAGACCTACCACTCTCTGGCTGAAGAAATTTCTCCTCATCTCTGTTCTAAAGTGACTCCCTTTTATTCTAAGGCTGTGCCCCCGCGTCCTAGTCTCCCCTGCTAATGGAAACAACTTCCCTACGTCCATCCTATCCAAGCCATTCATTATCTTGTACGTTTCTATTAGATCTCCCCTCAACCTCCTAAACTCCAATGAATATAATCCCACGATCCTCAGACGTTCATCGTATGTTAGGCCTACCATTCCTGGGATCATCCGTGTGAATCGCCGCTGGACCCGCTCCAGACACCGCCTGCTGGGAGGAGCCAGCAGGCTGGGATTTACTGTGGTACCTGTAATACAGTGGCAGTACCGTAATACATGCAATGTGTTACCAGTGGTGTTTACCACAGTAGGTACACCCATAGTTCCAGGGAGAGAGTTCCAGGGTTTTGATCCTTCGACAGTGAAGGAACGGCGATATATTTCCAAGTCAAGATGGTGAATTACTTGGAGAAGATCTTCCAAGTGGTAGTATTCCCATGTATCTGCTGTCCTTGTCCTATATGGTAGTGGTCGTGGGTTTGGGTTTGGAAGGTGATTCCCAAGGAGCCTTGGTGAGTTTCTGCAGTGCATCTTGTAGATGGTACACAATGCTGCGTTGGTGGTGAAGAGAGTATGTTTGTGGAAGAGGTGCCAATTAAACGGGCTGTTTTTTCCTGGATAGTTTTGAGCTTCTCGAGTGTTGTTGAGGGAAGTGCGCTGTATTCTATCACATTCCTGACTTGTGCCTTGTAGGTGGTGGGCACGTTTTGGGGAGTCAGATGGCAAGTCACATGCTGCAGGTTCCTAACCTCTGACCTGTTCTTGCAGCTGCAGTATTTATATGGCTGATCTGATTCAATTTGTGGTCAATGGTAACGCCCCAAGAATGTTGATAGTGGAGGATCCAGTAATGGTAATGCCATTGAATGTCAAGGGGTGATGGTTTCATTCTCTCTCATTGGAGATGGCCATTGCCTGGCACTTGTGTGGCACAAATGCTACGTGCCTCATGTCAGCCCAAGCACATGGACTGCTTCAGTGTCTCACGAGTCACAAACGTTGTTGAACATCAGCGAAAATATCCACATCTGACCTTATGATGGAAGGAAGATCATTTATGAAGTAGCTGAAGATAGTTGTGCCGAGGACACTATGCTGAGAAACTCCTGTGGTGGTGTCCTGGGACTGAGATGACTGACCTCCAATAATCACAACCATCTTCCATTGTGCAAGGTAGGACTCCAACCAGTGTTGGGTTTCCCCACCGATTTCCATTGATTCCAGTTTTGCTAGGGCTCCTTGCTGCCATATTCGATCGAATGCTACGTTGACATCAAAGACAGTTACTCTCACCTTACCTCTGGGTACAGCTCTTTTGTCCATGTTTAATAATAATAATAATAATCTTTATTGTCCCAAGTAGGCTTACATTAACACCGCAATTAAGTTACTGTGAAAATGGGTGTGCTTAGGACTGGAGCACAAGTCCTCAGTACTATTGCCGGAACATTGTCAGGGCCCATAACCTTGCAGTAACCAGTGCCTTTAGCTGTTTCTTGATATCACGTGGAGTGAATCGAATTGGCTGAAGACTGGCACCTGTCCTGCTGGGGACATCCAGAAGAGACCGAGATGCATCTTTCACTTGACACTTCTGGCTGAAGATTGTGAATGCCTCAGCCTTGTCTTTTGCACAGATATGCCAGACTCCTTCATCATTGAGAATGGGAATATTTGTGGAGCCTCCTCCTCTCGTGAATTGTTTAATGTTTACCACCATTCACAACTGGATGTGGCAGGACTGCAGAGCTTAGATCTGATCCTTTGGTTGTGGGATCACTTAGCTCTGTCTATCACTTGCTGCTTATGTTATTTGGCACTCTAGTCCTGTGCTGTAGCTTACCAGGTTGACACCACATTTTTCGGTGTGTCTGGTGCTGCTCCTGGCATGCTCTCCTGCACTCTTCATTGAACCAGGGTTAATCCCCTGGTTTGATGGTAATGGTATAGTGGGGAATATGCCAGATAATGTGCTTACAGATTGTGGTCGAGTACAATTCTGCTGCGGCTGATGTCCCACAGTGCCGCATGGATACCCAGTCCTGACTTGCAAAATGTGTTCCGAATCTATCCCAGTCAGCACGACGGTAGCGCTGCACAACACGATCGACCGTATCCTCAATGTGAAGACAGAACTTTGTCTCCACAAGGAGGTTGCTCCTATTGATACTGTCATGGACAGATGCACCTGTGGCAGGCAGGTTGGTGAGGATGAGGTCACGTATGTTTTTCCCTCTTGTTGGTTCCCCCATCACCAGCTGCAGTCCCACTCAAGCAGCTATGTACTTTAGGACCTGGCCAGTTCGGTCTGTGGTGGTACAACCAAGACACTCTTGGTGATCGATATTGGAATCCTCCACGCAGAGCACATTTGGTGCCCTTGCCTCCCTTAGTGTTTCCTCCAAGTGGTGTTGAACATGGAGGAGTACTGATTCATCAGCTGAGGGTGGATGGTATGTGGTTATCAGCTGGAGGTTTCCTTGCCCATGTTTGAGCTGAAGCCTTGAGCCTTCATAGGGCCCAGAGTTAAATGTCGAGGACTCCCAGGGCAACTCCCACCCGACTGTATACCACTGTGCTGCCACCTCAGCTGGATCTGTCCTGCTGGTGAGACAGGACATACCCAGAAATGGTGATACTGGTGTCTGGGATGCTATCTGTGAATGACTGTCAGGCTGTTTGACTACTCTTGTGAGACAGCTCTCCCAATTTTGGCTCAAGCCCCCAGATGTTAGCAAGGATGACTCTGCAGGGACGACAGGGCTGGGTTTGCCCTTGTCTTTTCCAGTGCCTAGGTTGCCAGTGACAATACCACTGTTCCATTGCCTCCCCTTACTTCTGCCATTATCATCTTCTTTAGCTTACGCGATCATCCCTATTATCATTTCATCTTTCCTATCCTCAAACCCTGTCACAGGTTGGAAACTGTAACTCAGGGGATGCAGCAAAGATCAGTGCTGAGCCTCAACCAATTGATGGATACAGAACTGGCTAGGTCATAGAAGGCAGAGTAGCAATGGAAGGGTGCTTTTCTGATTGGAGGGCTGCGACTAGTGATGTTCCGCAGGGATCAGTGCTGGAACCTTTGCTGTTTGTAGTATATTTGGAGGAAAATGTAAGTGGTAAGTTTTCAGACACTACAAAGGTTGGTGGAATTGCGGATAGCGATGAGGACCGTCAGAGGATACAGCAGGATTTAGATCGTTTGGAGACTTGGAGATGGCAGATGGAGTTTAATCCGGACAAATGTGAGGTAATGCATTTTGGAAGGTCGAATGCATGTAAGGAATATACAGTGAATGGTAGAACCCTCAAGAGTATCGACAGTCAGAGAGATCTAGGTGTACAGGTCCACAGGTCACTGAAAGAGGCAACACAGGTGGAGAAGGTAGTCAAGAAGGCATACGGCATGCTTGCCTTCATTGGCCAGGGCATTGAGTATAAAAATTGGCAAGTCATGTTGCAGCTGTATAGAACCTTAGTTAGGCCACACTTGGAGTATAGTGTTCAATTCTGGTCGCCATACTACCAGAAGGATGTGGAGGCCTTAGAGAGGGTGCAGAAGAGATTTACCAGGATGTTGCTTGGTATGGAGGGCATTAGCTATGAGGAGAGGTTGAATAAACTCGGTTTGTTCTCACTGGAATGATGGAGGTTGAGGGGCGACCTGATAGAGGTCTACAAAATTATGAGGGGCATAGACAGAGTGGATAGTCAGGCTTTTTCCCAGGGTAGAGGGGTCAATTACTAGGGAGCATAGGTTTAAAGTGCGAGGGGCAAAATTTAGAGGAGATGTACGAGGCAAGTTGTTTTTGCACAGAAGTGCCTGGAACTCGCTGCCGGAAGAGGTGGTGGAAGCAGGGACGATAGTGACGTTTAAGGGGCATCTTGACAAATACATGAATAGGATGGGAATAGAGGGATACGGACCCGGAAGTGCAGAAGACTTTAGTTTAGACGGGCAGCATGGCCGGCACAGGCTTGGAGGGCCGAAGGGCCTGTTCCTGTGCTGTACTTGCCTTTGTTCTCTTTGTGCTTAGTATTCACTATTAATGATGTGAATGAAGGTAACCAAATTTGCTGATCATGGAAAGCTAGGTGGGAAAGCAAGTTGTGAGGGGGACACAAACATTTCTGCAATGGAATATAATGAAATTAAATGGAAATATAGATAGGTTAAGGGGGGTGAGCAAAAACTTGGCAAATGAAGTGTAAAAGTAAGAAAATGTGAGGTTATCCACCTTGACATGAACAATAGATAAGTCAAATAGTATTTCTATAGAGAGACACCGCAGAATGCTGTGGTACAGAGGAGATTGGTGTGCCCTCGTATCAGTATCAGAAAAATAAACCACATAGGCACAGGAAAAAATTCAGAATGCAAATTGCAGGAGCGGATGGGGTACAAAAACAGAGAAGCCAAACTACAATTGCACAAGGCGGGACAACACACACTACTGCATAGAATTTTGGTCTCCTTACGTGAGGAGTTATACTTCCATTTGGGGTAATTCAAAGAAGATTGACTCGGTTGATTCCTGGGGCGAAAAGATTGTCTTATGACAAAAGCTTGAGCCAAAACTCACTGGAGTTATGGTGATATTATTGAAGCACACAAGTTTCTGAGGGGGCTTGACAGGGTTGATGTTGAAATGATGTTTCACCTCATGGGGAACACAGTTAGGGGGAAACAGTTGAATAGCCAGCTTGACCATTGAAGACAGAAACTCTCTTCTCTCAGAAGGTCACGATTCTCCAGAATTCTCTACCACGTAGAGCTGTGGAGGCCGAGACATTGAATATATTCAAGACTGTGATAGCTTCTTGAACTATAGGGACTTTCAGGGTTACCAGGAAAAAACATGAAAAGTGAAGTTGAGGCTACGAGAGGGATTTCCTGGCCTCTCCGTGGTGTGTTTCCTGGCGATGGAGACGGTTTGTCATTGGCCGCTGGCAGGATCTTCTGGTTCCATGTCCACGCCGTTTGGCATAGCTTGCCCTTCCCACCGCTGGGAGTTGCCTTCGGCGGGACAGGACGATCCCGCCAGCGGGAAAGGCCAGAAATTCCCACCTTATGACTGTATTGAATGACAGAGCAGAGTTAAGGGACCGTATGGCCTATTTTTCATACTCCTATATCAAGTGTCCTAATGCAGTGGGAGATCTGGGAATATCCGCTCCCACCTCAACTGCATTGTTGCTCTGGTCCTGTACCTATTACAGCTCTAGGTCTTTTACAACCATTAAGAAATCTCAGCAATACTTATTGGAGGTAGAGAGCTGACATTGTAGCCATCCCTATTTCCAACAGTCTACCATTGCTACTCCAAACTGCAACTGTTGTTGGACATTTAAAAGTGCTTCTGCAAAGTTTCCCACACCACGAACATGCATGATTCATGTCCACGCATGAGCTGGGTGATGAGTAATATTTACGCACTATTCAAATATCCAATAGCAGGACAGACCCAGTAATAGGACATGGCAGACTGAACTTGCATGTTAGACTATTCAATGTGAAGAAGTGATGGCATGCACTAATACTTGCGCGAGCTCCATTTCAGGCATGCCTTTCAACCAACAGTTCAACGCATCTTCTGAAGCTCAGTTGCTAGAGGTCTGGCTAAAGGGGTGGCTAGTTATGGTGTTCTGGTCCAGAGAACTACATGTGGTTTATTTAGTCTCATGAAACCGGGGACAAAAAAAAATCAAGGATCATCAGGGAAAGAGAAGGGCATTGGGACTAAGTGGATTGCTTTTTGAAAGAGCCAACACAGACTTGATGGACTGAATGCTCTCCTTCTGCGCTTTCCATTGTGGATAGCACAAATGCTTCACAGCTCCAGGGTCCCAGGTTCGATTCCGGCTTGGGTCACTGTCTGTGCGGAGTCTGCACATCCGCCCCGTGTGTGCGTGGGTTTCCTCCGGGTGCTCCGGTTTCCTCCCACAGTCCAAAGATGTGCAGGTTAGTTGGATTGGCAATGATAAATTGCCCTTAGTGTCCAAAATTGCCCTTAGTGTTGGGTGGGGTTACTGGGTTATGGGGATAGGGTGGAGGTGTAGACCTTGGGTAGGGTGCTCTTTCCAAGAGCTGGTGCCGACTCGATGGGCCGAATGGCCTCCTTCTGCACTGTAAATTCTATGATAAGACATGATGTGTCCAATGCACTCAGTCCTTGATATTTCAGAATGGACAGAATTGACTCGGTCTTGGCATTTTTTAATGTTGGACATTGCAGGAAGAGACTGCCGAGAATAATCCACTTGGCTGTAGACCAGGGGTGGGCAAACTACGGCCCGCCAAAGGAATTTCTGCGGCCCTCCAAGTCATTAAAAAAAAAAAAAAAAAATTTAAAAAAAAAATTTTTTTTTTTTTTTTTAATAATTTTTTTTTAAGGTTAATGGGGGGCTGTTGGGTTACTTACTAGTATAGGGTGGATAGGTTGACTTGAGTAGGATGATCATTGCTCGGCACAACGTCGAGGGCCAAGGGCCTGTTCTGTGCTGTACTGTTCTATGTTCTATATAAGGCGCCCAGAATCATAACCGGGTGAAGTAATTATTTTACTTAATATACTATGCGGCCCTTTGTGAATTGTGAATTTCTGAATGTGGCCCTTGCACGGAAAAGTTTGCCCACCCCTGCTGTAGACATTTGCAAACAAAGTTCCAGGCGGCACACAAATCAATCCATAGAATTCCCAGTGCAGGAGGCAGCCATTCGGCCCATCGAGTCTGCACCAACCCTCCAAAAGAGCACTTTACCTAGGCTTGCTCCCCGCCCTATCCGCGTAACCCCACCTAACCTGCGACTGAGGGAAGAAACCGGAGGAAACCCACGCAGACACAGGGAGAAACAGCCACTTTAAGTTATGGCACATGCACTGCCGACACACGTAATAAATCACCCCCTCACTCCAACAATATAAATTAGAGGGAACGTTGCTTGCAAATACTTCAAAACTTGTCTCTTTTCTTCACAGTTGCACACTATGTTCTCCCATGTCTAAGAATGGGTGTGTTTATAGGAACAGGAGTAGATCATTTAGCCTCTACTCTGCATCCTAACTCCATACAAGATTCTTCCATATCCGCTAATATCTTTGTTCTACAGAAATACATCAATGCCAGATTTAAAATGACCCAACATCAGCTACTGTTCGTGAAAGGCAGTTCCAAACTGCGATTCCAAACTGCTACCATACATTGTACATGGAAGCACATTCTAAATTCACTGTAAATAGCAAGCTTCGAATTTTGAAACTTGGTCCCCTAGTCCTGGACCTCACAGCCAGTAGGAATAGATATTCTCTATCTACCCTACCCCAGGTCACTTAAATATCTTGAAAATTTTGATTAAATCACCCCTTAATCTTCTAAATTTCATGAAATGCAACCCTATTTTGAGGGTTAATTTACTTGAAGGAAATACAAACGAAGTCCAGGTATCCTTTAGGTAATCTACTCTGCAATCTCTGCAAGTCCAGTATATTTTTCCTCAGGTGTGGGCACCCAGACATGAACTCAGTACTTGAGTTATAGCCTAGCAGTGCTTTTTATAATTGCAACATGTTTCCGAACTCTTTGTATTCTAGTCGTCTCGATATAAAGATCATTATTCTGTTTGGCTTTTTAGGGGCTTTTTTTTGTACCTGTTCATGACATTTCAATGATGCATAAATGTAGATCCCAAAATCTCTTTGGACCTCTGCTGCTTCTATAGCCCAGGCTCCTTTGAACAGCACCTGCCAAACCTGCAACCTCTACCACCTAGAACGATAAAGGCACCAGATACATGGGAACACCGCCACCTTCAACCTCCCCTCCAAGCCACACACGATCCTAACTTGCAAATATATCAGTATTCCTTCACTGTTGCTAGGTCAAAACCATGGAACTTTCTCCCTCACAGCGTTGTGGACGTACCTACACCACATGGATGGCAATGGTTCACCATTACATTAGAATTAGAACAGTACAGCACAGAACAGGCCCTTCGGCCCTCGATGTTGTGCCGAGCAAATTCTCAAAGGCAATTGGGGATGGGCCACAAAAGTCTCGTCTAGACAGCAACATCCACATCCCATGATGATCCCACAATATGATCTACCTTTTCTCGGTCCAAGTTGGATGATTTAACACTTCCCTATTTTGAAATCCATTTGCCACCATTTTCCCAGTCACTTAATCAATGTCTCTTCACAGTTTTATGCCTCCATCTTACTTACATCACCCTTCTTTGTATCATTGGCAACTTGTAGGGTAGCACGGTGGTTAGCACTGCTGCCTCACAGCGCCGAGGTCCCATGTTCGATCCCGGCTCTGGGTCACTGTCTGTGTGGGGGAGTTTGCACATTCTCCCCATGTCTGCGTGGGTTTCCCCCCACAACCGTAAGATGAGCAGGATAGGAGTTTGGTCACACTAAATCGCCCCTTAATTAGAAAAATAATAATTGGATACTCTAAATTTATGAAAAAAAATCATTGACAACTTGTGTATGTGGCTCTCTAAACCATCATCTATGTCATTAATAAATAGCGAACAGCTAAGACCTCACACATTTCTCTAGGATGGCATTATTCATATCTTGCCAATTATTCCTATTCTGTCTCATGGCACTCAGACAATCTAACAAGGTCAATTATTTGCCTGAAGTTCAGGAACTTCAATTTTAGTTATGTTTTTATGAGGGACTTTATCAAGTGCCTTTTGGAATCCATATAAATAACATTGTATCAAATGCCTTTTGGAATCCATATAAATAACATTCCCCAACACAATACTTTAGTCACCTCTTCATAAAAAAATTCAATCAGGGATTATCCATCCTTCACACTGGCATCAGGAAAACAACATACCATTTGGGACTCTCAATCCTGGTAACAAAGGGTGCAATCCATCCCCCCTACACATTACACTTCCTCTGTTCCTCACTTTGAACAGCCTCCAGTAAAGGTGGCACAGTGGCACAGCGACTAGCACTGCTGCCTCATAGCGACAGGGACCCAGGTTCAGTTCTTGCCTTGGGTGACTGTCAGTGTTCAGTTTGCACATTCTCCTCATGTCTGCCTGGGTTTCCGCTGGTCACTCCAGGTACTCTTATTGCTTCCCAGAGTCCAAAGTTGTGCATTTTGGGTAGATTGGCCATGCTAAATTACCCCTTAGTATCCAAAGATGTGCAGGGTAGATGGGTTTGCAGGGATGGGGTTCTCTTTCGGAGAGTCAGTGCAGACTCGATGGCAGAATGGCCTCCTTCTTTACTGTAAGGATTCTATGGATTCCTGCTCCAACATGCTACGGTTAATTTACGGAATCCCTTCCACCTGTTAATTAACCAATTGTCCACAATTCCTTAGTAAATATGGCCAAGCTAGAGATTATTTATGATCTGTTGTATGCATTCATAACTTTATAACAATAGGTAGCTCTATGTTCTATGTAGCTTCACTAGGATGGAGGTTCCTATTAAGATATGCATAGTGCTGCTCCTGGCATGCCATTCTACAATTTCCAAAGAGCCAGTATTAATTTCTAGGGTTGATAGCGATGCAGGAGATGATGGAATCTTAGAAACCTACAACCCGACCCTCCGAAAGAGCACCCTACCTAGGCTCACTCTCCCGCCCTATCCCCACAACTCGGTAAACTAACCTACACATTTTTGGGCACTAAGTGGCAATTTAGCATGGCCAATCTACCTAACCTACACGTCTTTGGACTGTGAGGAAACAGGAGCACCCGGAGGAAACCCACGCAGACACAGGGAGAACTTCACACACAGTCACCCAAGGTTGGAATCGAACCCAGGTCCCCCACGCTGTGAGGCAACAGTGCAAAACAGTGTCATCATACCTGCCGGACCAAGAGGTACCAGATTGTGGTGATATAATTCTGCGGCAGTTGATAGTCCGTAAAATCTTTTTTTTTTTAAATTGAGAGTTCCCAATTATTATTTTCCAATCAAAGGGCAATTTAGCATGGCCAACCCACCTAACCTGCACATCTTTGGATTGTGGGTGTGATACCCATGCAGGACTGGGAGAATGTGCAAACTCCACATGGACAGTGACTCAGGGCCGGGTTTCGAACGCGGGTCCTCAGCGCCTTGGGCAACAATGCTAACCACTGTACAACTATGCTGCCCGTTAGTCCATAAAATCTGATAAATGCTCAAGTCATGCTACAGCATGGTAAGGCCGCACTTGGAATATTGCGCACAATTATGGTTGCCACACTACCAGACAGATGTGGAGGCTTTGGAGAGGGTGCAGGGGAGGTTTACCAAGATGTTGCCTGGTCTGGAGGGTGTTAGCTATGCGGAGAGGCTGAATAGACTTGGACTGTCTTCATTAGAACGATGGAGGTTGAAGGGTGACCTGAGACGTCTGCAAGATTATGAGGTGCATGGATTGAGTGGATGGGCAGGCACTCTTTCCCAGGGTGGAAGGGTCAGTCACCAGGGGGCATAGGTGTAAGATCCGTGGGGCAAAGTTCAGAGGAGACTTGCAAGGCAGGTTTTTGTTTTTTTTTTTTACAGAGAGGGTGAGTGTCTGAAACGTGTTGCCAGGGGAGTTTGTGGAAGCATACATTAACGGCGTTCAAAAGGCATCTCAACAGATACATGGATAGGATGGGTATAGAGGGATATGGCACAAAGAAATGCTGAGGGTATTGGCCAAGGGTAATAGCATGACTAGTATAGGCTTGGAGGGCTGAAGGTCCTGTTCCTGTGCTGTATTGTTCTTTGTATTCTACAAAGCACAGTAAATGAAGAGCATCGTCATTTTGCGTTGAGAACTGTATGGTGATTAAGTTTACAATTCATGTGTCAGGTAGTCCGTGACCATAGGTGAGCAAGACAACAAGTAGGCTACTAATTGTGTTTGTTCTTTCACCTTCACCCATAGACCAATTTTGGCAGTAGAGGACATTGAAGGCTTTATCCAATGTGCTTTTTAGGCTCTTACTTTGGTCGTGCTTCCTCCAGCATGGAGAAGTTCTAATTTATCAGTGAGGGAGGAAGAGATAGCATGGGGTGTTGGGAAGGTGGCACAGCAAAGCCGTTCCATTTTGTGCGTCAGCACCCAGCATTTGATGAGGAGAGCTTTGCAAAGTTAATTGCATTGGCATTTCCCAAGCCTGGTCATGATCATTGATTGGTCATTACCTCTTCAGAAGGCTGGTGTTACGTGTCATAAAATCCAGTGGACATATCATGTAATTAGTGAATTAGTTTGACAATTCAGTTAGATCGTGATTGTCCAGATCTGTTTAATTTCATTTCACAACTTGCTATGTTGATGGAACCTGTAATCTTCTGATTTGTTTGTTTTTTTAAAAATTCATTCACGGAATGCAGGCGTCACTGGCCTTATTGTCCATCTCTAACTGCCTTCCAATTTACAGGGCATTTTTAAGTGTCAATTACATTGCTGTGTGTCTGGAGTGGCAGATTTCCTTCCCGAAAGAAGACGAGTGAACCAGATGGGGTTTTATGATAATCGACAATGGTTTCATGATCACCATGAATTTTAATTCCAGATTTTTATTGAATTCAAATTTCATCATATTCTATGGCAGGATTTGAACCCAGGTCCCCAGATCTTTCCCTGGGTCTCTAGATTACAAGTCCAGTGACGATACCACTATGCTACCACCTTAAAGTACCATAACCATAAAGATTACCACATATTAAAAACTTCACTAGGCCTATGAATAGAATTATTTTAAGCTCTCTCTGCACTGTTTATATGAGTGAATAATTGTAATACCTGCCGCTGATGTGATGACACTGCCATTTGTTGCTTATGGAATCTGTGCGGCTGTTATATTTTAGGGGCCTTTATGGAATTACACTCTTGAGCCTTGGCCCTTTTTCAGAACTAATTGTATAGTATTTTGGAATTGGGGCCCTAAACACTTGTTGTGAGTTTCGCTAAACTGGGACAGGTTTTTAAAAAAAGATTATTTTGGGTTTTCTTCTTCATCCAAGGTCACACTAAGTGCTTGCAAAGGCTCTGTTCCAAAAATAAAGAGCTCTGGCCTTCTACCACCACAAGAAAGTTGGATGTTTGGAATAAACATGTATCCGGTGTATTTATGCTTGAATCAAAGCAACTACCAGGAAATAAACTTTGCAGCATAGTTTGATGACTTGACGGCAACCTGCTCAAGTATGGGTGGGTGTAGTCTGCAGGGAAGGTATACAAAGGAGTTGGTGATTTGTCAAATGCATCCTCAAGGAATTTAATGACCCACTGACCACACAATTGTCAATAAGGTATGCGGAGGATCAGCACAAAATCTCTGCTATAAACCTATGACTCTAAACAAGTCAGACTGGTTTAGCACACTGGGCTAAATAGCTGGCTTTTAAAGCAGACTAAGGCAGGCCAGCTGCACGTTTCAACTCCCGTACCAGCCTCCCCGAACGGGCGCCGGAATGTGGCAACTAGGGGCTTTTCACAATAACTTCATTTGAAGCCTACTTGTGACAATATGCAATTTCAATTCATTCACTTCTATCTATCAAACACTCAGTAAATTAGGTCATCTGTTTTCAAGTTTAAAATTCCAACAATCCTTTTCATGCAATCTTAAATACAAAATTATCTATCTTGGTCATGTATCTGCACTTAATTCTTCTTGTCCAATATTCAATTTCCCCTGCACACAGGAGTGACTGGTCAACAAATGATCCATCATCTTAATCACAGCTGCATTGCTGACTGGAAGTACAGATGACATGTTGTTGATGAACATCATTCATTAGCCTGCTTTCATAAAGTATCATAAATAAATCTGTCACCCATGGCATTGTAATTTGGAGTTTTGAGCACAGTTTAAACCTTTGATGCCAAGATGCAATAGTATTTAACCTGCTCTATCCTTTTAAGGTTGATGCGAAGGTATTACTGTGGAGCATATACCAGGATCAGTTTGAGTTTGATTGCTGAAGAAAGTCACTGTTGATTAGATGCGGCTTGCAAATCCTTGGCTTCTGTCATTGGGGAGATGCCAGATTATGTTGTTCAGAAAAAGCAGCATGTAAAGGCTGGCTTGCTTCCTTTTTTAATATCGGCTTTGGGAGTGTGGAGGTCATACACTTTTTGACATTTATAAACAGATGTACTGTTCGCGTTACTAGATGATTGAGAACACACATAGCCTATATTCACACTTCACTACAACAAATTTAAACTCAAAACGTCTATGTATTGTGTTCTTGTTTCTTCAAAATAATGAGTCATTCATTGAAGGGGTGTTTAAAAAAAGAACATTTGTGCAAGACAGGAACCAAATATTAAAGCTCACGATTATTTAGTGAAATATATTGGCTTACTGTCCAAAGAATGGGGCATTTCGTCATCTGTACAGTTGCTATTTTCTGGGTTTTAAATACAAACCTGAATGAGAGAGAACAGTAGAGGGACCTGAATGAGGGACCAGAATGAGGGAATGAGGGAGAACAATAGAGGGACTTGGATTAATTAACGTTTTCTTTTTTACTTATTTTGATTTCTTTATTCATGACATTTTTGAGGGTTGGTTTGTGATCTGTGATGTACAAAATTATGCTTCTATGCGTCACGACAATATTTCTTCTAACTAATGAGCAAAATTACTTCTTGAGCAGTAAAATATTGGCAGCATTAGATATTCAAAAGGATCTGAAAGCATGATCTTTAAATCATACTTATTATGACCGACACCATTTGAGCAGTCAATCAAATGCACAACACAACAAGTCAGACGGGGAACACAGCCAATGAAGTAATCAAGTCTCCCAAACGCGGGAGGATATTCTGTCCGCAAAACATAACTTAAGCTTAAACTGATGCAGCTCTAATACAAGCATGTACCCAAAGTATGGTTTACAAACCCAAAACTTTCTCAAGGGTTCTCCCAATTGGCCAGCTAGATGTTCAGCAGAAACCTTGTTTATGTGGTGCACCTAGGGTTTCCACTTGTGATCCAGTGACCAGGAGAACGCAAGGATGCTACAGCGAAAGGATCCTCTACAGGAGTGTATACTGAATGCACTCTAATGATGATGTGCAGCAGGGGATGCACAGATGCATTCTGCAACAATCACTACCTCATGTAATCTTCATGTTTCCAGAAGGCAAAAATGGAATCCATCTTATTTTTGAATTTTGCTTCAATCCAGCATTCCCCACTCAGTTAATTCATCATGTTGAGGAGAAACACCTACCTCATAGGCCTTGCGATGGCCCGACTTGTTGCCACAGTTTAAAGACTCATCACCTGCCAAGTCCATGCCAACAACACCTTCATTGTGATATTTCTTACACAGGCGCACAACTTCAGCAGACCATTCTGAAAATATATCAATACTTTATATTTCCATGATTGCATTCTTCAAAGAGGTAGCATCATATCTCAATATTACTTTCAATAACTTACCTCATTGATTTAATTAGCAGCACTCTTCATCTTTCCTTGTATCAACAACTATTTATATTTATGGAGTACTTATAATGTAACAAAATACCCAAGCCGCTTCACAGGAGTATTATAAAACAAAATTTGACTTGGAGCCATAGAGGGATATTGAGGCAGATGACAAAAACCAGCTAAAGGAAAAGATGCAGCCTCTCGAAAAAAAGGAAAGAGTGTTACAGAGATGAATAGATTTGACAGACAGCTAAAGGCATAGCCACCAGCGGCACAGTTATTAAAATCAAGGATTCTGAATAGACTAGAATTAGAAGAGCACAGATATCTCAAGAGAGTTGGAGAAGATAACAGAAGTAGATGGGGTTAGGGTCATGGAGAGATTGGAAAACAAGAATGAGAATTTCTTTACTGGGAGCCAATGCAGGTCAGGAAGCAGAGGGCTGATGAGTGAATGGGACAATGCGAGTTGAGACATGGGCAGAGTTTTGGGTGACCTCAGTCTTCAGAGAATAGAATATGGAGTCTTGACCAGGAGTTCAATGGAACTTTCAAGACATCCTGGAGGATTCCAGTAGCAGATGAGCCAGCTCCGGACTGTGGCAGGCAACATTACAAAGTTGGGAATAGTTGTTCCTGTCTTAAGACTAAACAGAAACGTGTTTAGCTCATATCTGCTACAGAAAAACAGCAACTTCCAGCCATAGTACGCAGTAAGGGATTGGCAAGCTATTGGCAAGAGTGGAACAATTCAGAAGACAATTGATCTGCATTGGCTCCCAGTAAAGAAATTCTCATTCTTGTTTTTTGGTGGAAACTCAGCAAAGTAAAGGAGCTAAAAACAGCAACACAAGTGCAAAAGGGTAATATGAAAAATTAGTAAGGGATATCAAAGTTAACAGCAAAGGTTTTGTAAACATATTATGAATCGTAAGGGGAATATGGGTCCATTAAAGACAAATGCAGGCAGGCTTATAAATGGATAATAGGGCAGCCCGATGGCGCAGTGGGTTAGCCCTGCTTCCTCACGGCGCCGAGGTCCCAGGTTCGATCCCGGCTCTGGGTCACTGTCCGTATGGAGTTTGCACATTCTCCACGTGTTTGTGTGGGTTTTGCCCCCACAACCCAAAGATGTGCAGGGTAGGTGGATTGGCCACGCTAAAGTGCCACTAAATTGGAAAAAAATAATTAGGTACTCTAAATTTAAAAATAACTAAATAAATGGATAATAAAGAAATGACAGACTTGAAAAATAACTGAAGGACGTTATATCCATTTCACATGCAGGAAGAGTGCCTGTCAAGTTACAGTCCTGTTAGATTATCAACTGTTGGCAAGTTCTGTTATCTGTCAGAAACAGATAGAGTGCTTGAACATTTATACAAGTATCAACTAAAGTATAGGTAAGCAGTGGGAATGCTTCGAAGGAGCATTTGGTATGAGACAAAAAGGCAAAGACTCCACTTGTACACTTAAGCAACTGCAACCAACAGATGAGGTAAGACCAGGATCCTTCACTTTCCATTGCTAGACCTCATGCAAAGTATTTTTTACAATATAAAATCAGCTACTTTAGTTAGGCAGGACATGCACATCATAAATCCATGCTGATTTACTGAAATAAAAGACAGAAATTGCTGGATAAATTTACCAGGTCTGGCAGCATCTGTGGAGAGACACCGTGGAGACCTTAAAAAAAATCTGTAATCCCATTAGTCTCTCCATGAATGCTTTTATTACTTCTATTAAATCCAGTATGTTTCTCTCCTTGAATTTTTAAAAGTTACCTCGTACAGTTAGTACTTTGTACTCTTCCTGCATGAGAAATAGATATAAAGTGCTCCAAGTTATTTGTCAAGCCTGTCATTTATTTTAAAGTTAAAAAATTCTGAAGAGGGGTCATAAGGACTCGAAAGATTAACGCTGTTTCTCTCTCCACAAGATGCTGGCCGACCTGTTGAGTTTATCCACCGTTTATTGCTTTTATTTCAGTTAGTCCGCATGGGGTTAAGACATGCAGGTCGTGGAGGACTAATGTAGATGACTTATTTTTGGTTGTAAGAAAAGCTCTGCATGGGATCAAGCAACATTGGAAAAAGTCGGGTATCTGGTGGCTGGCATAATCTGGGAGAATTTTGGGGCCATGGAATATGCACAAAACAAACCCAAGGCCTTCCAGTATTGGGAATGTGGTCTTTTGTTTTGGTAGTACGAGAAGGAATCCAACATCCAGCAGCAATAGGATAACTGGGCAGAAAAATCAGTGCCTCGCTCTTTGCCAGTGGGGCTGTCCCTCTGTTCTCCTCTCAGGGTTCCCTCACTATCTGCTACTGATCTCATCCTCTTAACTCACCACTTGTATCTTGACCATATACCCTGAAACACCAGCATCAAATGCCAACTGAGCTGGTTGGCAGCCAGTTGAAGGAAGGAAAACAAGTGCAGGCCAGGATCCAATAGTAGCAGCAGGTTGATGAGGGAAATTAAAATCACATGGAGCAACAATCCTTTCTTCTACCTCCAGATCCTAACCTTCTAACCCTTTCCCTCAAGCTGAACTTGGAAATGGGCTTTTAAGGACTGACCTAATCTTAGATCAATTCCACTTTCCTGCCTATCCCATTCCCTCTAGACTCCTATATAATTCTGTATAATTCAGTCTTCAATGGCCTGGCCTACACTACTCACCGGGTAGAAAATTCCAAAGGTTAACGATCCTCCAATAAGAGAAATTACTCAATTTCCATCTTAAACGGAAGACCTCTTGTTCTCAAACTCTGCCCCAGTTCTCGATTCCCTCACGAGGGGCAACACCCTCTCAGTATCTGTGCTGTCAAGCCCTTTCAGAAGCTTATATGTTTCATTGAGTTCACTTCTCATTCTTCGAAGCTCCAGCTGGTAGAGGTTCAACCTATTCTACGGTTCTTCAGAGTAATCTCCTTATCCCAGGAATACAATGTAATTCGCAGCAAGGCAAGCCAGCACAAAGCTCAGAAGGTAATCACAAGACAGACTGAGGAGATTCCAGGTGGATTAAGGTCGCTATAACATTGATCGGAGGGAAGCAAATGCAAAACATACTATAGGCATAACAAAGCTAGATGAAAGTTACACTCCAGTCAATCCAGGATAAGCCTAATCAAGGAGTCAATGAGGTAGCATCATTGTGTTTGCAGATCAGCTACTAGGACAGAATCACAGCTCGGTACGATAAGTAGAAAACTGAATAATGACAGAGAAACGTGACAGATAATTGTCAGGTGGTTCAGGCACCAAAGTCTGACAATTGCTGAAAATACTCCAAGTTAGAAATAAAATTATAAATAGTTGGGACAGATGAAAATATATTTATACCAGCAACGATATATTACCTGGCATATGACGCATGCAGCAAAGAATGGATCTCGCCTTGATCTTAAAATCCTTTTCTCCTTCTTCGAAACCCTGGTTGATGAGATGAACTACTTCATCTGGAGTCAGGTCCCCTCTGATTACAAACATTAACACACAAAACAAGTCAGACTCTAGATAACTAGTTGTCACAGCAAATAAGAGATAGGTTAATCAAATGCATTTTGTATACATTTATAGAGTCAAGCTTGGATAAAATGTCAAAACTTTATATTGAGACTAGTTCAGTTCAGAAGTGTTACACTCTACATATTATCATAAAGTACTGAAGATTCAGAAAAAACAACAAGAATCCCTACAGTGCAGAAGGAAGCCATTCTGCCAATCGATTCTGCACCAAACCTCCAAAAGACCCTGCCCAATACCCAGGCAACCAAAGACTCAGGCCCTGAACAAAAAAAGGTTTCCTACTGAATCTACCATATGCCATGACAACATTATTCTGGTTTTCGGTAGGGTGGCAGATTGAGTGTTCTTCAGAGAGGGAGGATGGATACTATTACAAAAACAGGTTCAAAAATTCCTCTCAAACTGCAAGGCTAACCGTGTTCATTGCTATTGAGGTGCAAACACCACATCAGTCTCGGCCGAGAGCAGATGGGCAAAGAAATTAAGAGATTGCTTTTCATATTTGCCCATCCACTTTTAGCTTTTTGAAAAAGGAATCTCACTAATTTGGTACTCTCACTGAGTGATGCAAAGTTCCTGTTCTCGTATGACAGATACAAAGTAAGCTCACAGGAATTACCTGAAAGGTTACTGACTGCCCATGTGGCACTGAAAATTAAACATTAAAATATGATGTCTCATTCCTGTAATGTTTATTGTTGTTGGGAGATCTTTAAAAAAAAAACACTTTCTGTTCTCTCCATCTAATCTTGCTTTCTCTTTCGATGTTTGTTTGGGCATTGACTTAATCATTCTACCTTCCACTGCCTTATTCAGACCTTGTGCTGTTTGTTTCACAATCTGATTGGTTGAGGTTGAGGAGATACCCAATTGCTTGCTCTGTTTACTGAGGTTCAAGGTTCAAGGTAGGGGATTTCCACCTCAAACTTCCAGTAACTCATCCCAAACCCCTTGGAGATTAAACAGGCAACGGTCAAATATGACTGACGATAGGTGCTGTACACTGATCGGTTTCAGGGATTTTTGTGTCATTTAAATATAGAAAAATGTCCCAAGGTACTTCAGAGGTGCTTGTATGAACTAATTGTGTTACGATCCCAGTTGATGTCATAACTGGACAGGATGATCCCAGAATGGAATCCTGGCTCAAAAGACTGGAATTTATACTACTTTTTAAAAATAAAACGTGGAGGAACAGTCACAGGACCATGAATGAGCTTTGACAACGAGGAAAATGTTTTTTATTAAAGATAAAAAAATTGGATTATAATACAACCTTTAGCTTAACAAATACACAGATTTAAAGAATAACATGGATTGCAAAATACATCTCAAACCACAATGAGTCTCATTAACACAAAAAGTCCCTTTCAAGTGCACTGTGCTGAAAAAGACATTCTGCTCTGAACTCAAGTTAGTCTCTGTGGTTTTCTCTTAGAATCCGCCCAGAGTGTTACCACGTAAGAGTTTCCAAACTCCACTCCTAAAAACACACTTTGAAATCTCCTCTCATGACTGCATTCCAAAATCCAGGCCAGGTTTTCCAAATGATACTTTAAAACAAAGCTTCCGCTCCACTTTTAACACAGAATCCAGTCCAAGATTTTACCCCAACCTCGCAAGTTTTCTTTGGCTTGATTGCTATGCAAACTGCTCACAATTACTTTAACTCAATTCCCAGGCTCTATTAAAATATGATGTGGAGATGCCGGCGTTGGACTGGGTGAGCACAGTAAGAAGTCTTACAACACCAGGTTATTAAAGTCCAACAGGTTTGTTTCAAACACCAGCTTTCGGAGCACTGCTCCTTCCTCAGGTGAATGAAGAGGTATGTTCCAGAAACATATATATAGATAAATTCAAAGGTGCCAGACAATGCTTAAAAAGCGAGCATTTGCAGGTAATCAAGTCTTTACAGATCCAGAGATAGGGGTAACCCCAGGTTAAAGAGGTGTGAATTGTCTCAAGCCAGGATGGTTGGTAGGATTTCGGAAGCCCAGACCAGATGCTGGGGGATGAATGTAATGCGACATGAATCCCAGGTCCCGGTTGAGGCCGCAATCATGTGTGCGGAACTTGGCTATAAGTTTCTGTTTGGCGATTCTGCATTGTCGCACGTCCTGAAGGCCGTCTTGGAGAACGCTTACACTCTGATCTCCGGGTAAGCGTTCTCCAAGGCGGCCTTCCTCTGGGGCCAGCACAATGGTTAGCACTGTTGCTTCACAGCTCCAGGGTCCCCGGTTCAATTCCTGGCTTGGGTCACTGTCTGTGTGGAGTCAGCATGTTCTCCCAGTGTCTGCGTGGGTTTCCTCCGGATGTTCCGGTTTCCTCCCACAGTCCAAAGATGTGCAGGTTAGGTGGACTGGCCATGATAAATTGCCCTTCGTGTCCAAAAAGCTGAGATGGGGTTACTAGATTAAGGGGATAGTATTGAGGTGTGGGCTTAAGTAGGGTGCTCTTTCCAAGAGCCAGTGCAGACTCACTTGGCCGAATGGCCTCCTTCTGCACTGTAAATTCTATGATTCTAAGAGAGGCTAAAAACCAGGATGCCCATCAGGCCAAGGAGGGGAAAAGAAGACAGCGCTATTGTCGGGTCTCTACAGGATACACTGGTCTTTTAATGAGCTGTTAGATGACATGTGCCTCTGAAGACTCTGATTACACAGGGAGATATTGCGGCGTCGGTGCCAAGTCTTTGCAGACCTGGTGCCAAGAGGAAGAGGAGAGCACCTGCTCCCAGTAGCCATGAAGGTCACGGCTGCCCTGAATCTTTTTGCCTCAAGCTCCTTACAAGGCTTGAGTGGGGCCCTGTGCAGGGTTTCACAGATAACAGCGCACAGGTGCAACCGGGATGTGACAGATGCCCTGGGCATTAAACTACATCACCTTTCACCTGGACCAGGCTCATCACAATGCCCGGGCAAGTTTCTCGCCATGCTCTAGGTCCTGGGGCAAATTGATAGCACCCATGTCACCCTTGGAGCACCATCTCGACAAGAGGCTGCCCTTCATCAACAGTAATGGGTTCCACTCCCAAAACATTCAGATTGTCTGCGACAACTGGGTGACCATCATGCACCTGTGAAGGCTCTCCTGGGAATGTGCATGACACTTACATCCTGGACACTCTGAAATAACCGGAGCCTTTGAGGGTCACCCGAGGATGAGAGGTTGGCTGGTGGGGGAGAAAGAATTCTCTCTTCCAACCTCTTCCATCAGGCAGAAGATACAAAAGTATGAGAACACACATACGCATTAACGGATTCAAAAACAGCTTCTTCCCCACTACTACCAGATTCCTGAATGGCTCTCTTGTGGTCTGTACTGATCTATCCACACATCTTCTCAACTGTGCAGCACTGCACTCCGTATGCTTCATCCAATATCTATGTCTATGTATTTACATTGTGTATCTATCATCATGTGTCCTTTGTTTTTGTGCATCTGTCATATATCCTGGAAGACAAAGGACACGGGGTCAGCCTTTAAGAATAATACGGGTGTGGGAGATGAGAGACGCACTTGAGACTAGTCATCTGGATGAAGTTGCATTAGACTCTTAATTCTTTGGCCAAGCAGACCTTTCTATCTGCCACTTCTCAATCTGCCCCCCCCCCCCCCCCCCCCTGCGATGTCTATTGCCCTCTCCTCATAGGGAGTCAAGACTCAGGCATCCTCCTGCCCATTTTTTCCTCATTCCTCCTGCTGTGGGCTATCCTCTCCTGCAGGGACATCGTGAAGCAGCCACTGGCGGATATTGGGGATTGGTAGCATGTGACATGTGTGGGCATTGCACCTAGCCAAGGAGGATTTGTGAAAGGGATTGTTGTGGGGAGGGGGGTTCTGAGGAAGATGCTGGGAGGCTGGGTGCTGGGAGCCCTGTGTGGTGGCATTGAGGGGGTTAATGGTGAGATACCAGGGTTTGGGGATGGGAGTGATGCAGGGGCAGGCAGGTGGGTGCTCCCCCTTGCAGCTCAAAGTAGGTTATTCATCTTCTTCCAGCATTGGATGCCAGTCCTCCAGGTGAGGCTGCTGGCACTCAGCCTCTGCCACCTCTTCCCAGGCACAGTTCATGGAGCTGGCTGGTAGTCTTCTGCCAACCCTCTGAATAGGGTGGCGAGCCTCTCCTTCACGGAATCCAACATGCAGTCAAGGTCTGCATCTAGGAATCTTGAGACAGCTCTTCTTGCAGCCATCCTCTTGGCTGGATAATCAGAGCTGCAGGGGGCGTTCACTGGTAACAGCACTCTGATTTTATTCAGGAGAATTGCGACCCAAGAGTTTCTTGTTCCTTTTCCCATGGTATTGCCTCAGCCAGTCAGTCAAATTGCCAAACAATCAGCACTCCTTTCTCACATGATGCAGATTGTTGCGATCATTTGAAATTTAGCATTCTTGGGTCTGATGAGTGCAAGGTGAAAAGCTTCAGCAAGGTGTCTATCTTTTCAGCACCATTCAAGTCCTGTGTGACTGTGTGGCATGTGACTGTATTATTCAATAAACCACCACCACCCTCCTTTCAGGTACCCCAGTACAAGTTGTCACTCGCTGAATTTAAAAAATGCCTCTTCCCATTCACCACCTCTGAAACGAGTCCCCTCTGGTTATTGGCCTGCCAGCCAGTGGAAACCGCTTGCCCCCCCATCTATTATATTATATTATATTAAAAGCCTCCGATTTTGAACACCTCAATTAGACCTCAACTTAATCCCCTCTATTCTACAATGTGAATAACTCCAGCTTTTCTAGTCTCTCCATATAACTGAAGTACCTCATCTCTGGTACCCTTCTCATAAATGTGCTCTGCAAATTCTCCAATGGCGTCCTCAAAAACAGCAAATGTACACTCTTAGCAAAATCAAAACCAAAGATAATTTTCTTAAGCTATTTCAAACTTAAAATTGATCATTGAAGGTAGATGTTCATTTCTGATGTGGTGAAACATTACCACAGAATGTTAGCTTCAGGCTAATTGATGTCTGCAATACCGAATATGACAACACAAAATACTTCTGGTAATGGAGATGCCCATCAAAGCAGCATAGGTTAATCACTGACCCTGTCCAAAAGGTTTGACTCATATCTCCAATCTGCACATAAGTTTCAATTAACACCACTATTCAAGATGGTTTTTTAATATAATTTACATGGCGCTGAACAGCCTATGACACTCAGGACTTGTAACAAATTGTCAGGAGAAAATACACTCATACATGCTGTTGCTTGTAACTTCATTGGATAAACATTAAATCTCTTTTTCAGATAGACACTCTGGCTGTAACAGTCAAATTGTCATGTTATCAATAGTATTTTGGATCACAATGGCCTTGGCCTTTTAAAAAATTAATTTATGGGATGTGGCCCTCGCAGGTTCGGCCAGCATTTATTGCCCATCCCCAATTGCCCTTCAAAAAGTGGTGGTGAGTTGCCTTCTTGAACCACTGCAGTCCCAGAGTTGTAGGTACGCCGATAGTGCTGTTAGAGAGGGAGTTACAGGATTTGTCCCAGCGACAATGAAAGAAAGGCGATATTTTTCCAAGTCAGGGTGGCAAGTGACTGGAGGAGAACCTCCAGGTGGTGGGGTTCCGAGGTATCTGCTGCTCTTGTCCTTCTAGATCGTAGCGGGCGTGGGTGTGGAAGGTGCTGTCTACGGAACCTTTGTGAGTTACTGCACTGCATCTTATAGATCAGGGGTGGGCAAACTTTTCCGTGCAAGGGCCACATTCAGAAATTCACAATTTTAAAGGGCCGCATAGTATATTAAGTAAAATAATTACTTCACCCGGTTATGATTCTGGGCGCCTCATATAGAACATAGAACAGTACAGCACAGAACAGGCCCTTCGGCCCTCGACGTTGTGCCGAGCAATGATCACCCTACTCAAGTCAACGTATCCACCCTATACCAGTAAGTAACCCAACAGCTCCCCCCCATTAACCTTAAAAAAAATAATAAAAATTTTTTTTTTAAAAATTAGAAATTTTTTTTTTTTTAATGACTTGGTGGGCCGCATAAAGACCTTTGGCGGGCCGCATGCAGCCCGCGGGCCGTAGTTTGCCCACCCCTGTTATAGATGGTACACATGGCTGCCACTGCTCGTCGGTGGTAGAGTGTTAAAATTTTTGTGGAAAGGGGAGCGATCAAGCGGGTTGCTTTGTCCTGGATGGTGTCGAGTTTCTTTCGTGTTGTTGGTGCTGCACTCATCCAGGCAAGAGGAGAGCATTTCATTACACTCCTGACTTGTGCTGCTGAACATTGTGCAGTCATATGTGCAGTCATATGTGAACATCTCCCTCCGCAAACATTCCCATTTCTGACCTTATGATGGAAGGGAGATAATTGATGGAGCAGATGATGATGATTGGGCCTGGGACACTACCCTGAAGAACTCTTGCAGTGATGTCCTGGAGCTGAGATAATTGACCTCCAACCACCACAACTATCTTCCTTTGTGCCAGATATGACTCCAATGCGCAGCACGGTGGCGCAGTGGATTAGCCCTGCAGCCTCATGGCGCCGAGGTCCCAGGTTCGATCCTGGCTCTGGGTCAATGTCCGTGTGGAGTTTGCACATTCTCCCCATGTTTGCGTGGGTTTCGCCCCCACAACCCAAAGATGTGCAGGCTAGGTGGATTGGCCACGCTAAATTGCCCCTTAATTGGAAAAAATGAATTGGGTACTCTAAATTTATTTTAAAAAAAAGATACGAGTGGAGAGTTTTCACCCACGATTCCCATTGACTCAGGTTTAACTGGGCTCCTTAATGCCATACTCGGTCAAATGCTGCTTTGATGTTAAGGGCGGTCATTCCCACCTCACCTCTGGCATTCAGCTCTTTTGTCCATGCTTGAACCAGGACTGAATGAGGTCAGGAGCTGAGTGACCCTGGCGGGACTCAAACTGAGCATCTCCGTGAGCTTCACCTGACAGCACTGTTGATGACTCCTTCCATCACTTTGCCGATGATGGACAGCAGACTGATAGGGCGGTATGTGGCTGGGTTGCATTTGTTCTGTTTGTGTACAGGACATACCTGGGAAATTTTCCACATTGTTGGGTGGATGCCAATGTTTTAGCTCTATTGGAACAGCTTGGCTAGGGGTGCAGCAGGGTCTGGAGCATAAGTCCTCAGTACTAATTCCGGAATATTGTCAGGGCCCATAACCGTTGCAGTATCCAGTGCCTTCAGCTGTTTCTTGATATCACGTGGAGTGAATCGTATTGGCTGAAGACGGACATCTATGATGCTGGGTACCTCCGGAGGAGACAGAGTTGAATCATCCACCCGGCACTTCTGGCTGAAGATTGGTGTGACTGCCTCAGCTTGTCCTTTGCACATATGTGTTGGGATCCTCCATCACTGAAGATGGGGATATTTGTGGAGCCTCCTCCTCCAGTGAGTTGTTTAATTGTCTAAAGGATTGCAAGTATCAAAGCACATGGCTAATGGCCACATGATATTTCTCTTGATTCAAAGCAGTCATGTGTCACAAGAACTAATCTTTACAAGATTCCTTATCTGAAACCTTTATGTGCCAAAACCATGGAACTATTATAGCATGGAAAACTTCTCAACTTTTATCACAGATTGACCCAAGAAACTATTTGCCAGTCAGTGTTCTGTCAGTTGTGAGTAAATACTATGAGGCAGAGGTACTAATGAAACACCTACATTGATGTTATCAAACAGGGAGTCAGTGTGAATTTATGGAGAAGTTGCGCGCAGCAACTTTACTGGTTTTCTTTTGAAGAAATAGTGAACAATAAAAGTTCCAGTTTTGAGGCTCCTAAGAGGGAAGAGCAAACTAATTACACACAAAGATGTCTGCCAAAGAAAAATATGTGTAATTTATCATCAACAAATACGAGGAAAATTAAGTAAGTAGAGACAATATCAACAATGTAGCTCGGAGCTGTAGGTCAAGACAGGAGGGAGATCTGGATTACTGGTGCCTCTTGGTTCAGGATTGAGGATGACTGACTTCTACTTTGGTTCAATGGGTTCAGAGATGGCTGATTAGCTCAATGTACGACATGCCGACTCCACCACATTCAGAGCAGGTGGTGTTTTGATAGATGTAACGACTGAAGGTTTGTGCGCTCCCTCCGAAGCCTCAACTTTATTTCTTGCGCACTCCTGAAGCCTCACAATGTGTTTAGTCCCTTTCCTGATGAGCCTTCTCCATTTTGGCTAGTCACCAGCCAGAATCACACCTGTGTCAGCAGAGATATTTGAGCTCTTCAGTGATGCTTTGAGAACATCCCCAACGTGTTTCTTCTGTCCTCCTGGGAGTCTCCTCCCATGACTAAGTTCCAAGTGGAGCAGTTGCTCCAGGAATCTGGTGTCAGGCATATGAATGGCATACCCAGAGGGGCTGGTTTTGCATGATTAGCACCTCTATGCTGGGCAAGTTGACGTGGGAGAGAATGCTGCTGTTGGATCATTTTTCTTGGCACAGGATTTGGAGGATCTTGTGAGAATATCACTAGCGGTACTTCTCCAGTGCTTTGAGGTGCCTGCTGCAAGTTTCCGAGTCTCCAAGTATATAGGAGCTTTGGAGCTCATTGCTACCCAGCAAACCTTGACCTTGAGTCTCATGGTCAAGATTTTGGTCCTCAAATCTGCTTTTCAATCAGCCAAAGGTTGAACTGGCACATTGAAGGCGATTATGAATTTTGTTGTCTATGTCTGCCTGTAATGCATTCAAACCCACAGCACATCCCTTACCTGTTGCTGTACAAAGCTTAGAGCAAAAATCTTAGGAGGGGACAGATTTTGTACAATGTGCTAGTATGTGGATTGCTGGACTACAAAGAAGACTGAGGAAAAGCATATTTGCAGACCAGGTTTGCAGGGAGATACCTAGTTTTAGGTGTCTTAGTGACGAGGAAACATCGAATATCCGAGAGCCATGGATTGTTTACTCCAAAGGAAAGAAAATACAGATGTATTGCTCAAGAATTCAAGACCTTTAAGAGATTAGATAGACTGAACACCAAAGCCATGTTTGAGAATGCCTTCAATCCTAGAATCAGGGGTCCCAGCTCAAGCGCAGAAGAGGGATAATGCAGACTGTTTATATTTAACTACATTATGCAGAATGTAGTGTATGGACAGATTGCCAGAAAAGGATTGTTAGCAAATACTGCGGGGAACAATTCAGGGAGAATGGAGTGGGTCTTTAAACGAGTGGATAAATTAGAGGCATGTATTTTTGAAACCAACCAGCTGGACGACTGAGCCATTCCCAGCAATACATTGTCCCATGTAAACAAACAGTTATATATTCACTTACAATCGTTGCTCAAAGCCTTCCTGGTCATATTTATACCATTGCCTGAACCTCCAAAATAAAGGGATAGCACCATATCAACCGTATAAAAAGATGCCAGTAATCTATGCACAAGACATTCCAGTATTCGAAAATACTTGCTGATATTCAGGGTAGGCACTTTCACAGTGACCTTTCACCTGTACTGGGCAGGGGTTGCTCCTCTTTCTGATCTCATCTTGGTATAGGAGGTCATAGGAATTATAAAAAAATACATTCTCTCAACTTAAGTCAGTAATTTATTACAGTACAAAAGAGCCTTTTGCAGTTGAACCAATAATAATAATTTGAAAATGAAAACTGTTGAGCAGTGTTGTCAAAGTACTGAAATAACATTACTACCAAGACATTTTCAGATAATGTGTTTTGATTACTTACGGGTTTTGGTTCCAAGGAATGGGAATAACATTGGAGTTGGCAAAAAGATGAGGGCTGTATCTTGCTTCGAAATATATAATACCTTCTCTTGCTTTCATTTGCACAAGCTCATAAGCTATTCTTTTCAAAGCTTCTCGGTCTCCACTACATGCAGCAAGAAAAAAAATAAAAATTAATGGTTATTTTCAGACCGAGAGTAGCACATGGAGGCAAGATTGGTGTATCATGGAACAAATAAGTTCATCTGGCACAGCAGCAGATATGGAGCAATAAATGTGATCAAGAACAGCCTTTCCGGGGCTTAGCACAAGAATCTGAAGTATTTTATAAGCACACAAAGCATAAAAAATGTACTGAGAGGAGGAATGACATCCACTAGATATCAAAAAGGACATGGAAGCAGAAGACATAATTGAGGAGCTAAAAGAGTAATGTCCATCTCTCTTTACCTCGGATAAGGATGCTGTCTCAGCCATAGTGACATGTTTGAGATACTGGATGGGCTAGAAATGCACAAAGATGGGGGGTATTAGAAAGGCTAGTTGTAGTTGATAAGTCACTAGAATCAGGTGGGTTTCATCCAGGGATGCAGAGGGAATCATGCATGAAAAATGTAGGGATACTTGCCATAATCTTCCAACCATCCTTAAACATGGAGGTGGTTCCAGAGGACTAGAGAGTTTATAATGTTACACCTTGTTCTGACCTCAGTGGTGGGGAAGCTTTCAGGGAAGTGATAAATCCCTGACTTGATCACAGTGTAGTGCTGTGTGACCATCTAACCACACAATGTGACTATTTCAGTGTCTTCTGCAGCAGAGCCCCTTCCACCAATCATCAGTTGAACTCATTAAACACAAACAGTCGCCACAACTTTCTGAAGCTCAATTAGGGATAGACAACAAATGTTGGTCTGGCCAGTGGTATCCACATCCCAAATGCAACAAACTTATGTAAATTGGGCTTCAGCTTTTGATAGTCTGCCTGTCTGGATGCAATTTGTTCAAAAATCAGCTGAAGAGCCACACTGTCAGGTTTCAAGGATTTCATCTTTGTACAGCAATACGTTCTCACTCCTAAACTGTGCAGGGTAGAAGGATTGTTTAGCTGCAGGGAAACCTGGCTATCTGTATCCCAGGCATACAAGCCCAGATAACCACTGCATCACTTGTCAAAGCACTTCTAGTTACATTTTGGAGCGTATAAAGGTGTTTTTTGAGGTCTTAATGTTAGTCAATGCCTTTTGATTGGCCATAATACAGCCAAATACAAGTACCAAATCTGTATACAGGCAATATGATGATTAACCCGAATGGAGGTTCTATGAGACAAACATACATGTTTGACTCCCCCTCCATTGATATTCCTTTTACTAAATCGTCATAGAGAAAATTATGCCCAGAGAATACTCAGTGCTGCATTGCAAGTGTGTCCACCAGTAGCTTCAACTGTAAAAATAGCTACAGGTAAAATATGTTGTGTAGTTTTTTCAACAACCTGCCATGAAGGGCGTCTTTGTCCTACAAGACTAAAAACCAGAGCATCAGTGAAGTGTTAAGCGATAAAAAATTTATGTGTCTTTGACAGCAGAAGTCCAGTGAAAAAGAACACTCCTACTTTGGAGTACAGGCTATTGGTATTTTCACCATAGAAACTGCAATGGTTCAGAGTGGCAGCTCACCACCAACTTCCCAAGAACAATTAAGGATGGATAACACGTATTGGCCTCGTCAGGAATACCCACATTCTGTGGATAGATAAATAAGAAAAAAGGAATTGCTCAGATCATAAGATCATTGGAGCCTCTATTCATTGACCATAAGATATGGGAGCAGAATTAGGCCATTCGGCACATCGATTCTGCTCCACAATTCGATCAGGGGCTGGTTTCGTTTACTGGGCTAAATCGCTGGCTTTTAAAGCAGACCAAGCAGGCCAGCAGCACAGTTCGATTCCCGTACCAGCCTCCCCGGACAGGCGCCGGAATGTGGCAACTAGGGGCTTTTCACAGTAACTTCATTGAAGCCTATTCGTGACAATAAGCGATTTTCATTTCATTTTTTCATTTCATATGTGCCGCATCCCCATTCTCCTGCCTATTCCCCTTAACCACTGATTCCCTTATTAATTAAGAAATCTCCTTATTAATCAAGAACACCAGATTTGTGCTTGAGGTGCTGTTACCTACAGGACTACAAACCAAAAGCTGGAAGGTAGAATTAGGCAGAATAATTATTTCATGGAACATAAGAAGTAGGAGCAGAAGTAGACAATTTAGCCTCTCAAGTCTGTTCCACTGTTCAATACGATCATGGCTGATCTCATCGTGGCCTCAACTCAACCGTTCTGTCCATTCTCTGTAACCCTTCACCCCATTACTAATTAAATATCGGTCTAACTCCTCCTTAAATTTACTCACTGTCCCAGCATCCACCACACTCAAGGATAACGAATTCCACAGATTCACAACCCGTTGGGTGAAGTCGTTTCTCCTCATTTGTGTTTTGAATTTGCTACCTCTTATCCTGTGACTATGACGTCTCTTCCAGAATGCCCCACAAGAGGAAGCATCCGCTCCACATTTACTTTATCAACTTATTTACCTCAATTTGATCTCCCCTCATTCTTCTAAACTCGGGGCAGCAGGGTAGCATGGTGGTTAGCATAAATGCTTCACAGCTCCAGGGTCCCAGGTTCGATTCCCGGCTGGGTCACTGTCTGTGTGGAGTCTGCACGTCCTCCCCCTGTGTGCGTGGGTTTCCTCCGGGTGCTCCGGTTTCCTCCCACAGTCCAAAGATGTGCGGGTTAGGTGGATTGGCCATGCTAAATTGCCCGTAGTGTCCTAATAAAAGTAAGGTTAAGGGGGGGTTGTTGGGTTACGGGTATAGGGTGGATACGTGGGTTTGAGAAGGGTGATCATTGCTCGGCACAACATTGAGGGCCGAAGGGCCTGTTCTGTGCTGTACTGTTCTATGTTCTACAGAGTATAGGCCTAAACTGCTGACAGGTCAGTCTTTTACACATCTTGCACAGATTATACAGACATGCAAACTGTTACCTGGAACAGGCATCAGGCCTCCATGCAAATGCATTTTAGGCATCCCAAAATATTAGTTTTATAAAAAGCAGTTGGTATTCGTACAATATTATGTGAAAGGTAGCTTCACCCTCTTGGCAATTTGCCCTTGACTCTTTAGAGCTAGGGTTAATTCTGCAATCCTAGGCTCCCACTGGGGAGCCATGTTCACACAAAAGGTGGGCTGGAGAATCACAGGAAAAATGCTGCCATTCTAGCATTGATTGTCTCCCTCACTAGCAGCACAAAAGTGGCAGAAATACCATTAATTGATGTACTTCTCTTCTTTCCATTTCCAACTTTCCTCAAGAACGTACTAGTACAGTCCCACATGCAGCAGCTCACCAATTGGTCATTATTTAACCTGGTCCTTAACAACAATTGCCTTTAGGCTATTCAATCATAATGATTATTAAAACCAAGTCCAATATTGTCCTGACTCAGTGCCCATACACAATACTTTCAAAGCGTTTGCAATATCGGAATCGGAATTAGAAACATTGGCTGATCGTCTCCTATAGTATTTTCTTAGGGTCTTGCCAAGATCAGCGAATATAGTAATAATAATCGCTTAATGTCACAAGTAGGCTTCAATGAAGTTACTGTGAAAAGCCCCTAGTCGCCACATTCCGGCGCCTGTTCGGGGAGAATTGAATTCGTGCTGCTGGCATTGTTCTGCAAGCCGGTGGTCACGTGGCCTAATGGATAAGGCATCTGACTTCGGTGAATCTTAGTAATGATATCAGAAGGTTGCAGGTTCGAGTCCTGCCGCGGTCGGCATTGTTCTGCATTACAAGCCAGCTATTTAGCCCACTGAGCTAAACCAGCCCTTAGACTAGCAAACCCAAGGTAGGAAAGTTTGGACCCCTATTCTGAAATGTAAAGATGGAGGTTATGATCATGCGCCACCAGCAGGGCTTTGCACACAGTAAATAGCTCAGCAGAAATTTGCAGCTAAACAGCCCAAATTAAATTAAACCAAATCAATGTTCCAAAAAATCACAGATACCTGGTTAAATTCCAGCTGAGTAGAAGACACAGGGTCTCCGGAAACTTCAGCCAGAGACTTCACCTCTGAGCTATTGGACAGTTATTAGCATCAAAGAGTATATTTAGCACTGAAAGGTCATATTTTGCAACACAAGTAGAAACAGGAATCACTTGGCAACAGCAATCATGCTTCGATTTAAAGTTAACCATGGTTAGAATAAAATGGAACTAAATTGAAAATCTTCAAACTAAATGCAGAACATGGAAGAGCACATTTTAAATCCCTTATGAGCGTGCAGTAGAATTTGAAGGGAGTGACGAGAAGAA
Source organism: Scyliorhinus canicula (assembly GCF_902713615.1). Classification (NCBI taxonomy): domain Eukaryota; kingdom Metazoa; phylum Chordata; class Chondrichthyes; order Carcharhiniformes; family Scyliorhinidae; genus Scyliorhinus; species Scyliorhinus canicula. Next base: position 166,457,423 of record NC_052152.1, on the reverse strand, counting down.
TCCTTGTGAAAACATCTTCCTGTCAGGAAGATTGCGCGCAATGCACAAAATGGTTTGACAAACCAGACTGGGAGGCTCCCAGATTTAAACTCTGGTAAGTTAGTTGGGCTAAGCTGGAACTGTGATAGATATTGTACATTTGGGAGAGCTTTAGATTCCTGGATCGCTGGGACTGTTTCTGGAGACCCTGGAGGTCTACATCTGAACTCGAGCAGGACTAACATCCTTGCGGGAGGGTTTGCTTGTGCTGTTAGAAGGAGTTTAAAATAATTCATCACGGGGAGGGGACACAGGACTGTTAGCGGAATATGGACACAGCATAATACAGTAAAGCAATCAAATCAGACGGAGTACAGCTGCATTACGTTTCAAGGGAGTATGGCAAGGCTGGATGGCCTCCACTTTAATGCCAGGAGTATTACAATTAAAATGGACGAGTTAAGGGTGAGGATTGGCACATATAGTAGCCATCACAGAGACATGGTTAAAGGAGGGACAGGATTGGCAGCTCAACATTCCGTGATATAGAATCTTCAGGCAAGACATGGGAGGGGTTAAAAGAGGAGGAGGCATCACATTATTAGTTTTTTTTTTAAATAATTTTTATTGGAATTTTTTGAAAAATATTTATCAACAGAACAATAATAACAGTAACAATAATAAACACCCCCCCCCCCCGGCACCTGTAACAACGCATATAACAAACCCCCCCACCCCCCCCAAACCCAATAAACAACAAAATAAATTAACAATAAGCAAATTAACTTAAACACTATCCCCCTAAGACCCCACCCCCCCCCCCCCGGGTTGCTGCTGTTGACCTAGTTCCTTATAGTTGAGCCAGAAAGTCGAGGAAAGGCTGCCATCTCCTAAAGAACCCTTGTACCGACCCCCTTAGGGCGAATTTGACCCTCTCCAGCTTAATGAATCCCGCCATGTCATTGATCCAGGTCTCCACGCTCGGAGGTCTCGCATCTTTCCACTGCAGCAAGATCCTCCGCCGGGCTACTAGGGACGCAAAGGCCAAAACATCGGCCTCTTTCGCCTCCTGCATTCCCGGCTCCACCCCAACCCCTAAAATCGTGAGTCCCCAGCCTGGCTTGGCCCTGGATCCTACCACCCTCGACACCGTCCTCGCCACCCCCTTCCAGAACTCCTCCAGTGCCGGGCATGCCCAGAACATATGGGCATGGTTCGCTGGACTCCCCGAACACCTGACACACCTGTCTTCACCCCCAAAGAACCTACTCATCCAAGACCCGGATGTGTGGGCCCGGTGCAGCACCTTGAACTGGATGAGGCTAAGCCTCGCACATGAAGAAGAGAAGTTCACCCTCTCCAGGGCGTCCGCCCATGTCCCCTCCCACTTATCCTTCAGCTCCTCTACCGATGCCTCCTCCACCTCCTGCATCACCTGGTAGATGTCAGACACCTTCCCATCCCCGACCCACACCCTCGAAAGCACCCTTACCCCCCGGGGGGCAGCGAAGGGAACCCTCCACCTGCTGCCTAGCAAACGCCTTGACCTGAAGGTACCTGAACATATTCCCCGGGGCGAGCTCAAACTTCTCCTCCAGTTCACCCAGGCTCGCAAACCTCCCGTCAATGAACAGGTCTCCCAACTTCCTAATGCCCGCCTGTGCCACCCCAGGAACCCGCCATCTATGTTCCCTGGGACAAACCGGTGGTTCCCCTGCAGCGGGGCCTCCACCGAGCCCCCCACTTCCCCCGTGTCGCCTCCACTGCCCCCACATTTTGAGGGTAGTAGTGTACCTCGTTGGAGGGAGCGGCAATGGCGCCGTTATCAGTGCCTTCAGGCTCGTGCCTCCACAGGATACCATCTCCATCCGTTTCCATGCTGCCCCCTCCCCATCCATTACCCACTTACGTACCATCGAGACGTTAGCTGCCCAATACTACCCAGAGAGGTTGGGTAGCGCCAGCCCCCCTCTATCCCTGCCCCGCTCCAAAAAGACCCTCCTTACCCTCGGAGTCCCGTGCGCCAAAACAAATCCAAGAATGCTGCTGTTCACCCTCCTAAAAAAGGCCCTCGGAATGAAAATGGGGAGGCACTGAAACAAAAACAAAAACCTCGGGAGCACTGTCATTTTAACAGACTGTACTCTACCCGCCAACGACAACGGCAGCATGTCCCACCTTTTAAATTCCTCCTCCATCTGCTCCACCAACCTAGTAAAATTAAGCTTGTGCAGAGTCCCCCAGCTCCTAGCCACCTGAACCCCCAGGTACCTAAAACTCCTCACTGTCCTCCTTAACGGGAGCCTACCAATTCCCTCCTCCTGATCTCACGGGTGTACAACAAACAGCTCACTCTTGCCCAGGTCCAATTTATAGCCCAAGAAACTCCCAAACTCAGCAAGAATCTCCATCACCTCCGGCATTCCCCCCACCGGGTCTGCTACATACAGCAGCAAGTCGTCTGCATACAGCGACACTCGGTGCTCCTCCCCACCTCACACCAAACCCCTCCACCTCCCCGACTCCCTGAGAGCCATGGCAAGAGGCTCAATTGCCAACGCAAAAAGCAAGGGGGACAGGGGGCACCCCTGCCTCGTCCCACGGTGGAGCCTCAAGTACTCGGACCTCCTCCCATTTGTCGCTACACTCGCCATCGGGGCCTCGTACAGCAACCTCACCCATTTAAGAAACCCCACCCCAAACCCGAACCTCTCCAACACCTCCCACAAGTACCCCCACTCAACCCTGTCAAAGGCCTTCTCCGCATGCAATGCCACCACAATCTCCGCCTCTCCTTCTGCTGCCGGCATCATTATCACATCACATTATTAGTTAAGGAGTCAGTTACTGCAGAAAGGAGAAATTGTGTCTGGGAGGGAGCATCAAAATGAAGCTTTGTGGGTAGAACTTAGGAATAAAAAAAGGGGCAGCCACATTGCTAGGTGTTTATTACAGGCCTCCCAGGTAGTCAGCAAAAAATTGAGGAGCAAATATGTGCGGAGGTGTGTAAAAACAATAATAGGATAATTATATTACGTAATTTAAACTTTCACAACATCAATTGGGATAAAGATGTGGTGATGACGGCGTCGGACTGGGGTGAGCACAGTAAGAAGCCTTACAACACCAGGTTAAAGTCCAACAGGTTTGTTTCAAATCACTAGCTTTCTGAGCACAGCTCCTTCCTCAGGTAAATCAATTGGGATAGGCATAGGAGTTAAGGGCTTAAATGGAGTGGATTTCTTAACATGTATACAGGAGAACCTAGGAGGTCAATATGTAGAGGGTCCAACAAGGGACAGTGCCGTGCTGGACTCACCCAATTCTGAGGAATGAAGCCAGACAGAGATTGATGTGGTAGTGAGGGAGCATTTTAATTATAGCTACCAAAACATGGCACAATTTAAACTTGATCTGTGCTGAGTCCCCTATTATTCGTCATGTATATGAACGACATAGAGGACTATGTGAGGAGTACATCAGTAGGTTTTCATGTGCTTTGTTATTCACATGTGCCAACACAGATTAAGAAATCCCTTCGGCCCTCGAATGCCAGGTATTTATAATGGAATGAAGTAGATGGACTCTGCTAATGTTTTGAACTACCATTAAACAAACTATTAGGAGCAGAATACTGTTTCAGAAACAAAACCCAATTATATATTTGAACATAATTCCCCTTCATTTGAAAATGCCACTATATACTACATTTCCTTTCTCATGTTGGCCTCTCACTGTGCTAATTAAGACACATTTTTGAGTCATAGGACACCAGTCACATCAAAATGACACAACCTTCCTTTTAAAAGCAACATACTGGTGCTGATAGCTCGACAACTGGCACATAATATTAGCTTGGTCAATTGGTAGGGTCTTGCCTCTAGGCCAGATGCAGAGTTGGAGTTCCATTCCAGGAGTCAAGTATTTAAACTCGGTTGTCACAGTGTAGTATTAAAGAAGGGCTGCTTTCGTCCATCAGTTTCCCTGGACCCTATCACGATCCCACACACCGGTTTTCTTTAGTCAGAGCCAACCCTGACCCCGTCACAATGTGATGGCGCGCACAGGGCGGGAATAATGATCTTCCCCGGGTCCTTGCGGAGTACAAGCTCCCATGCTAGGGACGGGGGATCTCTATTTACCTTTGTGTAAAAGGTCCGCCTGTAGGGCACCGCCAGTGAGGAGCCCAATAGGGATCTATATTGTGTTGTAAATAAAACTTTCTTTATTTTGCTCGGTGTGGACTTCCCGTGTCCTTATTAAAGTGGCGATGAAGAGTAAACTGACTCGCTGTTCATGCTGCGACCTACTCGGCTAAACCACCTCCCCGATTTCCTGGACCCAGGTTTGGATTTACTGGCATCGCCATATCTCGGTTTGGATGGTTAGATGCAGTTGGCGCCAGTGTTGAATGCTGGAACCAGTATGCAGAACAAATGCGTTACTTCTTCTGGACTAACAGCTTCATAGAGAATGAACAGCCAGACAGTCAAACCGTTGATGGCACACGTTCGCGGTGATCCAGAGTCTCACATACCAGGTGGCAGCAGATACACAATCGTTCAACATATTCATGGAACTTGCAGCACAACACTTTAACCCGACTCCGTTAGTGATCATGCAATACAGCGGAGATGGACCCTCGGTGTGTCCGGCACCGAGTTCATATCACAGCTACGGAAGTGAGTTTTGAGAGTATGAAACTGCATTATCCGATGTGCACCATGATTATTTGGTCTGCGGTGTAAACAGTACAAAGAGTTTGGAAACGCAGAAAATACCTTTGGCCAAAATCTTCCTGACCTTTCAGCAGGCACTGCAGATTTCCTTGACTCGGAAAAGCATGGAACACAAGAGTCCAAGAGATACAAGGGACGGAGGTGAATGTTTCAGAGGATCAGCCCTCACGTGATATCCCCACGGCACGGACCAAACGCTCGGTTCCCTATGCTTTGATGGAGAAGCTTTTAGAGTTCGGCATCATTAAGCTTGTATGCTTCGCCGAGTGGGCGGCGCCTTTGGTCCTCGTAATGAAGCCAGATAAGACAGTCCGCCGCTGCGGAGACTATATATTGACAGTGAACACGGCTTCGAAGTTGGACCATTATCCTTTACCATGCATCGAAAATCTGTATGCAACTTTGACTGGTGGCTGTACATTTACAGAATTGGACATGAGCAAGGGTTATCCCGAGCTGGAGCTCGATAAATCATCACGGCAGTATGTCACAATCCATACACACAGGGACTGAGTATACCCGGCTTCCGTTCAGAGTATCCTCAGCATGTGCAGTTTTCCAGCGCGTTATGGAGAACATCCTGCGCGGTTTGCCACATGTTGCGATTTACTTACGCAATGTTCTGGTCATAGGGGTCACAGGACCAAGAACATTTGCAAAACCTCGAGGTGGTGTTGAAACGTTTTCGGAACATGGGGTCCACCTGAAGTGAGTGTTTCACATGAAGGAAATAGTGTACCTAGGGTATCAAGTGTTCAGGGAAGACCTGCACCCGGTCGACGAGAAAGTGAGACCCATCAAAACGTCCCTCACCCTGCGAGATGCCACTAAGTTTTTCTCTTTCCTTGGACTAGTAAATTGCTCTGGCCGATTCATTCCAAATCTGGCAACTGTCCTGGCCCCCCCTTACACTTGCTCCTCAAGAAGCACCAGCCATGGGAATGGAGCAAGGCCCATTAAGAAGGTGAAACGATGGTTGTGCTCTTCAGGGGTGTTGACCCCTATTTCAACCCTTCAAAACTACCGTACATTACATGCGATGCTTCGCCACATGGGATTGGGGCAGTCCTGTCTCATCGGATGAGCGATGGCCATGAATGCTTTTGCCTCCCAGAGGCTGGCCATGGCTGGGAGAAAATATTCCCAAATAGAGAAGGAAGGTCTGGCGGTCGTATTTGGCCGCCATTTCTTTATTGTCACGGATCACAGGCCATTGCTTTACGAATGGCACTCGTGAGTTTATGCAAAGTGCCCAAGGTGAAAGCAACATCCATGGAGCTCAAAGTCATAGAAGAGGTGAAGCTTGCCTGGCGCATGCCAATTATCCAGTCATAAAACTGACCATTCTAACTATCCACTGGGAGGGCACTTAATTTGGTGGGGAAACTAATCCCAACCAGTCAGCCTTTTAATAAGCATTCAATAGTTGTAAATAAATGCAATGTGGTTCTCAACATAGATCAGGGGAAATCTTAAACTGCCAAAGTGGAGGAACAAAATTTCAAACTAATTTTAGAATCAAGGAAAATTTATAGTGTCCCTGTCGGTCACGATGTCCGCTGTTGGCAGATGCCCACTGTTGGAGGGAGCAGAAAACTCCACACAAAATCCCAGAGCACCACACAGGACTTTTAAAATAGCCTGGCGCAGTACCCGTGGCTGGCTCCAGACTCTTTCTGAGGAAAGTGGGCCCAACTCCAGGCACCCAACTCGCCAACCCCCAACCCCTTCCCCCTCTCCCCACAACCCACCCTACCGTACCACCATGAAAATCTGCACTACTTTTCCCAAATTAGGTTCGTGGTTTTGGGAGTGAAAATTCAGTCTCGGTGCTTGTGGAACTAGGCTTTTTGCACATTGACTAAATGCATAACTTATGAAAAGAATAACTTGCATTTGGATAGCACCTGTCACTGGTTGTCTCCCCATTGCCCTCTCTCTTTTCAGTCCTCAAGGAAGATTGAGACGATGGCGAACACGAGGGCGACCTGAACGGGATGGGCCACCAGAACATATGCTGGGCTACCCCCTAATAAATGAATGGAGGGACCTCCAAATACAGGAGTTCCAAGTGCTCAAAGATGCAATTAAATTCGAAAGGATGGTGACGGTGAAAGTGGCAGTAGCAGAGACGCAGGTCCCCCTTCAACCAGCGCTGGAAAAGACGGAGCAGTGTCTCGAGACACAGGAGGCGATGATCAGAGAGCTCAAGATTACCAGAACGAATGGATTGCCTCACTGGAGACAGAGATGGCAAGGTTGGTGGCAACGCGAAGGATTCTAAGGGGGAAAATCGAGAACCCGCATTGTGGGCTGCATTGGAGGGTACCAAAGGGCAGAAATCCTTAAGAGTACGTGACACAGATGCCAGATGGAGGGGAAAGCTTCCCCAAGCCCCTAGAAGTGGACAGGACCCACAGGTCACTCGGCCAAAGCCCAAAGCCAGGAAGCAGCAATGGGACATCATTGCGAATCTGCACCTGTAGTAAGACCGGGAAAAGACTCACACGATCCTGTAAATAGGAGAGAAATTCGACAATGTACCAGGACGTTAGGGCAAACTTGGCCAGGTGCCAGGTGGAATTTAACACAGCCAAAGTGGCCCTTTACAAGAACAATGGGCGGTTTGGGATGCTGTACCCCGCCAAACTCTGGGTGACTTTCCAGGGTAGAGAGCATTATTTCACCGCACCGGCAGAAGCAGATGAATCTGTGTACAAGCACGGGCTGGGAAGGCAACAACACCAACAGTGAACCAGACTTTCTAGTCTCAGTGGTCAAAAAATAAAGGAGAGACTATTTGCAGGGGACTGATCTGCCTCATCATTGATCTGATGATGAGACTCAGAAAGGTGGGGGTGAGAGCAGTAGGACGTAGATGGGATGAGGATGAGGCGGGCGGGGGGTGGGGTGTAAGAGAGAGAAAGAGAAACTCAATGGTTCGGGGGAAGGTGTGGATCGATCCCGGGGGGAGGGGTGAGCATCACACTAGTGGGTGAGCCTGTGGCACAACACCCAACAGGGAGAGAGTGCCTGGCAGCTGGGGGGAGAAATCACCAAGTGAAGGGAAAATAATGGGGAGGGGGGGGGGGGGGGAAGAGAAAAAAAAGAGTCTGCAGGGGCATGGGGAAAGGGGGGGTTGCAGAAGGCTAGCTATGACAGATCACACATGGCGACAATGGAAACAAGGACACTGAAAACAGCCGTTTTGAAGGTAAACCCCGAAGTGCAGGGGTGCATGCACATGGCTACACAATGATTGCAGCCATCTTGGTTGGCCCCTCGACAAAGGGAAACCCTGGAGCCCAGGGGCGCAGCCATATGGCGAGTACGATGATCACGGCCATCTTGGACGGCCCCCAAACAATGCGAAACCACGGAGTACAAGGGCGCATCCACAAGGCAAGTTTGGTTGACTCGCCAGAAACCCTCCCCCCCCCCACACACACAACACTCCCCCGTCAGAATAGTCACCTGCACAGGCTTCTCCTCCCCAGTCCACACGGTAGCATGTGTTGCTCCAAGATTTCATCCCGTTATTTACAAAGGTCTTGCAACCAGCCTCTGTTCTCTGCTGTCCTCAGACTCTGCTGTCCAACATCAAGCCACTGACAAGCAAAAGCTATACCTTGGTTTGGAGCAATTTGTACTTTAAAAGCCACAAATGAATTTGCCTTCCCAGACACTTCCACAGGATGTGTGCATCACTCGCTAGACCAGCATTTACTGCCCATTTCTAATTGTCCTCAAGAAGGTGGTATTCTGCCTTCTTGAACTGCCGCAGTCCATGTGGTCCAGGTGCATCCACTGTGCTGTTAGGGAGGGAGTTCTCGGCTTTTGACTCAGTGACAGTGAAGGAACGATGGTATCATTCGAAGTCAGGATGATTTGTAGCTTGTAGGGAAATTGCACATGGTGGTGTTCTCATGCATTTGCAGAATGTTTGGTTGCAGGTTTGGATGGTGCTGTCAATGGAGCCTTGGTGGTTTGCTGCAATCTTGTAGATGGTAAATACTGCTGCCTCTGTGCGACTATAGTGGAGGCTGGTGGATGGGATGCCAACCAAGCAGCTGCTTTGCCTTGCATGGTGTCAAGTTTCTTGGATGTTGTTGGAGCTGGACTCATCAAAGCAAGTGGAGAATGTTCCACCACACTCCTGACTCACACCTGATAAATTGTAGACAGGCCAGGCTTTGGGGAGTCAGGAGCGGGTTACTCGCCACTGAATTCCCAGCCTCTGATCTGCTCTTGTCGCCATTGTATTTCTATGGCTGGTCAAGATCAGTTTCTGGTCAACAGTAGCCCCCAGGATGTTGATAGAGGGAGATTCAGCAAAGATAATGCCATTGAATGACAAGGGGAAATGGTTAGATTTTCTCTTGTTGGATATGATCATTGCTTGGCAATTGTGTGGTGCAAATGTTTTGCTGGTCTTGAAAAACATGGACTGCTTTAGTAATTGAGGAATCATGAGTGGTGCTGAAACATTGTGCAGTCGTCAGCAAACAGCCTCACTTCTGACTTTATGATGGAAGAATGATCATTGATGAAACAGCCGAAGGTGGTTGAGCCAAGGACACTACCCTCAAGCAAGTCAATGTCCTGCAACTGAATTCATTGACCTCCAACAACCACAACAATCTTCCTTGCTGTTGGGTATGACTCAAATTAGGGAAGAAATCCAATCCCACCTCCAGCTTTTATATGGCCCCTGGTCACTCTCCCCTTACTGATGTTCAGCTCTTTTGCGAGTGTTTGGACGAAGGCTATAATGAGGTCAAAACCTGAGTAACACTAGTGGAACCCACACTGAGAATCTGTAAGCAGGTTATTGCTTAATAAGTGCTGTTTGATAGCACTATCGACGACCTCTTCCATAAATTTACCGATGATCAAGAGTAGACAGATGGGCCAATAATTAAGCTGGGTTGCATTTGTCCCTTTTTTTTTTAAAAACACAGGACACACCTGGGCAATTTTCCACATTACTGGGTAGATGCCAACATTGTAACTGTACTAGAACAGCTTAGCCAGCAGTGCAGCTAATTCTGGCACACCAATTCTTCAGTACTATTGCCAGAACGTTGTCAGGACCCACAACCTTTGCAGTGTCCAGTGCCTTCAACCATTTCTTGACCTCAAAAATTGCTGAAGACTGGCTTCTGCGATGCTGGTAACCTTGGGAGAAGCCAGAGATGGATCATTCACTCAGTATTTCTGGCTGAAGATGGTTGCACATGCTTCAGCCTTGTCTTACACAATTCCAGCCTAATGTGCATCTTTTGCTCTATCATCAACAGTAAACTGTTGGTCATCTCTTCTGTGTTCTGGAACTTGCTTTCCGAAGCCTTTTCATAGATTGCCTCTGCAATATTCTGTCACCCTCACCCTTTTCAAACTCAAGTGCAGATTACCTAACCAGGCTAAAGTAGCAGCATGCTTTAACTTTAACACACAGCCTTCGCACACATTTGGATTTTAACCTCCTCCTGAGTAGGTGAGGAGGGCCCCGGCCAGAAAGCATTGTGTCTTTCCTTCAGGCTCCATCACTGGTGCTCTGGTGCAATTTTAACCACAGACCTCGACAGGGAAGCCAACTTGGCTTTCACTCCAGGCCAATCTGGTGGCAGGGGAAATCTGGGCTTGAAAAGACATGTATTTTCTTACTTTTTCTTGAAACAAAGAAATCTTGCTTCGCATGCCCAAGCTTCCAGCCCGCTTCCCAACTGTGTTGCTCTCTTGACTACTAACCACTTAGCGGAGACCAAGGAACAGTTCTTTTCTGACAGCTGGCAGCCTGCTTGTTACCCCACTTCCACCTGCCAGGTTTAAACAGGAGAATTACTGGCTCTAAACAGAAGGTCTGGAGGTTAAAGTATCCCAGGCTCATTGAGAAGAACTGGACTGTTTGCCAGCCTGGAGTTGTAGTTGCCCCGTGCTAAAAGCACTTGTGATATTTCCCGGGATCAAACCCAATATATGCCTTGTAAATTTGGATAGTCAAAAGCAAATCTTGGTTTCAGTAAAAGGACTGAAACAGCAAAACGTCAACTTCACTTACGCAATGGCTGGCATGTAATAGTTAAATATTTCCAGAAACTGAGTGAGGCTACGGGGTTCGTCATATCCAATGTAGCTCATAAGCCCTTCCACAGTGTCTGCTGGTAATCTGATCCCTCGTTTTCTAAAAATAAGAAAAAAAGGCAATTACGATAAGTCCTCCAAGTGATCACAGATAGTTAGTTCCATCATGGTCATAATCATTATGAATGGTATAGATTGATGTGAAGCATGCCATTTGATGCAGACCATGAAGAAAAAAAGTCCAACAAATTACATACAAAAAGCTAATAAAACATACGGGAACAAGCATGGGAGTTTCCAGGGAGTGTCTCCTCGCTGGTGAAATCTCTCAGCGTCAAGAGGTCTGTTTTCTTTGATAGGTGGGTGGGGAGAAATGTGAATAATCTGGTTATAAGAACGTACAGCAACATGGTACACTCACAATTGCATGGGACCATTTTTAGATATGTGATCAATAAAGTTGGAAACCAGTGTGCAAGTTAAAACTACATTCTATAAAAATATGCAAAGGTAAACAATAGCTACTTGAATTTATATAGACTAACTTAGGGTATAACTAGACTAAAATAGACCGAGAGCCAAATAGGCTGTGAGCCAAAGGGCAGCATATATGGGAAGACATGCAAAAGCTTGATCAAAAGAGGAAGGGGGAGGTGGCCAGAATAGTTAAGGAAGCTTTTGCAAGGACAACAGAGTCCACACTGAGTAGGTCGAAACAAAAACGTACTTTATTTTACAATAACTATTATATACAGCTCCAGTAGTTCCCTATTGGGTCTTCTTTCATCAGTGCCTTACTAGCCAACTCTATTCATACAAAGGCAAGTATTGTTAAGGGTCCCCAGCCCCCTCATTGGGGGAGCGTGTATTCAGCAAGATCCACGGGGTCATTAATGAGCCCTACCCCATAGACCCGTGCAAAATCAGCCCTACCCCACGGACCCGTGCAAGTTATAATAAAAGCAAACTCAATGTAGAACCTAAATATAAAGGTTGGGAAGTGTTGATGTCCAATGGGACCTGCATGTTCTTGTCCATGAGCTGGTATGCAGATGCAGCAAGCAATCGGGAAGGTAAACGGCATGTTGGCCTTTTTCCACACGAGGCATAAGGCTTTAAATACAAGCACCCAGGAGGAAAGATGTCTTGCTGCAATTGTGTAGAGCCTTGGTGAGATTGCACCTAGAGTATTGTGTACAATTTTGCTTTTTTCATTCAAGGAAAGATATCAGAGGCATTGCAGAATAATACGAGGGAGTGCCACAGATGTTCACTAAACTAACCGCTGGGATTACAGGACTGTCTTATAAGCAGAAATTGGGGAAACTGGGCCTGCAAACTCCCGAGTTTCAAAGAATAAGAGGTGATCTCATCAAAACATAACATATTGTAACAGGGTGTGGCAGGGTTAATGTAGATAGACTATGTCCCCTGGCTGGTGAGTCTAGAACCAGGGGGCAGTCTCAGAACAAGCGAAAGGCCATTTACAACTGAGTTGAGGAGGAATTTCTTCACTCATAGGTTGGTGAATCTTTGGAATTCTCTCCTCCCAAGGGCTGTGGAAGCTATGCATGTTCAATGATTTGATTTGATAATGTGCCACATCAAATGTTATTTCAGAAAATAAAAGCGCATGGTGTCAGGGAATGTATTGGCATGTTTGGTTAGCTGACAGGAAACAGAGGGCAGCCATCAATGGATATTTTACTGGTTAGCTGTGTACCAGGTGGTGTACTTGGGCCTCAGCCTTTTACAATTTATATGACTTAGGTGAAGGGACCACAGGTTTGATTGCTAAGTTTGCTAATGCTACAAAGATAGGTAAAATGTAAGTTGTGAAAAGAACACAAAACGGCTATAAGGGAAATAGATAAGCAAATGGGCAAAGATGTGGCAAATGGAGCATAATGTGAAATTGTCCATTTTGGCAGGAAGAATAAAACAAAAAGAAAGATTGCAGAAATCCATGGTACAGAGTGATCTGGATGTCCTAGTGAATGAATCACAGAAGGATAGCATTGCAAGTAATTAGGAAATTAGGTAATTAGTAATTAGGGGCAGCACAGTAGCCTTGTGGTTAGCACAATCGTTTCACAGCTCCAGGGTCCCAGGTTCGATTCCGGCTTGGGTCACTGTCTGTGTGGCGTCTGCACGTTGTCCCCGTGTGTGCGTGGGTTTCCTCCGGGTGCTCCGGTTTCCTCCCACAGTCCAAAGATGTGCGGGTTAGGTGGATTGGCCATGATAAATTGCCCTTAGTATCCAAAATTGCCCTTAGTGTTGGGTGGGGTTACTGGGTAATGGGGATAGGGTGGAGGTGTTGACCTTGGATAGGGGGTAGGGTGCTCTTTCCAAGAGCCGGTGCAGACTCGATGGGCCGAATGGCCTCCTTCTGCACTGTAAATTCTATGTAATCTATGTAATTCTATGTAAATGCTATTGTTTATTGCAAGGGAAATCAGATATAAAAGTAAGGAGCTTATATTTCAGTTGTTCAAGACACTGATTAGACCACATCCAGCGTACGGTGTACAGCATCAGTCTCCTTATTTAAGGAAGGATGTAAATACTTTAGAGACAGTTTGGAGAAGGTTTACTGAACTAATGTCAGGTTGTCTTACAAAGAAGGGTTGGAGAGGCAAGGGCTGTGTTGCTGGATTTAGAAAAATAAGAGGTGACTTGACTTAAGAAGACCCTTAGGGGTTCTGACATGTTGGCTGTGGAGAGGATATTTTCTCTTGTGAGAGAATCTAGAACTAAGGGGTCTCTGCCTAAAAAAACAAGGTCACTCATTTAAGACAGAGGTGTGGACATGTTTTCTCTGAGGATATGGGGCGGGATTCTCTGACCCCCCGCCAGGTCGGAGAATCGCCGGGGGGGGGTGAATCCCGCCCCTGCCGTCCACTGAATTCTCCGCCGCCGGAGATTCGCCGGGGGCAGGAATTGCGCCGCGCCGGTCGGTGGCCACTCGCAGCGCGCCCCCCCCCCCCCCGGCGATTCTCCAACCCACGATGGACCGAAGTCCCGCTGTTTCTTTGCCAGTGCCGCCGGCGTATATCAGGCTCCGGGGTCCTGGGGGGGTGCGCGGGGAAATCTGGCCCCAGGGGGTTCCACCACAATGGCCTGGCCCGCGATCGGGGCCCACCGATCCACGGGTGGGCCTGTGCCATGGGGGCACTCTTTTCCTACGTGTCTGCCGTGTCAGCCTCTGCGATGGCCGACGTGTAGGTGAACCCACCCCGGCGCATGCGCGGGGATGATGTCAGCAGCCGCTGATGCTCCCGCGCATGCGCGGACACTCGCCGGCCGGCGGAGTCCCTTCGGCCCAGGTTGGCGCAGCGCCAAAGGCCTTCAACGCCAGCCGGCGGGGCACAAACCACTCCGGCGCCGGCCTAGCCCCTGAAGGTACGGAGGATTCCGCACCTTCGGGGCGGGCCGATGTCGGAGTGGATCATGCCTCTCTGTCCCACCGGGTCCCCCCACCCCGCCGGGTACGGGGGAATCCCGCCCATGGTCTTTCGAACTCCCTTCCTCAAAAGGCAGTGGAAACAGAGTGTTTTGAGTGTTTTCCAGGCAGTGGTGGATAGATTCTTGATAAACAAGGGGGTGAAAGGTCATCAGGAGTAGCCTCTGAAAAAGAGTCATGTGAACTTAACGTTTACTCGGTTTCTCTCTTCAAAGATGCTGCCAGACCTCCTGAGTTTTTCCAGCATTTTCTATTTTTATTTCAGATTTCCAGCATCTGCATTATTTTGCTTTTATCGGTCTATTCAGGAAATCACCAAGACTTGTGAAACTGCACCTTCCAAACACGTGACCGCTGCCATCTAAAAAGGACAAGATCAGCACACGCATGGGAACACCACCTACTGGAAGTTCCCATCCAGGTCTCACAACATTGAGACTTGGGAATATATCACTTTTCCTTCATTGTTGCTAGTGAATGAATCACAAAAGGTTAGCATTGCAAATAATTAGGAAAGCTAATACAAATGCTGGAACTCCCTCCCTAACAGCACTGTGGGTGTGTGTGTTTTTGAAGTGCAACAGTACAACATGTCCAATTTGGCTTGTGGTAACCAGGTGTACGGAGTGCAGACTACCATCAATCCCAGAGATCCTCCAGTCCCCAATAATGACAATGGACAAACAACAGTTACCACAGCAACAAGATCCATGGGAACAAAACTCTCTGGACAAGGAACATCACCTCAATGAACAGCCAATGACAGTGCCCATGCATACCATTTAGGGGCCTGGACAGATTATGCAATGCAGGTGCAGAGACTGAATAGTACAACAAATGGTTGATACGCGAGAATAGTTGGTATATAGTGGGGAACACAGTGACACATAATCATGAAAATGGGAATGTTTGGGTTTTGAAATCCAACAATGCTACATGCCCTATGTGGCTTGCCATCATCACTCCCTCTGTAAGCAGGCATTCTACATCAGTTCAGTAGAGACTTGCACTGCAGTCTTTTAAACTTGAAACTGTGTGTGTACCTTCACCACCACCTTTTCAAGGGCAACCGGGACGAGGCAATAAATACTGGCGTGCCCGTGACATCAACATTCCAGGAATAACATTTTAATAAATTATTCAGGACATTCAAAAATCTTGCTTCAAGTGGCAACCCCTTGCCTGACAAGAATTTTTTTTAAAGAGTTAATTTTCCTGACATTGAACCATCCTGTTCATGAAAACCAGACCAAATCTTCACCCAATATCAATACAAAACCTAATCACTTGGAATTTAACCAATCCAAAAACACTTCACCCATTTAGTGTAACATCATATTTTGTTATATTATTTCCTCCTGCTCCCACTATTTTGTGAGCCACTTTAAAATCTATCCACAGTAACCTATGCCTATCTCATTTGATTCCGTTCATTCGTCCTAGTATTAAACATGTTTACTTTGCAATTGGAGAACATGCTTCCCGAAATTTGACCTCCACACTCCTTGGCTCATATATTCACCCATATGAAATAGGCAGTCAGAGTTGTGAAGATCTGCAATGATGCTAAAAATGCTTTTTAAAAGCCCTCATTGAACTGGTCAGATTAAGTTGCTTTTTTCTCCTTTGTATTTAACTTACCGGCCATTGTTGAGCTACAAACATACATAGTCCTGTCTACATTTCCCCTCTTTATTCTACCTGTAGTTTTCTGAAATCCGCCATACAATTCGCATGCCTTTTATCTGTTCCTAATCCTTCCTTTACAAAAGCATGCTCAGCAAACAATTTCAAAGCAAGAAAAGCTTTTGCTCTGTGGAAACTCTGTTTGATCTTGCTTGCTCTATTCTCTAGAACTGTAACATTGCTGTTAATTAAATTGATTGCCCTTTATGAAACTAAAATTTAGCATGCTTGCTCAAAGTCGACAGGTTTCCCCCTGGTGCCCAAGCCCAGTCCCTTGGTTGCTCCAGCTACACACAGACACGCACACACAAACCTAACTGTTGTCAGGCAGAACACTGCCTCTGGCCAACCCACTGCTGGTCAATTAGCCAATCGTACCAACTTCCTCCAAAAAACGATTGCTAAGATTCACTTGGCACCCAAGAGTCTGGTTTCTCCTCTCCAAAATACAAAACCTAGGAACACACTGTCCTGGCAAGCACTCTTCTGCTTAAAGGCACATCCACAGACAAAAATATTAAAATGAAATAAATGAGAACAAAAGAAATAAACAGGAAGGAATCTTAAAAAAATAGAGATTAAGATTTGCAAACAAGGCCAAGATACTTTGAAATAATGTTATTTAATCTTTGAGCTTCAGTAGCTTTGCATATTACCTTTATGCAGGCACATACATGCCTATTTACATGTGCATGTGAACAATATCAAACAGAAAATCCACCTTCAGGTAGCTGGATATTCTGCATAATAAAAACAGAAAATGCTAGATAAACTCAGCAATCTGGCAGCATTTGTGGAGAGAAACAGAGTTAACTTTTCAAATCTACATGATCCTTCTCCGTGTTCTGCATGATCCTTCTACAGGGCTACCTACAGTTTCTGCGTGGTGCACAATTGAAGCAATTTGAAGAAACAAATAATCATTTATATATCTATCACCTTCAATGAGTTTGCCCTGAAGTGATTTGACCTAATGGAAATGTGTGGTTGCTGCCGCAATGACTATGTGTTCAGTCTTGGGTGCATCATTCTACATATCCTTTCATCCATCCATGATGGCATGCACACGAAGCTGGCACAATCAATAGCATCTCCTGTAGTTCACATCCAATTTTTAACAAGTGATTAAATAAGAAGGATGCGCTAAATGGCCTCCCGCAAAAACGTTTGACTATTTCAGTTGCTTTTTTGAGACATGGTGAATTAGGAAGTGTGTACAAATATTGTCTGTATGAACTTCCAGAAGTCATTTGATGAGGCTCTGTAAAAGAGAAATTGTAAAATAAGAACAAGCAAGATTGCACGGGTCTGTAATTAGTTGAAAGTAGGACACATAGATTGGGGTTAAAGGAAACTTTTTTCTCATTGGCATGTTGTGACTGTGGTACCGCCCAGGGTTCTATGCTGATTACTATGCTGTGCTCCAAGATTGTAAAGTGCACCGTTAAGAGGCACATTAATTGAAGAGATGGGACAAGAAAGTTACAAAATGGCACGGATAGATGGCAAGGATAAATAGACAAGAAAGTCAGAAAAGCAAAAGAAAATGATGTTCCACGTGGAATCAGAGAAAGGCAAATTGGAATATTTCCTTAGCGAGAGACTACAACCCATGGAGAAGCAAAGGAATGCAAGTGAATTGTCTGTGTCGACACAATACTAAAAGCTGGTGCACTGGTTCAATTGATGGAGGGGGGGGGGGGGGGGGGGGGGGGTGGGGGGGGGGGTGGGGGGGGGGGGGGGGGGGGTGGGGGTGGGGGGGGGGGGGGGGGGGGGGGGGGGGGGGGGGGGGGGGGGGGGGGGGGGGGTGGGGGGGGGGTGGGGGGGGGGGGGGGGGGGGGGGAGAGACACAACGTTGGAAACCCTTTCTCAATGAGTTAAACAAGAATCCACCACGTCGAGACTTATTTCATCCCATGTGACAAATATGAACAGGTTGCTTTGATTTTACAATCTGGTGAACAACTTACTTGCCAAAGTATAAAATTGTCTCAGGTTTTATAGCCCCGTCAAGATGAAGGTGAAGTTCCACCTATAACAGAAGACAGAAGATAATTTTGTGAGAAATATGACTCTGATCTAATTAGTCTAAATATGGAATATTTAACTAGTCACAGCTATGCATGTCAAACCATTAATATATTTAAAAAAACAAAGGGTGCAATTCTCCAACCTTGTTGTGCACTCGCTCAAGAGAAACAAGGCCAGTGAATAGCGGGAGAGGCCAAAAACGAGAACCATGTCAGGTGCCAAACAGTTTGCGATGCAATTGGCCGGCTCCCTTGCGAAATCGGGATCTTGCCGTAGCGTGGCGAGAAATCAATAATCACTACCTGAATGCCTGTCGAGATTGGCCATGGGTTCGGAGGTCAGCCCACATTGTGGAAGACTGTGACAGTGGCATGATACTGGTTTTGCTCAAGGATCGCCTGATAGTCTGCCCCCTCACCCCTGCCACCCCCTACTTACCCTCCACTCTCTCCCCTCGCGGCCTCTTGCCCCTCCACCGGTGCCCTTAGTGATCCTCCTCTACCCCCCCTCCCCCGGTGCTCTGTGATCCTCAACGAGCTTCACCTTCCTAGCTCTGCCGCCAAGTCTAGGTGTGTCCCCAGGATGCACCTCTGACATGGAGGGAGCCAGCTGCTTACCTCATCCCGTGGCCTTCGATGCTCTTGGCGGACGTCCTCTGGGGGCTCTAGGGCCGGAGAACTTTTGGCAACACATGCACAGCTGTGCCATCCAGTCACGAGTGCTGACCTTGACACACAGCCTCATCAGAGGGTTGGAACTCAAGGGAGCTGGTGGCACCATCGCCACTCCACGGGACAGTTCCAGTTGGCACCCCGTGCCCCTCCTGCCACTGTGCCCAGAGGCCCTGGGTTCACCATGGGACGGACGGGCAAATGGTTTGAACCTTGGTTGCCCCTGCATCATTTGGTTCTGCCAGCCCTGGTGGCCCATCGATATCTGCACCAGTGTATCAACGCCCTCGTTGGTGCTCCTCAGTAATCGGGACATGCTCTGCAGCGTCACAACAATATCCACCAGTGACTGGGACAAGCTCTGCAGCACCTCAGCCATTCCCATCTCAGAACGGGACATGTCCCGCAGAACCTCATCAAGGTCAGCCTGTAGTAGGTCACATCCCCCAGTGAGTCGGGCATTCTGCCGAGACCCTCAGCCGTAGACATCACCGACTGCATGATGCCTTGTACACCTTCACTCATGGTGCCTGACATCGTGCACCAGCTCTGCACTGCGGTTGCCACCCCAGCAAAGTTAGCCTCAGTGCCACGCATTGCTGGCGGCATCTCCTGCGCCCATCGCCTCTTGGGGTGCTGGAGTGATGCTGACATCTCCCTCGGAATGTCCCGGCCACATCCTATTGTCTCCATCAGCTCAGGGTAACCCACTTCCAGCGGCTCAGCATCAGGCTGGGACCCAGCTGGGTCCTAGGAGTGTGATTGAAGGAGGAGGGGGGAGGGAGTGGGGGGGGGGGGGGGGGGGGGGGGGGAAAGAGAGAGAGAGAGAGAGAGAGAGAGAGAGAGAGAGAGAGAGAGAGAGAGAGAGAGAGAGAGAGAGAGAGAGAGAGAGAGAGAGAGAGAGAGAGAGAGAGAAAAAAAATGGAAGGTGGGGGTGAAGGGAGGATTGGATGCTCACATGTGGGCGGAAAGGTCTCGGGAGGGTGGGCTTTGGTGTCTACTCACCCGTGCTGCCCGGTGTAGGTCATTGACCTCTTTACATCACTGGAGGCCAATCCTCCTGGTCATGCTCCCAGAACGTACAGCCGCTGCCACCTTGTCCCAGACAGTACTGGCTGCCCTGTGGCTCGCCCTCCGGGACCCTCGTAGGGACACGACATCCCTCCAGATCTCCACCGCATCCAGGAGCTCACCGAATCTGGGGCTGATCTTCTCAGCGCCATTGTTGTGGGCTGACTGGGGTTGGCTGAGCAAGAGCTGTTTAAGTGCTGCTTGACCTTGTTAGTGGGAGGCTAATGAGTGCGATCCTGGCGAATAAGCTGCCGGGCTTTGATTTGCAGCGAGAAGTTTGTGAGGCCTCGTTGAGTGGGCCAACTAATGTTGAATAATGTTGCCGGACTGAGCAATTCCCGCTTGTTACCACACTTCGCAATCTTTCACGAGAATTGCGCCCAAAGTGTGCTTCCCTGCTCATTGCATTTGTTAATTTTTAAAAGGCCACATGAAGACTTGCGTGACAGCTTCATAGATCATAAATAAATAACTCATAACAAATTACAAATGTGTAACAAGTGCAAAGATAATATACGTTAATCCTAAAGTGCTAAAAGTTAATTGTTCCTAATGTTCTGCAATTATCTGGATCAGTGAACTGGCTAATAATAATTGTATTCTATTCTTTCTAGTTTACAGGAACATTTATTTTACAATGTACTAGACTACAAGAATTTCCATTAGGTCGGGAGAATGAAGGGAGGCTCGGGCGTGCTGGGATCATAGGTGGTGTAATGCTCAGCAGAAAGTAACAGACAGGAGCCTAATTTACTAATCTGTCATGATTAGATGCCATGAAAGGATATATAGATATAATAATAATCTTTACTAGTGTCACAAGTAGGCTTACGTTAACACGGCAATGAAGGTACTGTGAAAATCCCCTAGTCGCCACATTCCGGCGCCTGTTCGGGTACACAGAGGGACAATTCAGAATGTCCAATTCACCTAACAAACACGTATTTCAGGACTTGTGGGAGGAAACCGGAGCACCCGGAGGAAACCCACACAAACACGAGGCGAACGTGCAGACTCCGCACAGACAGTGACCCAAGCCGGGAATCGAGCCCGGGTCCCTGGCACTGTGAAGCAACGGTGCTAGCCACTGTGCCACCCAGATATTCTTGTGTGTGTCAACCTGGCTTCTTTATAATTTTTTTCGAAATGGACAATAGGCTGAACTGATAGAATAGCCGTCATGATGACATGATGGAAATTCTGGATGTTTCTGAGCTGTTTAAAAATGGACATAGTAGAACCACATCAGCTAACATTCCTTGCACTGTGTAAACAAACCAACAAAGCAAGGTGGACAAGACATCAACACCAACCAGTTATGGACAAAGGCAGAGCTCTCTGCCTGCACCAAACACAGTGGGCTTTAACCAGGGACCTAGTCAGCTGAATAGCTTGACCTAAAACCATCCTATCACATAACTGACCCCAAAGAGTACCTTTACGAAATGGATGATTAAGAAATGTACCTTCTAGAATGGGTATTTATCAGTGATGTCAGAGTATGGGTGGAGCCGGGCGGCGTCAGCTTTTACTTTCGTTTTATGCTGTTTGCTGCAGGGTATGTTTAAGTTTCATTTTCTGTTGGAGCTGAAGCCAGACCAAGCAGGTGTACTGTTGTTCTCTCTACCATCAAAAGACTATCTCTTGATCATTTGGTGAATTCAGAATTATAAATGTTTTCAGTAGTGAATGTAAACCTGATGTGCTTCAGTTAAAAGGTGTTTCTTCTGTCTACTGGATGTTGTTTGGGAAGTTATTGAAATCGTGACCCCTTGTAATTGACACCCCCACTCTTGGAAAAAGCTTGTTGCTATCCACCCTGTCCATACCTCTCATAATTTTGTAGACCTCAATCAGGTTCCCCACTCAACCTCCGTCTTTCCAACTAAAACAATCCTAATCTACTCAACCTTTCTTCATAGCTAGCACCCTCCAGACCAGGCAACACCCTGATGAATCTCCTCTGCACCCTCTCTAAAGCATCCACATCCTTCTGGTAATACGGTGACCAGAACTACACGCAGTATTCCAAATGTGGCCTAACCAAAGTCCTATACAACTGGAACATGACCTGCCGACTCTTGTACTCAATACCCCGTCCGATGAAGGCAAGCATGCTGTATGCCTTCTTGACCACTCTATCAACCTGCGTTGCCACCTTCAGGGTACAATGGACCTGAACTCCCAGATCTCTTTGTACATCAATTTTCCCCAGGACTCTTCTATTGAACATAAAGTCCGCTCTTGAATTGGATCTTCCAAAATGCATCACCTCGCATTTGCCTGGATTGAACTCCATCTGCCATTTCTCTGCCCGACTCTCCAATCTATCTACATTTTGCTGTATTCTCTGAAAGTCCTCCTTGCTATCTGCAACTCCACCAATCTTAGTATCATCTGCAAACTTGCTCATCAGACCACCTATACCTTCGTCCAGATCATTTATGTATATCACAAACAAAAGTGGTCCGAGCACAGATCCCTGTGGAACACCACTAGTCATCTTTCTCCATTTTGAGACACTCCCTTCCACCACTACTCTCTGTCTCCTGTTGCTCAGCCAGTTCTTTATCCTTCTAGCTAGTACACCCTGATCCCCATACGACTTCACTTTTTCCATCAACCTGCCATGGGAAAGTTTATCAAACGCCTTACTGAAGTCCATGTATATGACATCTACAGCCCTTCCCTCATCAATTAACTTTGTCACTTCCTCAAACAATTCTATTAGGTTTGTAAGGCATGACCTTCCCTGCACAAAACCATGCTGCCTATCACTGATAAGTCTATTTTCTTCCAAATGTGAATAGATCCTATCCCTCAGTATCTTCTCCAACAGTTTGAAATGAAATGAAAATCGCTTATTGTCACGAGTAGGCTTCAATGAAGTTACTGTGAAAAGCCCCTAGTCGCCACATTCCGGCGCCTGTCCGGGGAGGCTGGTACGGGAATCGAACCGTGCTGCTGGCCTGCTTGATCTGCTTTAAAAGCCAGCAATTTAGCCGAGTGGGCTAAACCAGCCTACCACTGACGTCAAGCTCACAGGTCTATAATTCCCTGGATTATCCTGCTACCCTTCTTAAACAAAGGGACAACATTAGCAATTCTCCAGTCCTCTGGGACCTCACCCGTGTGCAAGGATACTGCAGCGATATCTGTTAAGGCCCCAGCTATTTAGTCTCTCGTTTCTCTCAGTAACCTGGGATAGATCCCATCCGATCCTGGGGACTTGCCCACCTTAATGCCTTAGAATACCCAAAACCTCCCCCTTCCTTATGCCGACATGACCTAGAGTATTTAAACATCCATCCCTAGCCTCAACATCCGTCATGTCCCTCTCCTTGGTGAATACCAATGCAAAGTACTCATTAAGAATCTCACTCATTTCCTCTGACTCCACGCATAAATTTTGTATTTGAGTGGACCAATCCTTTCTCTAGTCACCCTCTTGCTCCTTATATACGAATAAAAGGCTTTGGAATTTTCCTTAACCCTGTTAGCCAAAGATATTTCATGACTCCTTTTAGCCCTCTTCATTGCGCGTTTGAGATTTGTCCTACTTTCCCGATATTCCTCCAAAGCTTCATCAGTTTTGAGTCGCCTCGAACTTATGTATGCTTCCTTTTTCATCTTAGCTAGTCTCACAATTCCACCCATCACCCATGGTTCCCCAATCTTGCCATTTCTATCTCTCATTTTCACAGGGACATGTCTGTCCTGCACTCTAATCAACCTTTCTTTAAAAGACTCCCACATTTCAAATGTGGATTTACCCTTAAACAGTTGCTCCCAATCCACATTCCCTAGCTCCTGCCGAATTTTGTTATACTCGGCCTTTCACCAATTTAGCGCT
Organism: Scyliorhinus canicula; assembly: GCF_902713615.1. Taxonomy (NCBI): domain Eukaryota; kingdom Metazoa; phylum Chordata; class Chondrichthyes; order Carcharhiniformes; family Scyliorhinidae; genus Scyliorhinus; species Scyliorhinus canicula. The sequence goes on along the minus strand of NC_052152.1, from coordinate 166,433,846 downwards.
CTTCCTTTAGGACCACTCTCGTCTTTGTCCATGAGTATTCTAAAACTTACGGAATTGTGATCGCTATTCCCAAAGTAATCACCAACTGAAACTTCAACCACCTGGCCGGGATCATTCCCCAAGGGTTAGGTACGTTTTGGCGCAGCCATTTGGGCGCGGCCGTTTTGGCGCCAACCGTTTTGGCGCCGGCTGTTTTGGCGCCGGACGTTTTGGCGTCAACATGAGGGAGGTGTGTTCATCAAATTTAGTAGTCGCACAAACTTTGTTACATTTTGTTTAAAAACCAGTGTTCTTACTCATACATGATACAGTAGTCCCCCTTTATAACGCGGGTGTTGGGGTCCAAGACAGCCACCCCCTTCCTTATGCCGACATGACCTAGAGTATTTAAACATCCATCCCTAGCCTCAACATCCGTCATGTCCCTCTCCTTGGTGAATACCAATGCAAAGTAACCGAGCCGCGGATATCCATGATGGGGGTTTTAAATTTATTTAAAAATCTATGCATGCGCTTCCCATTGTGAGTCATGGGGGGGCGGGGGGCGGGGGGAGAGGTCAGACCCTCTCTCCCCCACACCCCCAGGGGCTCTCCCCCACACCCACAGGGGGGTCTCCCCCACACCCGCCCCCCTCACCTCCCCCCCCCCCAACACCCGCCCCCCTCCTCTGCCCCCCCAACACCCGCAGGGCCCCCCTCTCTCCACCAACACCCGCAGGGCCCTCCTCTCTCCCCCAACACCCGCAGGTCCACTCTCGCTCCCCCACACCCCCAGGGGGGTCTCCCCCACACCCGCCCCCCTCCTCTCCCCCCCCAACACCCGCCCCCCTCCTCTCCCCCCCAACACCCGCCCCCCTCAACACCCGCCCCTCCTCTCCCCCCCAACACCCGCCCCCCTCAATACCCGCCCCCTCCTCTCCCCCCCAACACCCGCCCCCCTCCTCTCCCCCCCACACCCGCCCCCCTCCTCTCCCCCCCCAACACCCGCCCCCCTCCTCTCCCCCCCAACACCCGCCCCCTCCTCTCCCCCCCCAACACCCGCCCCCCCTCCTCTCCCCCCCAACACCCGCCCCCCTCCTCTCCCCCCCCAACACCCGCCCCCCTCCTCTCCCCCCCAACACCCGCCCCCCTCCTCTCCCCCCCAACACCCGCCCCCCTCCTCTCCCCCCCCAACACCCGCCCCCCTCCTCTCCCCCCCCAACACCCGCCCCCCCTCCTCTCCCCCCCAACACCCGCCCCCCTCCTCTCCCCCCCAACACCCGCCCCCCTCCTCTCCCCCCAACACCCGCCCCCCCTCCTCTCCCCCCCAACACCCGCCCCCCCTCTTCTCCCCCCCAACACCCGCCCCCCCTCTTCTCCCCCCCAACACCCGCCCCCCCCTCGGCAGTGTCAATTTCAGCGGCCGGCTGATTGTTTCAGTGAGAGCGCAGCTTCCCTCTCCGGATCAAAGTGAGCCGGCCGCTGAAATTGACACTGCCCGCTGCTCTCTCCCTCCAATCCAAGTTTTAAGTTTTAATGTTTCTGATTGGAGGGAGGAAGCAGCCGGCAGTGTCAATTTCAGCAGCCAGCTCACTTTGATCCGGAGAGGGAAGCTGCTCTCTCACTGAAGCAATCAGCCGGCCGCTGAAATTGACACTGCCGGCTGCTCTCTCCCTCCAATCAGTGGGCACTGTCAATTTCAGCGGCCGGCTGATTGCTTCAGTGAGAGCAGCTTCCCTCTCCGGATCAAAGTGAGCCGGCCGCTGAAATTGACACAACTGACAGTTCAAAATAGTAAATTGAATGTTTCAACAACAAATACAATAGTTTTCTGAATACAAGAATTTCTGTCGTCAGCGCCCAAACGGCCGTGCCAAATTGGCTGCGCCCAATTGTCCCATGGCGCCCAAACGGCCGTGCCAAAACGGCCGCGCCCAATTGTCCCATCCCCATTCCCCAATACCAGGTCCAGTATGGCCCCTTCCCGAGTTTGCCTATTTACATACTGCTCTAAAAAACTCTCCTGGATGCTCCTTACAAATTCTGCTCCATCTACACCTCCAACACTACATGAGTCCCATTCAATGTTGGGGAAGTAAAAATCTCCCATCACGACCACCTATTGCTCCTACATTGTTCTCTAATCTGTATACATATTTGTACCTCTACGTCACGCTCGCTTTTGGGAGGCCTGTAGTAAAGTCACAACAATGTTACTGCACCCTTCCTATTTCTTAGCTCTATCCATATTGCCTCAGTGCTCGAATCCTCCATCATGCCCTCCTTAATCACAGCTGTGATATCATCTCTGACTAGTAATGCAACTCCTCCACCCCTTTTACCTCCCTTTCTATCCCTCCTGAAGCATCTGTACCCTGGGATATTCAGTTGCCAGTCTTGCCCTTCCCTCAACCAAGTCTCAGTAATACCAATAACACCATATTCCCAGGTACTAATCCAAGCCCTAAATTCGTCTGCCTTACCTGCTACACTTCTTGCATTAAAACAAATGCACCTCAGACCACTTGTCCCTCTAACTTCCTAATCTGGTTCCCATCCCCCTGCCACATTAGTTTAAAACCTCCCCAACGGTGTTAGCAAAAACACCCCCTAGGACATTGGTTCCAGTCCCAGTCCTGCCCAGGTGTAGACCATCCAATTTGTAATGGTCCCACCGCCCCCAGAACCGGTTCCAATGTCCCACAAATCTGAACCCCTCTCTCCTGCACCATCTCTCAAGCCACGTATTCTACTCTGACTATTCTTGAATTTCTACTCTGACTGTCTCGTGGCACTGGTCGCAATCCTGAGATTGCTACCTTTGAGGTCCTACTTTTTAAATTTATCTCCTAACTCCCTAAATTCTGATTGTAGGACCTCATCCCGTTTTTTACCTATATTGTTGGTGCCTATATGCTCTACGACAACTGGCTGTTCACCCTCCCCCTTCAGTATGTCCTGCAGCCGATCTGAGACACCCTGACCCGTGCACCCGGGAGGCAACATACCATTCGGGTGTCTCGTATTCGACCACAGAAACGTCTGTCTATTCCCCTTACGATTTAATCCCCTATGACTATAGCCCTGCCAGTCGTTTTCCCGCCCTTCTGTGCAGCAGAGCCAGCCACGGTGCATGAAAAAGAGACATGAAATGTTTCAAATATTTTCACTGTAACAAACTAGGCCATGTAAAGTCACAGTGTTGGTGGTTGAAGAAAAGCACTGGGAAGGCTGATGTGGTAAAACAGGATGAGACAGTGGGGTTTGTTGAAGTGGTAAAGGAAAGCCCAAGTGAAGCAAAGGATGTGCAAAAGATTGTATAGCCTGATCAAGAGATGATTGATAAGAAGGTGCCAGATGTCTTTAAAGAATTTACTTGTGTGGGTAAATTTTACTCACGTGTATCAGGAGGAGCAGGTAAAGAAGTCCCAATTTTAAGAGATACGGGAGCTGGTCAATATTTAATGGTAAGAGATGAGGAGTTATGTAGTTTGGGAAGAATGTTGCGAGAAAAGGTGGTAATATGTGGAATTCAGGGTGAGCAGAGTAGTGTTCAATTATATAAGGTCAGGTTGGAAAGTCCAGTGAAGAGTGGTGAAGTGGTAGTAGGAGTAATAGAGAAACTATCTTGTCCAGGACTAGTTTATCTTGGGTAATTATATAGCTGGATCGCAGGTGGGAGTGTTGCCTATTGTGGTTGATAAGCCAGTGGAAAATCAGACAACTGAAGTGTTGAAGGACAAATATCCTGGGATTTTTCCGCATTGCATAGTAACAAGGTTGCAAAGTCACAGGTTAAGACAAGAGGAGAAATCAAAGAGTGAAGATGAAGTTGAAGTGCAATTATCAGAAACAATTTTTGATCCGATGGTTGAAAAATAACAAGAACAGGTGGAGGATGAAGCAGATATTTTTAGTTCAGAAAAACTGGTGGAGTTACAACAGAAAGATATAGAAATAAAATGGATGTATCAGAAAGCATGTATGGAAGAGGAATCTGAATGTATACCAGAGTGTGATTACCGTAAAAGTGATGTCTTGATGAGAAAATGGAGATCTTTACATGAGCAGGCGGATGAAAAGTGGACAGAAGTTCATTAAGTAGTATTGCTGGTAGGATATAGAAAGGAGCTGTTGCGGGTTGCACATGAGGTACCAGTGGGAGGAAAACTCAAGCTAAAATCCAAAATAATTTTTATTGGCCTGGACTACATAAAGATGTAGTTAAATTTTGTGAATCATGTCACACATGTCAAGTGATAGGGAAACTTCAAGCAGTGATAAAAAGCAGCGCCCTTAATACCCATTCCAGCATTTGAGGAACCTTTTACAAAAGTCCTAATTGATTGCGTAGGACCGCTTCCGAAAACGAAAAGTGGGAATCAATATCTTTTGACTATAATGGATGTGTCTACTAGGTTTCCAGAGGCCATTCCAGTACGTAATATTACAGCTAAAAAGATTGTGGAGGAGTTACTTAAATTCTTTACTAGATATGGACTACCCACAGAAATACAATCAGATCAAGGATTAAATTTTACCTCAAGGTTATTCAAAGGATTTGTAGATAGCTAGGAATAAAACAATTTAAATCAACTGCGTACCATCCAGAATCGCAGGGAGCATTAGAAAGGTGGCATCAGACATTAAAGACAATGTTGAGGGCTTATTGTCACGATTATCCAGAGGATTGGGATAAAGGAATTCCATTCGTACTGTTTGCTATTAGGGATGCACCTAATGAGTCAACCTAATTTTTGGTCATGAGGTAAGGGGACCACTTAAATTGATTAAAGAAAAATTGGTGAGTGAGAAATCGGAAGTTACATTATTGGATTATGTGTCAAATTGTAGGGAACGATTAAAAAGAGCAAGTGAATTGGCTAGGCAACATTTAAAATTTGCACAAAATGTGATGAAACGGGTCGCAGACAAGAAACCCAAAGTTCGTTGTTTTGCCATTGGAGATAAAGTTTTAGTATTGTTACCAGTGGTAGGTGAACCTTTAAAAGCTAGGTTTTGTGGACCTTATCAGATTGAAAGGAAATTAAGTGAGGTGAATTATGTGGTAAAAAAACCAGATAGAAGGAAGACTCACCGAGTATGTCATGTGAAAATGCTTAAAAGGTAATTTGAAAGGGAAGGAGAGAAAAAGGAGCGGGTTTTAATGATTCTAACTCAAAGTGACGAACCAAATCCAGATGACTGTGAATTTGAGATACCTCAAATTAAATTGGAAAACGAGGATGTTCATAAAAATTGGGATACATTGTTGAGTTACCTTCCAGAGGAAAATGAACTGACCTGAAAGAGTTATTGATATCACATGGGCAAGTTTGTGGAGATAAATTGGGAAGTACTAAAATGGCTATACATTTTGTAGATGTGGGAAAGGCTGTTCCAATCAAACAACACCCATATAGACTGAACCCTTTAAAATTGGCACAGGCTACCAAAGAGATTGAGAATATGCTTAAAAATGGCATAATTGAAGTGGGTTGCAGCCAATGGAGCTCACCCATAGTGATGGTACCAAAACCAGACGGTACCCAACAGTTGTGTGGACTATAGAAAGGTTAATGCTGTTCCAAGAACGGACTCTTATCTTATCCCACGTTTGGAGGATTGCCTTGAGAAAGTGGGACAATCAGCTTTTATTTCTAAATTGGATTTACTTAAAGGTTACTGGCAGGTACCTTTATCCGAAAGGGCAAAGGAGATTTCAGCTTTTGTGACTCCAGCTGGTATATACCAATTCAAAGTTATGCCATTTGGCATGAAAGACGCACCAGCCACATTTCAACAGTTAACTAACAAAGTTGTTTCAGGATTACCCAATTGTGCGGTATACATCGACGATCTGGTAATTTTCAGCCAGACATGGAAAGAACATTTGAAACATCTGATGGAGTTATTCGATCGACTTCAGGAGGCGGGTTGGGTGATAAACCTAGTCAAAAGTGAATTTGGAAAGGCCCAAGTCACTTTCCTTGGCCATACAATCGGACAGGGTCAAATGGTCCCACGGGATGTGAAAACAAAAGTTATTGGGGAGTTTCTGATACCCTCGACTCGACACGACGGGAAATAATGCGATTTGTTGGTATGAGTGAATATTACCGGAAATTTGTACCACATTTTAGCAGTGTGGTCATTCCACTGATGGACTTGCTCAAGAAGCGTAACAAATTCCAGTGGAGAGCGGAGTGTCAACAGGCATTTGATGGCCTGAAGGCTGTGTTAACCACTGCTCCTCTGTTAGCCATCCTAAATTATACAAAACCATTCAAAGTGGTGGTTGATGCGAGTGATGTGGGTGTAGGTGCGGTGCTTCTACAAGACAACGACGAAGGGCTAGAGCAGCCTATTGGTTATTTTTCAAAGAAATTGAATTCTCACCAGAAAAAGTATTTCACGATTGAGAAGGAGACTTTGGAGTTTGGTGCTGGCTTTGCAACATTTTCACATTCATGTGACCAGCAATCCGTCTGACACCGTTATATTTACGGATCATAATCCGTTGACGTTTTGGAGCGATTCTGGAAAAACAATGCAAGGCTGTTTCGCTGGAGTTTAGTGTTACAGCCATTTTATTTAAAAATAGTACATGTGGCAGGACGGGAAAATGTGATAGCCGATGCTTTGTCACGAATGTGATGAATGGAAGCAATTTCAGTTGGAGGAAAAAGAACAAAAATGGACTATATTATTATATCTGTTTTCAGGTGTTGTTTTTTAAACAAAAAAGTATATTTACTGTGTGCATTTCTTAACGAATGGTGAAAAGGTGAAAAATGAAACCATCTTGAAGTTGATGGTTTATTTTTTTGCGGGGGGGGGGAGGTGTCATGCGAGAGTACCTTTAAGAAATGGGTGTTTAAGAAATGTACCTTCTAGAAATGGATGTTTATCAGTGATGTCAGAGTGTGGGTGGAGCTGGGCTGTCTGTCAGCTTTTTACTTTCTTTTTAGGCTGTTTGGTGCAGGGTGTGTTTTAGTTTTGTTTTCAGTGTTGGAGCTGAAACCAGACCATGCAGGTGTACTATCTTCTCTCTGCCATCAAACGACTATCTTTGATTATTTGGTGAATTCAGAATTAGAAATGTTTTCAGTAGTGAAAGTAAACCTGATGTGCTTCTGTTAAAATGTGTTTCTTCTGTCTTCTGGATGTTGTTTGGGAAGTTATTAAGGATTACTTATTGTTGTATTCTTTGGGGGTTGTATTTGAATTGATGGTTGCTAAGATCTTCACTGTATGTTTCAAAAAGCTTAACTTGAGTTCATAGAATAAACATTGCTTTGCTTTAAAAATTACATTTCCATTTCTGCTGTACCAAACTTGTAGAGTGGGTCGTGTGCTCCCCATACCACAATCTATTAAAAGTTGTGGGTCAGGTGAACTCCATGACACACTTTGGGGTTCTCTAAACCCTGGCCCATAACAATTTGCTGAGGGGTTTATTAATAAGAGGACTGGATCACTCCAAAGCTGAAGGAATGGGGAAAATGGCCTTCAAAGGGGAGGGGTGGGGGGTAATCAAAAATCAAAACTTTTTTCTGTCTCACCGTTGGTGAGGTGAGAAATCAGGGCCGTTTTAAGTTAATCTCACTCCTGTCCGAAACAAGCCCTGGTCATCGTGTGTATCCTATATTACAGCTCGGCCTCATAGCATGTTGCTGGAATTGACCTCCTTTGGAACCTTTCGCTATTGCTGCAGAGATTCTCATCAGCAGACCCTATTGATACCCAGTGGGAAGAACACCTCTCACACCCAAGACACCCCTACACCTATCGATCTCTATGCATCACCAGAAATCCAACAGACATTAGGATGTCGATTTTCACTTGTATCACATATCATGAACAGTTGGCAATAGCCTCAAGATGGAATTGTTTGTCATCCCATTCAATTAACACCAAAAAAAA